>NC_073630.1:30999285-31320357 GCF_029407905.1 Bubalus kerabau | reverse complement strand
TCCTACAGCTATCAAGTGACAAGTAGATAAACACAAAGCCAAACTCAAAGGCGTGCTTGTAGCTGTCCTTGTAAGTGTGAACAGCTGTGTTATGTCATGGAGTAGAGGAGTATATTCTAGAGTCTACAGATCCTGTCCCTAATAGCACATTCTTTCTTACTTATGTTACACCAGGGACAAAACCCTTAGTTTCATTTCCATGCAAAGCAGTCCCTGAACAATGTCCCAGTGAAGCAACCTTTGGCCAGATTTAAAACCCTTTTTGGAAAGAGACAGTGTTCTTTTATGACTCTAACTAGGCATATGCGTTATTAAACTAAAATGTTACTGTATAATCTTTCCATCATTTCAAAGTGGGACTATTTTTTTGAGTAATTGCTCAAAAAAAATCAATGAATATATACTTTTTATATGTAGTTATAGTACAGTAAGATTGTACATTTGCTCATTTGAAGACTAAGCAGAGTAAAAAGTGTAAAATAGAAATGTTGACATATTCATTAATAATTTGTATAAGAAAAATATTTTGTGCTTCAGAATTCTCCAGGACTAATTGGAGGTATTTCATAAAGAATAACAAATTATTACATCCTTCATTCATCCAATAAATATTTGTTGAACCCACTCTTTCATATTCAGAAACACACACATTTATCAGGTATCATTCTATGTACTGAGGAAATAACAAAGACTAGATAGACAAGGAGAGTGCTAAGAGCTGTGTAGGAAATAAAACAAGGGAAGTGACAGAGAATGACCCAGGAAAAGTGGTGGGCAATATAAGGTAGAATCGTCAGGGACGGTCTCTTGCAGTAAGTGATGAGAAAACCCCAGATAGGCGAAGATTAAGGAAAATACGCTTCTTTATGAACAACAAGTGCATAGTTGCTAAAGTGGAAAAGAATTTACTGTGGTTGAGGACCTGAAAGATGTCCAGAGTAGCTGAAGTACAGTGAACTAGAGGGACTAAATGATCAGCAGAGGCCATGGTAAAAGTCTGCACTTTATTTGGATTCAAGGATGCAATATATACATAATTTATCTAAAACCTAATATGACATAGGTCAACATTCATCTACAAGAAATTAAAATATTTTTGAAGTTCCTTTAAAAAGCCTCTGGATATAAAAATTACTTGTTAAAAACTTAGCCAAGAAAACTAATCTGTGAAAAATAAAACTGGAAAAGGGCTGTCTTTGGGGATACTATTGACTGACGGGGACAACTTTCTGGGATGATTGAAAAAAATCTATATTTTATTATGGGGTGTGATTAACAAAGGTGTGTACATTCCTCAAAATTCATTAAATTAGTTCCTGTTAGATTTGTGCATTTAATATATATAAAATCTATCCTAAAATAACTGTAAATCAATATTCAGTTGCAGTAAGTAGGTTTGGATTATTACAGTGATATGAATTAATGAAAAAACAAACTTTTCTGTGTTCTGAGCTTGAGCAAATAAAAAAAAAAAATCAAGATAACAGAAGGCAGGTTTCTCACTGCTGGGGAAGAGAGTTATAAATTTGTTTTAAAAAAGAAAGGAGACTAGACCTTGATACTGAACTGTAACTGAAGGATCTGTGTAAATTCAATGATTTTTTGGTAAATATGTAAACAGATATAAAAATATACAAGACATGTATTCCCTATCTTTGTCCGCTGAACAAGACTAGAAGAAATAACACACGTGTAGCAGTGAGCACTGGAGAAGGAAATGGCAACCCACTCCATTCTTCTTGCCTGGAGAATCCCAGGGACGGGGAAGCCTGGTGGGCTTCCGTCTATGGGGTCTCGAAGAGTCGGACACTACTGAAGCGACTTAGCAGCAGCAGCAGCAGCGAGCACAACTAGTTCCCCTTTAGTTCAGTTCAGTCACTCAGTCGTGTCCGACTCTTTGTGACCCCTTACCACTCTCCAATGAAAGGAACCAGAATGCGTCACAAAAATTATATCAATGCTGTGGTTTATGTTAGAAAATGTTCTGTACTTTAAAAATATATACTGAATGTGAAGAGGTAAAGAGAGACAATGTTGCAAATAGTCTAAAGAGAGAGACAGAGATGTGGGGCTGTGGGGAAGAGAAAATAGGACAAAACGTAAACCATTGGTTGTGTTCCTACAATTCCTTGTATTATTATTGTAACTTTCCTGTTAAGTTTAAAATTATTTCAAAACAGAAAGTTATCCAAAAACTCCCAGTATTACTGATTAGTTTTTGTGATGATAACAGTTTAACTAGTCAATTGAAGTTTCTAACACCTGAGACTGTTAAGTAAGTAAGTGTTAATAGCTCAGTCGTGCCCGACTCTTTGCGACCCCATGGACTGCAGCCCACCAGGCTCCTCTGTCCATGAGATTTTCCAGGCAAGGATACTGGAGTGGGTTGCCATTTCCTTCACCAGGGGATCTTCCCAACCCAGGGATCGAACCCAGGTCTCCTGCACTGCAGGCAGATTCTTTACCGACTGAGCTACAAGGGAAGCGTGAATCTCAAATACATCAGAACATAAAGAAACCTATACACTTTCCCAGAATACTGAGGGTTTATAATAAGATTCATTAGCTCCAACTCCATGTTTAGTCAGCTGCTTTTTTCTTCTGAATTCTTCTGGATTCTGATTTCTTTCTCAGACAAAAGAAAAGGAAAAGTTACCCTCTGCAAGAATGTTTCAGTTTAGTCACATCTCAGAAATAAGCCAGCCCACTAATTTGGGAATATGAGAGAGAGAGAGAGAGACCGTGTGTGTGCACACACGTGAGCATGTGTGTGTGCATGCACCTTCATGTGTGTGGGAGGTGACGTGATGAAGGAGTGGAATAATACTGTTCTAAGCAACGGCCATTGGGTAGGTTTTCAAATACTTGGTTTCAGTGTCTATGCTACAGTATGTACTTCTAAGCATCTAAGAGAAAGAAGAATTTTCCGTCCTTTGCTCACAATCTCTCTTTAAAAGAGATTGTGCTTGATTGTAGGGGAAAGATGCCTTATTAGATTACAGTACATCAGAGCCTACCTTTGGAAATCGAGTGGGACGGTGTTGGTGAGATCTCTGTGTGGTACGCTTGATCCATGTTGGTGGTCCTGTCAGCAAATGTTAATTACAGCAAGTCCCAATCAGTGATAGTGATCTGGACTTACACTGGTATACATATAGTGACATTCATCAACCAGAAGGGCTACGAAATGTGGATTTTTTGTTTGTTTGTTTTTTTAAGTTCAGAGCCTATGTGATTTTATGGGGAAAACCCTCTTCTAAAAGTAAAAATTCCTAGATTCAATGGACAGTCATTCAGATAGGATCATTAGAAAACCATTAAGAGATTAGTGATCTTAAATGACACCTTGTACTAGTTGTGCTTAATATGTATCCGTAGGACATTACATCCAGAAACAGGAACACGTTCTTCTCAAGAGTACATGCAATGTTCTTCAGGATGTATGTTACGCCACAAAACAAGTCTAAACAAATTTACGAGGACAGAAATTATATCGAGCATTTTTTCTGACTACAGCATTATGAAACTATAGGTATCATTTACAGGAATAAGAATGAGAAAAAACACAAACAGGTGGAGACTAAAAAACATGCTACTAAAAAACCCCCAATGTTTCAATCAGGAAATCAAAGAGGAAATCAGAAAATACCTTGAGACAGTGAAAATAAAAACTATCTAAAGTCTATGGGATATAGCGAAAACTGTTCTAAGAGAGAAGTTTATAGAAACACATGCCTACCTCAAGAAACAAGAAAAGTCTCAAATAAACAACCTGAAAGAAAAAGAACAAACAGAGCCCAATAAGGAAATAAATAGAAACCTAAAAATATAGAAAAGATCAATAAAACCAAGAGCTGTTCCTTGGAAAAATAAACAAAATTTATAAATGTTTAGCCAGATTCACCAAGAAAAAAGAGAGAGGACACAAATTAACCAAGTAAGAAATGAAAGAAGAGAAATTATAACCAATATAACAGAGATTAAAAAACATGAGAGAATATTAGGAACAGCTATAAAGCATAAAGCAATAAATTGGACAACCTAGAAGAAATGGATAAATTTCTAGAGACATACAATCTTCCAGACTGAATCAGGAACAAATAGACAGTCTGAACAGACTAAAAAAACTCCTGGCAAACAAAAATCCAGGACTAGACAGCTTCACAGGGGAATTCTACCAATATAGAATATATATATATATAAAAGAATAGAATATTCTCAAAATGTTCTAAAAAAATTAAAGAGGAGGGAACACTTCCAAATTCATTCCACAAAGCCACCATTAATTTGATACTGAAAATAGGCAAAAACAGTACAAAAAAGAAAATTATAAGCCGATATCTCAGATGAATATAGATACAAAAATCCTCAACAAAATATTAGCAAACTGAATTCAACAATAAATTAAAAAGATTATAGACACCATCATCAAGTAGGATTTATTCTAGGAATGGAAGGATGGTTCAAGATCCATAAATCAACAATGTGATACACCACATTGACAACAGGAATACAAAAAATACAAATAATAAATGTTGGTAAGGATGTGGAGAAATTGGAGGGAATGTAAATTGGTACAGTCACTATGGAAAGCAGTATGGAAGTTCCTCAAAACAATAAAAATAGAACTACCATATGATCCAGTAACTTCAGTCCTGGGTATTTATCTGGAAAAAAAGTGAAAACACCAGTTTGAAAAGATAGATGCACTTCAATGTTCATAGCCAAGATATGAAAACAGCCTAAGAGTCATCAACAAATGAATGGATAAAGATGATGTAGTGTGTGTGTATACAGTGAATGTTGTTCAACCGTTAAAAAGGATGAGAGCCTGCTATTTGCAGCAACAAATACAACAAAACAGAAACAGACTCACAGATATAGAGAACAAACTAGTGGTTACCAGTGGGAAGAGGGAAGCAGGGAGAGGCAAGATAGGGTAGGGGATTCAGAGGTGTAAACCACTATGAATAAAACAGGCTCTCAGGATATATTGTACAGCACAGGGAATATAGACAATATTTTATAGTAACTTTACATGGAGTATAATCCATAAAAATATTGAATCTCTATACTATAAACCTGAAACTAATATTATAAATCAAGTATTCTTTAGTTTTTTAAAAAGGCCCTATTTGTATATGCTAAATTCCACCAGAGTTACTAAAGTTTTCTAAATATATGCAAATTTAAAAACAATGTGTATGAGCTAGCTGTACAAAACCATTTTGGACAATGACTTCTTTGGAGAGGTTTTATTCAGTGATAAAAGCTTCTTTTTAAAATTAGATGAATTGTTTTGCAAATTTAATGGAAAAAGCCTGGCTAATCACAGTATATTCAGGAGTAACTCTTGGGTATGTCCTGAATAATTACAATTCTAGGCAAATGTGCTGAGGTAAACCATTTTTCTACAGGGGCCTCTCCATGTCATGTTAATAAATCACTTACTAGACCCAGCCCATTAAAAATATAATTCTGTGTAGCTTGTTAGTTTTACAAAAGGGAAGGCATTCCTCTGACTTCTCTGAGTGCGTGAGATCAAGGTGACCTCAGAGAAAGCTGAAGGGAGAGGAAGTGACGATGCAAGCACCAAGCCGTTGACTTGGAATCAACTCAAAATAAAACAACTGCTTGACTGCCTCATGAATCATCTAGCACACTGTTTCCAATGAAGACTCTCAGGCTACGTTCAGTAGTTTAATAACTTGAGCCAGCAAATGAACAGCAAGGTCTGGGTGAAAACTTAAACAAAGGACTTCTGATGCAGGTGAGGCCGCCACAGCTAAGTATCAGTACAGGGTTCCAGAGTTAAGTACGGGAGCTGATCGGTGCAAAACAACCCATTTAGATTATTATCTAGACTCCAATCTGTTTTTATGGTGGTTTGAACCAGTTAATTATTTTAATTTATTTGCCAACAGCTCTTTTCCTAAGTGAAGGATACTCAAGTAAAATTTCTTTTTGTTTCCTTGCTTCCAACATAAAGGAAATTACTATGCGTCCTGCAACAAGTAAACAAGGCCTCCCCCCGCCCCGCCCATCAAATCTGTTCTTTATTGATAATGGGCATACCGATAACTTGATGTATCAATCTAAGAATATAATGACTAAACTGACATACAGTTAAAATTTCAAGATCAGAACTACAGTGAGGATACATATCCATGTGTGAGAATATCACACACATATACACGCACCCTTAATTATGACCATCCCGCTGATTTCTTTTCTGCCATGTTTCCACTTAACTCTTTATCCCAAGTCCTAACCTTGTGCTTCAGATTTATTTATCCAGATGCCTTCTAGACATCTCTTCCTAGATATCTACCATTCAGCACATCTGACACCAAACTCATGACCTTCCCTTCTAAACCTGGTTCTTCTATTTCTGTATCAGTGAAAGGTGGGCTATCAGACCAGACTTCTGGAGCATCCTTGATCTGTAACTTTAACTCATCTCTTCCCCATAGCCAGTTAGTCTGCCAGTCCTGACTATGTTCTTCCAGACCGTTTCCTTCATTGTATTCTCTTCTGTCTGTCCTGAAGTCACTGTCCTACCTGATCCTTATCTCTTTCCTGGATACCTGCAGTTTCTCTCATATACTCATGTATAGATTTAGTTCTTTTCTCCCCATGTAAATAGTCATGGGTTAACCTTTTCTGCATAATGCCTTTCATTAATTAATTATCCTTACTTTTTTTCCCAGTGGGTTTTCCAGACTTATCTCTAGCTAGCATCTTCAAATAAACCTCTCCTACAAAGGTATTTCTTCTCCTTAATCTGCTTTTTTGACGTAGCGCCTTTCCTTTTTGCCTGCTTTTTACATTACGTGTCTCTGCCTATTGAAATCCCATCATTACATCAAAATTCAGCCTCAATCCCAGCAATACTGTTGTTATTCAGTCGTGTCCGACTCTCTGCAACCCCATGGACTGCAGCACACCAGGCTCCCCTGTCCTTCACTGTCTCCCACAGTTTGCTCAAACTCATGTCCATTGAGCCAGTGATGCTGTCTGTCTCATCCTCTGCCAAAACCCCAGAAAACCCAAACTGAAAACTGTCCTTCTTTTAAGCTCTTATTGTAATTCCTATCAATTCCAATGATTCTCAGTCCTTAAAGTATGAAGATGACATTCCTAAGTCAAAAAGATTTTACCAGCTCCTCTTGCCTTTGACATGAGATGGGGAGAATAAGAACCAAAAGAAGTTTTCCATGCTTAGTGGGAAAGTGAAGGTGTCATTGGTGGAAATTGGATTCCTCTACAGGAAAGAAGCTGTGGCGATGCAGTGGATCCCAGCATTTGCCAGAGCATGCTAGTCATGTGACAGTCTATGTGAAAATGCTTCTATATATTCATTCAATAATAGTTAAGTTCTCTCTGTGGGCTAGTTGTGAACAAGAGACACACAGAGACCCTAGTCTCAGGGGCCACAGAAGATTCCACAGTCATGTGGTTGGGAAACAGCATACTGTGGCAGCTTCTAGAGGTTTGTCATGAACTTTATCATATAAAAGTCTCTGAAAAGTCCCACCATTAAAACAAAAATCATTTTGTATTCAGTATTATTTCCCAAACAACCTTGGCCACAGAATAACTCCTCTGCTTTTTTCTGGCAATATCTATGAATACCTTCATGCAACTAGAACTCTGTGGAACTGATAATTAGGAAATGCTGTGTAAGAGCAATCCAGATGTAGAGAAGGAAATGCTGAACCTTAGAGAGAAGGGAATGTTGTTATGTACTTTGGAGATGTGAGTAGAGGGGAACTCTGAGAAGAGAATAACTGTGAATCCTACGTAACTGTTGAGAGTGTTAAGAGGGTTTAGTGGTGTGGGCAGGAAATCATTCCAAAGATTTCAGTCCTTTGAAGTGGTTTTCCTCAGACCCAAAAGAACAGACCAGACGGTAGAAAAAGTGGCTGTCAAGTCTCTCAAACTTTCTCCACCCAAGCCTCACTACAACTCTGTCCCCAGTGAGATGGTATGGTTATTACAGCTAGGGAGCTCTGAACTGGTTCTACCTTCTCCAAGTCTCCATTTGCCTCTGAATTTTGACAGAAAGAAGCTCAGATAGTTGTCTCCTTTCTGTGAAGTCCAAGTCTCAGTTGTATTTACAGAAATCAAGTAATTTTGGTTACTATTGAGTGCACTTACGTTTAGTTTGCACTGTGGTTCCGACAGTAATATCCCATACCACACATACTCAATCCCAGAGTTAATTTTACAATAAGGCAGAAGAGCTGGAAAATATAATCTTGACAGTATACATAAAAATGTATTGCTCTGATGGCATTTGAAACTGTATGAGCATCAAATATTACAAAGTTCACTATATGATGTGAAAGAATGCTGCTATTCCCCCTGAACTCACTGTTGTGGCTCTTCTCTGCATTTTGTAGATGAAACCCACTGGAGACCTGCATTGTCAAAACGTTATTCACAGGCTTGAAAGAAAACAATAAGCTTTTCTCATATGCTTGAAATATTTCATAATAAGAAAAACAAAAAGTATTCCATTGAGCCTAAATGAGGTTACCGAGTATGTGCCAGAATCGTTCCAAAACCATGAATGCAGTACAGAACTGGCTGCATCCTGTGTAATGTGAGAGCCTAAACTGCTACCAATGAAAACAGACAAACTCCGGGACACCAGTCCTCCAAGGGAGCCTAACTGACCACTGGCCTTCCCCCCACCTTGCTGTCACTTAGTATTTCAGAGTATTTTCTCAACTAAAACAGCTAAGTTTCAAAACGTCAGCTCTCAAGTGTATATTTTATCATAATATTAACTCATATGGTAAAATAATCCAAAGATTTATACTTATGAAATACATAACAGAAACTTATGAATGGAACTGTGTTCCTTATTTTTTGCCTTCCTATAGTGTATAGAATTTTTATAAAGTATTTTGATGGCTTTACTCAGATGCAATTTTTGTTGTTTTCACAACCCAAGAAGCAGTTTTAAACTCTTAGCAATAATCATTTAAAAGTTTTGACTTGTTTTCACTTTACACTAACAGATTTTTAGAATCTCTTGAAGGTAGATATTCTTTAGAGGTAGATATATCTTTAGATATTCCTTTTCCTCTACCAAATTGCAAACACTTAAATCATTTTATTGTTAGACTCAGAGAAATAGGTACTTTATTGTTTGTGAAAATGTAATTTGGAACATATTTTTGAAAGTCAGTTTGGAGATACATACATATACATAAGTACATGCACATGTGTTATATATGTGTAGATGTGTGTATATACACACACGCATATGCTCATACATATTTTGAGCCAATTTCCTAAGAATTTTCCTATAGAAATATGAGAAAATATCATTCCTAGTTTTTTAAAAGGCTGTTTATTACATTTTATAGGTGTTTATAGGTAAAAAAGTGGGAGCAATTTAAGCACCCAAATCTAATGGGAAAGTTGAATAAATTACATTATATTCATATCATGGACTATCATGTATCCATTAAGTCATTTGCAGAAAAACACCAAATAACATGGTAAAGTGTTGATATATCGTAAAAACATGTTACACAACACTATATAAAGCATAATAATGCTATGTATGTGTCCAGAAAAAAATGACTAGAAAACCATCTGCCTAAATACTAACAATTACTATACTTAAGTGATGGGGTTATAGATGGATTTTTTTTCTTATAATTTTTTTGCTTCTCAAGTTTTCTGTAGTGAATGTCTCATAATATATTTTATGAAATAACTAACCAAAATAAATGTTACAAGTTTCTTGACGTATTTGTACTTTGACCCAGCAATTTTATTTTTCAGACTACATCCTAACATAAGGAAATACACTGTAAGTACACTTAAGATGTACTTACAGCTTTGTTCTTTCTGACTTGTTTATAGTAATAAAATACTGGAATCTACTCAAATGTCTAGCATTAGTGAATTGGTTTTAAAAAGTAACAATGTATTCATGCAATGGAATACTGCTCAGTCTTTAAAATCAGATTCTTGAAAATATTTAATAAAGGGAAATGTTTACAATATATTCAGTTAAAAGGCATGTGGATAGAGAAATATGTAGAGATAATTTAATTACAATTTTGATTACCTAAAAAAATTAGAATATCCATTAGCATGTTAACAGGGCTTACCAATGGATGGTGAAATTATTTATATGTTCTTTTGATTTCCCTTTTTATAATTTCTATGCTTTCAACATTTGTAATTTTTATAAACAGAAAAATATGTAAACAATGAAACTTTATTCTATAGTATATAGAATTGTCTTATTGCTAGTAATATTAATATATGCTATCTATATAAACATGATCCCTCCAAATATTTTTTCAAACTATCGTTTCTAATCTACTCAGTTTAATACTATACCACACAATAAGAATGTTGAAATATTTTATTTTAATCCCTTGGTCTTTCTGATAAACAACAGGTAGCATTTTGACCAAAAGATTTGCTTTGCTCTATAAAATGCTTCAAACAACATAGGGATATTCAGAGGGCTGGCCTTAAACTTTCTCTAAACAGTGACATAAGGTTTCTTTTCTCTTTTTTTAGAATATAAATACTTTTTATTGTATATACTAAGTTTGATTGAGTGTCAAAGATTTGCTTATACATTTTTAGTTGCCAACTTTAGTTTTAGTTGCCAAATTTTAAGGTTTCTCCATTCTTCACTTGTTCAGAATCGAAGTAGGTAAAAGTCAAAACAGTTTCAAGTTCAGTGGTGCCTCAGGTGTAACCTTCCTCTCTGATGCAAGAACCATACCCACAGGGTGAAGTTTTTTTAATTCATTGAGAGAGTTTATGTCTTTGACATAAGCCTCTGACTAAATGAAAGACAAGTAACTATTTGTCTCAGGGAATGCAAATATATATACAGGTGTACTTGGAGGGCTCTTTGTGTGGGGATATTTTTATGTCCTTAATTGCTTGATATATCTTTTTTGTCACAAAAGACTGAGCATAACTACTGCATACTGCATGATAGATAATAAGCCCAAAGATTTATCCATGTGCTGCTACTGATGCATGGACTCAATGAGTATTTATTGAGCAAAACATAGTTCTGGCCATTTGAGATAAAAAAGACACAGCTGTTCCTTTCTTAAGTGAAAACACAAAGACAGTTACATGAATTTTATATACTCTTTTTCGATGTTTAGTCTCCAATAAAACAAAAAATTATAATTGATATTTACTGATTTTCACTTAAATTTAGTATGATATCATTTTAAAAGTTCAGCTTAAAATCATTGCCATATAGCCCACAAATATCACCCGTGAAAGTTACCAAAAACATATTTTTAAAGGTTCAGGTAGTTTATATAAATATTAAGGATAAAATGCAGTATATTATGATTTTTCCTGATGAAAAGAAGGACTTACACTGATTTTTTGGACTCCGTGCAGCTCATTCAATAGTTTCAAATTTTGTGATAGGCTTTGAAAATACAACAGGGCAAGAGTTTTTGCTACCCAGAGGAACAGGCAGAAATGAAGTCAGGTTTAGATAAAGATCAGACCATGAAAATAATTGAAAGGTGAAAAGAGAAAAGGAAAGGAAGAGAAACGGAAAGCAAAGATAAAAGCTTCGGAAGAACAAAGCAAAAAAAATTTTTTTTTACTTGGTTTGTCCTTTCTCCACGTATGTCGTTCTGTAAAATCCCACGAGGGAGCCGTTCAGCCAGCCGGCGAACTCCAGGATCAGGTGGTAGGGACCCTCGCCAGCGTTGGGCTCAAGCTCTTCTTCTGCTTCCACCACCACATACTCCTGCTTCTTGTATTCGAAGCACTGCCTGACTTGAACCTGCTCCCCAGACGGCCTCCTCAGCACCGGGAGCTTGGTGATCCTCGTCTCCCGGAGATGTAGCCACAGGTACCGGGTGAATGAGCTCACGTTGATGGAGATGTCCACGCTGCCCGTGTACGTGTCCTCCTCCATCAGCGGCTTCACCTCCAGGTCGTAGTGCACTGGTTTGATGAAGTCCGGCAGCCTGAAGTCTTTCCAGCCTCCGCTTTCATCCTCACTGGCAGGGCAGACCCCCTGGTCCTCTGGAGGGCTGGTAACGGGAGGCAGGTGGGAAGGAGCCTGGGTCGTGCCCTGGGTCGTGCCCTGGGTCGTGCCCTGGGTCGTGCCCTCTGTAGAGTCACATGATCTGGTCAGACCCACAGAAAGTCCTACTATTAATCCGACAGCCACCACCACTGCGCAGATAATGGCCACATGTTTCGTCTTAATGCAGTATCTCTTAGAGCCTTCCCAAGATGATCTCTCCTCCAAGATCATTTTTGTTTCCAAAGTCAAATGTTACACATGAAAGGATGTTAAATTTAACTAACTAACGTCAGCAGTCCTTTTCCAGTTGGAAGTAATTGCCTGGCTTGGCAGCCTGCTTTCGCCTTTTGCAAACCTCTCTGTGGCTTCTTGCGTCTTTTCCACTCCCTTCACGTTCCCACTAGCCACTCCAGGATGAATGTGGAAACAAGGGGGTGGAGTAAGGACTCCAGAAGAGGGGCTGAGCGGGAGGAAGAAGACTGACGAAAATATTGTCACGGCTCCTCTTATAAACAACGCATCCCTCACCCCACCCCTCCTGCGCCGGAGTGAGTTAAATATAAAACAGGGCTTAGCTTATCAGCCAAGGGGAGGATGATCTTTTGCCAAAGCTCTGTCAGCAGCTTTCAGGGAGAGAGCATTTGGGAAAGAGGTGTGCTTGTGATAGAAAAATTCAACCTTTGCCACTGAGTCTATTGTGTGCACAATCTCTCCTAATCAAAAGGCTTCTTGAATTTCAGCTATTTTTCAGGTAACTTGCTAAAGAAGCTATGTTTTCTTTTCATTTATTTTTTTTCCCTCATGTAAGCATTCAGATTCTGTCTTTTGCCACTGGAATTCGGTGCTCAGTATGATACATAAATTCAGGGACCAGGTAAGTACTCAGTAAATATTTGTTGAATTGGTGGATTAACAAAACATGGCCAGGTCACCATAAATCAGTTGATGCTGGATAAAAGAGAGAAGGAAACATAAGACATTAATCAAAGCGATACTGGAGCTGAAATGCATAAAAAGAAAAAAAGAGAAAGGGAATGGGTTGAAAGGACAGAAGGAAAAGGAAGGTAAACTTGTTAGCTTAGATAACTAAACTATGTTAAACAGATAGTCTGGTCTCAGTGAGATTGAATTCTTTAAGTATGGTAGATAACTTTCCTAGTGGCTCAGACGGTAAAGCCCCCGCCTACAATGTGGGAGACCCGGGTTCCATCCCTGGGTCGGGAAGATCCCCTGGAGAAGGAAATGGCAACCCACTCCAGTATTCTTGCCTGGAAAATCACATGGATGGAGGAGCTTGGTTGGCTACTGTCCATGGGGTCGCAAAGAGTCGGACACGACTGAGCGACTTCACTATCTACTATCTATGGTAGATGACATTTGGAGCAGATTTCGGATGCAAAACTTGGCCTTTTAGAAAGATCTATTATCTGCCCAAACCTATTGCTTATATACAAAAAGGTCAAGATGATGGAAATCACAATAATCGACTCCCATTGTTGTGAGTACCTAAGATGTATATACACCCAAGCCTTCTCTAATAGTAACAGTACAATCATAAATATAAAACTTTGAGAGCTTTCTACATGCCGGGAAGTGTACTAGGTACTTTAAAGAAGATCTGTCTTACCAACAACTCCATAAGATTGGTACTATTATGACGCCCATTTTAGAGACAGAAAGACTGACATTCAAAGAGGTTAAGTCATTTGCTTAAGGTCACAGAATTGGAGTTAGAACTCAGGCTGTCTGAGTCTAAAATCCAAATAAATAATTATACTGCCTCTCTTTTCTGAAGAGGAAATAAGAGTGGTAAGTAACTATGAAAAACTTGGTCAGTATTTCCCAACGTGCAATCCATGGATAGTAGCAGATATACTTGCAAAGCAGGCAATGCTGGGGAAGATAAAGTTAAGAACATTCTTTCATTACCTTCCATTCTTACAAGGCCTCCAGTTTGCATTACCATCACAGGATGAGTCTCCCAGACAGGATACACTATTGAGTGATTTCTTCCTTTAGTTAACGAGAAAGCTTTGTTTGGTGAGGTACCTTTGGGGCAGTCTTGAAGGTCTTGTGTTCCTTGAACACACTCTGAGGGTCTTATGTTCCACACTCTGAGAAATGCTACCTTAAACGATTCCAAATTATAAACACACGGAAAAAAAGAGAAGATTTTAAGAATGAAAGGGTCCATTTTGCTCTGTACATTTCTATTGTTTTCATAAAAATAGTAGTAAAAGAAATAAAGGGGAGAAGGTATATTTTTCTAAATTATAGGGACATCTTGTTATTTATTTCACATTCTGAAGCAATCCTAAACTTTTAAAATTATAGTACGTTTAGCTTTGGTAAGTCAACTTCCTGAATTTTAGGCTTAAAAAAAAATCCATTTTTTTAATCAGAAAGATCATCTGATGTTTCACTAAATGTTTCAGAAACATTTTGATGTGTTCTCCATAAATTAAAAGGAAGATGTAGAATAAATTTATCTCAGCATAATGACTGAAAATAAGGAAAAACAGTTGGAAGGATGTACATAAAATTATATTAAACTGGAAGCATTTAAAAAAAATCTCAGCTAAACTCTTAAACTCAGCTAAAACTCTTAATCTTGTCTAGAAAGATAGCAATCTTATCTCCATCTTATTTGGGCTCACTGAACAAAGAAGATAATAGACTTTTGAAATAAAGTACACTTCAGGAGAATTGAGAATGACCGCCTGAAATCAAGTATCTCGGGGTTCCCTGGTGGCTCAGTGGTAAAGAATCTGCCAGCCAGTGCAGGAGCCACAGGAGATGTGGGTTTGATCCCTGGATCAGGAAGATCCCCTGAAGAAGGAAATGGCAACCCACTCCAGTATTCTTGCCTCGGAAATCCCATGGACAGAGGAACCTGGTGGGCTACAAGTCCATGGGGTCGCAGAGTAGGAAAAGACAGCACACAAACACCCAACATCTCTCCTACTTTGCCTGAAATTCCACCATAAGGAATTAATTCTTTAAATGCATTTTTTTTTGTTAGAAGAAATAAAATAACTTAAATCCACTTAGTATGTCTGCATACATCCATAAATTTTTAGTTTAAGGCCCAGTTCTGGCCACAACATCTTATTAGTACCAGCCTAAAAAAGCTGCCTACACCCACTGAAGGGCACCACATCTTACCCACATCAGCATATTAGGGGTGCCTGATGTGCCTGATGTGATCGAGATAAAGTGTCCAGCCAGGCAAGTTGAAGTAGCAGAGCCAACAAGTGCACTAAACACGTTTAGGGTCAACACACTAGGGTTTACCAAATATAAAGCCCCAGCTTTCATAATTAGTAAGGCTGCACTTTGCTGCAGCAGTGCCTGCTGACCTTCCTCTCCCTGACACTGGGATGTGGAGTCTGTGGCAGGAGACTCTTGATCTTGAAAGCCCTTGTTCCAGATCCAATCCACGGTGAAGGTCAAGGTAGCCACTAGCAGGACAGAGAGAATCTACTCCTGCAATAAGATCAACAAACCATCATCGGCACTCACCTAGATTAAACAATTTATATTGACTAATGTTGTGTCAGAGAGTCTTCATTACATATAATTAATTTGAAAAGGCTACCTCTAGTCAGTTTCCATTTAGGTTCAAGCCAGTGGAGTGAATGAATGCACAGCTGTTCATTGTCGACCCTAGATCACACTATCCCTCCCCTACAGCTTTTGACAATGGGTGTTATCAGCTTGTATCCCAAGTACAAATCCAATCTTCCAAATATGACCTCAATAAATGTTCACTGATTGCTTGTTCAATAAACAAATGAATGGATAAATAAAAAGGAGGAAAAAAATTCCAAGAATACAGAATGGGAAGGGTCAGTGGGTATAACACAGCAGAAATGTTGAGATAAACTCAGTTTAAATTCCAAGAATGACTGTAAAGGAATTCATTGGAGGTGAGGGCTTGAAATTCCTGATCTTGAGAAGATGAGCAACTTCTTGGCTAATTCCTTCCCATAGCAGGTAGATTGATGTAAGAGACTCAATACTGAATCATGCTTAGTTGTTCAGTCATGTCCAACTCTTCATGACTCCATGGTCTATAGCCCACCAGGCTCCTCTGCCCATGGAATTCTCCAGGCAAGAATACTGGAGTGGGTAGCCATTCCCTTCTCCAGGGGATCTGCCCAACCCAGGGATCGAACCCAGGTTTCCTGCATTGCAGGCGGATTCTTTACCATCTTCACCACCGGGGAAATCCATAATAGTGAATACACAGTGTGTACTCCCCCTTTTCACTTGGAGCTTCTAAGAGTTTAAAGCTCTTCTGTTAGATCTCAGAAAATACACATACCCCAGAGGCTACTGGGTTTTCTGTGTATCTTGAGTGCTAACAGCTCACCTAAGAACTAGGAGCATCTCCAGAAATACTGTCAGCAATTTACACTATGGTGTGGTTGTTTGACTGACTCTCCTGTTTGTCAATGAAAGCTGAATGGTTCAGGAAAACAATAAACAAAAATGGCAAGATAGAATCATACTGGATGGAAGAAGCAGAATCTGTGAATTGGGCTATATTATATAGGGAGCAGGGAGAATCAGAACAAGTTTTTGTCCATCTTGCCACAGCATCTCTATAATCAACCATGTCAATTCTATAAACCTCATGGTCAATCCAAGTATTTCTAAACTTTAAAGGTTTAGCTGGAATTTAAAAGGGGGAGTGCCATTCCATTTGACTTCACCAACCATGCATTCTAAATCCATATTGGTAATGTTTGTTGTGATCCTAGTCAATTATATTTTATTCTCCTCAGGAACATCATCTTTTGTTCAGCTTCAGGAACTGCTTTAAAAGGTTCAATTGGTTTTTTTTTTTTTTTTCCTTTCTCTCCATTTTTTTTTCTTACCCATATCCCTCACACTTGAACATCCCTCCACCCACCCTTCTCCCCATTCCACTCCTCAACTGGTTTTAAGACTAAGTGATCTCAGCTAACTTTTTCCATGAGCTGAAAATAACTGCATATGTCAGGCAGAAAGTGTTCATGAGACCATCTAACTTTTGTTGATTGGTAATGGTGAATTTGTCCAATGACTAGCACAGTAAGAAAAAATACACAGTAGGGAAGACGAGGAAGAGAGAAGAGAAAGTGGGTCAAGAGGTGAGGAAGAGTAGGAAGAAGAAAAATTTTCAGAGAAACTGATGAGGAGAATAAAGTTCCAAAACATATTCAAACATAATTCAATAAAAAATGAAAATCAATGAAACAATATGTTTATATCTTCTCTATTTTTGTTTCCAGACTGATTTGAGAATCCTTCTGTAGGATTTTCTGGACACTCAGACTTCTCATGGTATTCTCCACCCACGTAGTCCATGGACACCAGGATTTCATAAGCTCTGAGCAAGAATCACATTCCTGTTTCTCATTTGGATTGTCCTAGGGAAAATTGGTGCACTTTACCTGCCTCTGAAAAAGTGTCTATGGGCCACTTTTTTCTTTCAGTCATTCAACAAATATATACTAACTCCATAAATATTTACTTTTCAGCAAATACCTACTGGATAAGGAATTCAACGCTAAACTTTAAAATGTGGACATGAAATGTGAATAAATACTCTTTAAGGCATGTGTTTGAGAAGGCAATGGCAACCCATTCCAGTACTCTTGCCTGGAAAATCCCATGCAGTCCATGACCTCCCACAGTCCATGGGGTCACTAGAGTCGGATACGACTGAGCGACTTCACTTTCACTTTTCACTTTTCACTTTCATACATTGGAGAAGGAAATGGCAACCCACTCCAGTGTTCTTGCCTGGAGAATCCCAGGGACGGGGGAGCCTGGTGGGCTGCTGTCTATGGGGTCGCACAGAGTTGGACACGACTGAAGTGACTTAGCAGCAGCAGCAGCAGCAAGGCATGTGTTGAAACCCCTGCTTTGTTCTTAGAATGTGAAAGTTTTGAAAATATTCATGAAAGCAAAGAAAATAAAATGAAATGATTTTTATTATTATAGTTTTATTTTTTCTGTATTTCTATTAATGCTTTTATTCTTATAATTTTAAACTGCTTTTATATTCGGTTCTCTAAGGTACAGTAATGCATTGGGAGACAGTGGCAAGACATAGAAACAGCAGGAGAAGAATAATAGTGATAATATAGTTTAGATTTCTGTTCTGATAACTTCAAAATTATCCTTATCTATTTTCTCAGTGTACTAAAAAACAGCTTTATATTCTGAGTTTTAAAACTTCCTGAAATGTTTAATTCACTCAACATTTCCTTTCAGCCTTTTGTGGGCTTCCCCGATAGCTCAGTTGGTAAAGGATCCACCTGCAATGTGGGAGATGTGGGTTTAGTCCCTGGGTTGGGAAGATCCCCTGGAGAAGGGAAAGGCGACCCACTCCAGTATTCTGGCCACAGCTCTATATTCTGAGTTTTAAAACTTCCTGAAATGTTTAATTCACTCAACATTTCCTTTCAGGCTTTTGTAGCATCAAAATTCTTGGCAATGTCTTATCTCTCTTCTCTCCTATCTGCAGAAATCTGCAAAAATAATGTTGATGTAGAGAAAATATCTTACATAATGTTCTTTTATTCCATAAGGAATCCAAGTGAATTATACTAGTAATGATGATTTTGGATCACATTCCCCACAGAAATTTTCATAAATTAATTCTTCATCTTAATATTAATCATTTCTTTCAGAGAAAGAGCATGTGACTTTCCAATTTTTATTTATTAGCACAGGCTGTTTGGTTTGAAATTTTCTTCATTACTACATTAATTTTAACAAAGTTATCTTTAATTTTTGTTTCCTCAGAAGTAAAGATTTTAACTGCATTAGGAGTGCTTATGTCTGATTCTTTGCGACCCCACGAGGCTCCTCTGTCCATGGGATTCTCCAGGCAAGAATACTGGAGGAGTTTCCATTTCTTCCTCCAGTGAATCTTCCCAACCCAGGGATCAAACCCGTGTTTTCTGCATCTCTGCATTGCAGGTGGATTCTTTTCCACTGAGCCACCAGGGAAGCCCCTTTAACTTCACTAAGATGATACAAGTCTTCCATGTGATAAACAAACATGTTATTTCTTTGTTAGACTCCCTTTTCTTGGTATATCTTCTGTTTTTCATTTATTACTTTCTTAGTATGCTTTTGTATTAAGCTGAAAAATTGTCCCCCTAAAAGATATCCACATTCCTAATTCCTGGAACCTAGGAATGTTAGCTTGCATTTTTTTTAAAGTTTTTGTAGATATGATTAAATTAAGAATCTTGAGATGAGGGCATTATTTGGGGATTATTGATATTAGGATAGGTTTTAAATGCAATCTCACATATTCTTATAAAAGGGAGGCAGAGAGAGGTTTTTCCCACGGACATACAGGTGATGTGAAGATGGAGCAGAGAAAAATTTGAAGATCCTGGTCTTAAAGACTGTAATGATGTACTCACAAACTGCAGAATCCTGGCAGCTACTAGAAGTTGTAAGAGGCAAGGACCAGATTCTCCTCTATAGCTTCTGAAGGAGGGGTAGCCTGCTGACACCTTGATTTTGGCCCAGTGATACCGATTTTGGACTTCCGGCTTTCAAAAATGTGAGAGAATGAATTTCTGTTATTTTAAGCTACTAAGCTTGTGGTGATTTGTTACAGCAGCCACAGGAAATTAATACAACAGTCTTTAGATATTCATTCAACAAATATATGTTGAGATCCACAACATGCCAGATATTTTCAACTGACGGAAAGCACTAAATAAGAACACAAAAGCAGTCTCAGAGCAGAAGAGTTTTTCTCAAGTAGGAATAAGGTTGGAATAAGAGAGAATATTGGCTTTTTGGACAGTGACATACTCTCTTCTTTCATCCACTTGTGATTTTCTAGAGATACACTTCAGACGTCTGTTTTTGTTCTTCAAGACATATGTAGATTTTACTCAAGGTTTTAAAGGATTTTTAAAATATTTACTTGACTGCTTCGGGTCTTTGTTGCAGCACGCAGGATCTTTCTTGGTAGACTCTCTAGCTGTGGCTCCATGACATGTGGGATGCTAGTTTCCTGACCAGGGATGAAACCCACATCCCCCGCATTCCAAGGTGGATTCTTACCCACTGGACCACCAGGGAAGTCCCCCTTTAAAGGATTTTTATGCATTTATTTTCCCATTGCCTTCACCATGGAACATTTGTTAAGAGGATTGATAAATCGTTTCTTCAGTGAATAGAATATATGTGTTTCTGTATAAACATTATAACTCCCACTGAATTTATCTGAATCATTTATTAAATTACATCTTGGGAAAATTTATATTTGCTTTTGATTTGGAAGCTTTAATTCTAAATCCATTTTTTGGTCAGTGATGTTCCAAATCCGAGACAAAATAATACTATTTCTTGTGGATGGAGTGATTCCCTTCTATCTTCTGAATGCTTTGCCTCGTTTATTTCTCCTCTTGTCATTGATAGTAATCTGGTGAATTGTTTAGCTTCTGCATTTAGATACTTTCCTTTGATATCTTGATTTTCATTAGCTTTTAAAGGGGTTCTGGTGAGTTTTATTCTTAGTTTATCTGCTATCTTTTGCATCTGTGGCTAAGATATTTATATGCATATGTTGTAAGGGTTGGACTTTGCACATGAATCAGCGGAAAAGAACTTGCCTGCAGTGCAGGAGACATGGGTTCAATCACTGGTTGGGAAGATCTCCTGGAGGAAGGCATGGCAACTATTCCAGTATTCTTGCTGGGAAAATCCCATGAACAGAGAAGCCTGGCATGCTGCAGTCCAAGGGGTTGCAAAGAGTCAGACACGACTTAGTGACTGAACCATGATGCTCTCTAGTAACAAGAAGTCTGGAGTTAGAGAGTAGCATCATGATTTGGAAGCTCAATAATGTCTTCAGGAAACTGATATGTGCCTATCTATTCATTCCATAACTTTTATTGTGTGGTCCCAAGCTGGTTGTCACAATTCTGGCTATGACAATCATTTTCAAGGTTAAGAAGTGGAGGGAGGAAGGAAGAGTAACTTTTTTTTCCCCTTAAGAGTTCTTTTTCTTTTATCAGTGAAGACAGTAATTTCCCAGAAGTCCTCAGCAGTCTGCGTCTAAAATTTCATTCAGGAGTCTTGATTCACTTGGCCCTTCTGTAGCTTTACCTGCTGGAGAGGAATGTGGTAGAAATTACTGACCCGAATCAACACCAACTTATCTCTACGGCAGCACACATTGCTGGTGCAAACTCATTATATTTGTTGGCAAATAAGAGGAGAAACGGCCATTGGCGAGGCACAAGCACAGCCTCAATAGATCTTATCTCTGGAGAAGTGTAGTCGCTCAGTCGTGTCCGATTCTTTGCGACCCCATGGACTGTTGCCTACCAGGCTCTTCCATCCGTGGGATTTTCCAGGCAAGAATACTGGAGTGGGTTGCCATTTCCTTCTCCAGGGGATCTTCCCGACCCAAGGATTAAACCCGGGTCTCCCTCATTGTAAGCAGACGCTTTACCATCTGAACCACCAGGGAAGTCCTCTGGAGAGGATCAGGACAAATCTGAGAAGGACAGAGAGTTTGTACTTCTTACTATGTTCTATCTGCTGCCTCTATCCTCCCAACATCTTTACTGGTTTGTTTTTGTTGGGGTGTTTTTTCTGGGGGGAGTGCAGGGCGAGGTGGGGGGTGGGTAGACCAAGGTGGAGCGGACTCTCCTATTTCCTATCTCCTCACAACTTTCTAAAGTCGTCTCATGTTGCCATCGCACTATGCAGAAATCTTCAGTGTGTCTCATTCACTGGCAGGATCACGTTCATGGCATGGTATTCCAAGCCCCAGTGCCCTTAACTCCAGAAGGTTCCTGACTCCTAAAATCCTTTTTCAAATTTACCCCCAAGCCACACCGGCCAATTGATTGTTTTGCGAACACAGTACCCATTGCTGTCATGATGCATTTGCTGGTGCTCATGCTCCTGCCTCTTCTCCTTTGAGTCTTTCTTGGGACCCAGCTTACCTCTCTTCTCAAGTAAACAAACATTCCCTGATCCAAATGGACCAAATTGGTCAATCCTTCTTTACCTCCTGTAAACGCATTTGATGTCATTCATTTGTCATTTATTTTTAGTCCAATCCCCAAATGGCCACTTACTCTGTGTATTAGTAAACACAGTCCAACTGCCCAAACAAGCAGTACCCATCTATCTGCTGTGTTGTTTATTTCTCACTTAGGCTATATCCAAGGAGAAGGCAATGGCACCCCACTCCAGTACTCTTGCCTGGAAAGTCCCATGGATGGAGGAGCCTGGTAGGCTGCAGTCCATGGGATCACGAAGAGTCGGATACGACTGAGCGACTTCACTTTCACTTTTCACTTTCATGCATTGGAGAAGGAAATGGTAACCCACTCCAGTGTTCTTGCCTGGAGAATCCCAGGGATGGGGAGCCTGGTAGGCTGCCATCTATGGGGTTGCACAGAGTCGGACACAACTGAAGCGACTTAGCAAAGTAGGCTATATCCAAGGTGGATGTTTTTGTTCGTGACTCCCCTGGATGGCACTCCATTAAGCAGTAAGTCAGGAATTTAGGTTCCTTCCATCTTGTTTTGTTTCTCTCTTCAATATGTGACTCCAAGGTGGCTGTTGGAAGAAAAGAAAACATGAGAAACTCCTACTGGACTTTTAGTTATCTTAACCTACTGCCCTCATTCACAACCATTGGCCAGAATTAGTCACATAACCAGAGAAGGCAATGGCACCCCACTCCAGTACTCTTGCCTGGAAAATCCCACGGACAGAGGAGCCTGGTGGGCTGCAGTCCATGGGGTTGCTAAGGGTCGGACACGACTGAGCAACTTCACTTTCACTTTTCACTTTCATGCATTGGAAAAGGAAATGACAACCCACTCCAGTGTTCTTGCCTGGAGAATCCCAGGGATGGGGGAGCCTGGTGGGCTGCCATCTGTGGGGTCGCACAGAGTCGATCACGACTGAAGCAACTTAGCAGTAGTCACATAACTCCGTGAAAAGCTAAAGGGGCTGGGACAGGCAGAAACAACTCAAGCCTTCAGGAGAGGAGCTTTGGTGGTCAGCTAGCCATGACTGCCTTCTGCTGGCCTCCCCTCATCCTAGGTTGAATGTTGCTAGTATGGCACAGTGACTCAGAAGGAGAAGAAGGTCATATGTAGAAAAAAAAAAAAAACAACAACACAGTTGCTATTATTTTTATTAAGTCCTCAGGATATATCCAAGGCAAAGTGCCTTCTTTCTTCATGCATGTATAAAAATTATTCACCTACATGCTCATAGTTTATGCTTATTTCCATCACTGCTGCTCTAAATATTTACTTTAACTTGATTTCTCCTGAACAGACGCATACTATGAACGGGACGCACACTTGAGTGATTTACTCTGGATCCTGCTCTGCTTCTAGGGATGGCTGAGGTACAACAGCTCCTATTTTCCAAAGGTCATTTTATTGGCACTTCAGAATACCATAGAAACAAGTGTAAGTAAAGGTAATTGCATTCAGGTGGAAGGAAAGAAGAAGGAAATGGAACGAAAAGGAACTAGCATTCATGGTACATACTTAGTGCCATATGTCTTTTATTTGCTGTCTTTTTAATGCATCCAGAAATGCTATGAATTAGTTATTATGGGTCCCAGCTGCTACTAACAACCCATGCTGTCTCCAAATCTAGTCAAAGGAATTTAGTACTATTTATGGGCTAGTCCAGACTTCTCCATGAATAATTTTGTATTTTAGGTACATCGTGGACTATCTTTGCAGCTAGCCTAAGTGACAAATCTTATTTATAATATTGTTTTTAGGTGCAAATGTACCACAGGAACCAACACATGAGACCTGCTTGCTTATCTGGTCCTCAGGCCTGTCAGGACACTGGGAGAGTCCCCTTCCCACCATGCACATGGCATTACACAGTGCCAAATTCATATAAGATATTGCACAGGTAGAATGAGTGGCTAAGTGATAATTACATAAAATTTAAGTTGAAAGAGAAACTAATTTCCTCTTTTAATCATAAATTTAAAATTAAGCTGTTTATAAAACAGCATTTTCCCAGATTTTCTCTCTAAAACATTAACCAATTTTGCTGGAATACAACATATAACTGTTTTAGTCAGAATCTAACATAGGTTTGTGACAGAAAAAAAAGAAAATGCACAAAATGTAATATATGTGTCCTTACATGAAATGATAAAAGCAAGATAACAAATGATATATACAATGTGAAATTCCTGTTGTAAAATATATATACACAGAAAAAGATTGGAAAGCATAAATCAAAGTGTTAAAAACAGTGATTTTCTTTGGTGATATATAAAATTATGGGAAATTTCTTTTGCAGTTTTGTGTTCTCGTTCTTGTTTTGTGTAGAGTATTTTCCTGAAGATATGTTATTTAGTATTTAGGGAAAAAACACACATATACAGAGTGTTGTACTAGGTCAAGTCTTTCATGGAAAAATCTAGATGTTTATTTGTATCTGTTATTTCCCTGTACTAACTATCCCTTGAAATCTTGATCCATTAAATTAAATAAACTGAGAAAAGATGTTTATACTGTCTCTAGAAAATACAACTCCATTTTTTCTCATCATTTCATATTTCCAGTTCATTAGGATAAGTTAAATTATTATGTGGGGTCCCCTTTTTGCACTTTTCCATAAATCATAATTTTGATTGGTGAGATCTCCAGTCCATGGATCATCCACTTCCTTCCAATCTTCTTTCCCACATCTCACCCATCCTGCCCATCTGGGAGCCCTCGTTCAGACATTATTAAACATCATTCTTTCCCTTGGAGGTTGTGTTTTACAGCATGGATTACAGGTCAGACAAATAACAAATAAGCCTTATTAAGTCTTGATTAGGACAACTGACATTCAGACACACATAGAGGAAACAAATATTGCATGTTTTAAAACTGGATTTTATTTTTCTCTTAAAGGAAAGCTTTATAAATGTTTATATAAATTTTACTTTTTCCTTTCTTATTCCCAAACAATATGGTTTACACCACAGCCATAGTAACCTTTTAAAAACATAAATCATGTTACTTCTCTGCTTATAACTTTTAATGTCTTCTCAGTGCAATTGAAACAACATTGAGATTTTTTTTATGGCCTTCAAGTCCTCCAAGATATCTTTTCATTTTATCCCATAGGCTCTGAAAAAACAAGAACTTTCTTTCTGTTCCTTAAACACTCAAGAGTCCCATTTTGGGCTTTTTTTCTCACTTAAAATAGGTCTCCCAAACACCTTTGCAAGACTGCCTTCTTCTTGCCATTCATGTCTCATCTCAAATGCCTCCTCCTCTGAGGGGGCCTCACCGACTGCCTTACTTCATTATTACTGCCCTTCCCCCTCTCCTGTGACACTGTCTATCCCAATACGCTACATCAGAGTTCTTATAGCCTTCTCTCCCCCTGAAGTTATTTTACGTAGTTTTTCTTTAATGAGTATTATCTGTCTTGCCAACTAGAATGTAAGTTCCACAGAGCAGGAACTTTTTCTTGTATCCCCATTGCTAGAATTATGCCGGGCACATAGTAGGCACAAAATAAATATCTCTTGTTTAAACAAAAATTGGCTTTGAATAATGCACAATACCAGAGAAGGCAATGGCACCCCACTCCAGTAATCTTGCCTGGAAAATCCACTGACGGAAGAGCCTGGAAGGCTCCAGTCCATGGGGTCACGAAGAGTTGGACATGACTGAGCGACTTCACTTTCACTTTTCACTTTCATGCATTGGAGAAGCAAATGGCAACCTACTCCAGTGTTCTTGCCTGGAGAATCCCAGGGACAGAGGAGCCTGGTGGGCTGCCGTCTATGGGGTCGCACAGAGTCGGACACGACTGAAGCGACTTAGCAGCAGCAGCAGCAGAATGCACAGTACTGTGTCTTCTTTGCTCCTAAAAACGGCTATAGGATCTGTGGCTCAGGATGTAAAGAACACACCTTTCATCTTTGAGCACAGAATGTCCTTTCTCCCAGGTCCTCCAGTCTCTTTATCTCCATTCGTCCTCCAGTCTCTTTTTATCTCCATTCGTGAACCATCAGAGCCTTTTCAGGCCACCACTAGAAGGACAATTTTCTTGATTCTGCTTTCACCTTCTCGCTTTCACCAAATTCCTGAAAACTCCTGTGAGTTTCTGTAATGGAAAATCAACCTAAATCAGAGAGTCTCACTGTTGTTCTTTGGTCTATGAAAATAAAACCATGGTGCTATCCTCAGCACAGTGCGTGCTTTTAGTTGGATTGTCACTTACCTGTCACACCCACGCCTTACCCCTGAATCAGAGCATTTTTCTGCAAGGCTGGTCAGTAGGACTTGGAATGATCTGTCTTTAGAACTTAGGTCAAAACAGGAATTATGGTAATCACAAGCATGGTTTCATTAGCATCATAGCCTAACCAATTTTTCTAATTCATCTTAAAATGTTATTCAACCATAACTTATTGAAAAATAAAGACAAATTTATCTTTTATAAAATCATGGGAATTTAGAGCTGTAATGCAATTTAGATACAATCTAGTTTAGATCATATCTAGTTAGATGTGATCATGGTTTTTATGATCTAGTTTATCAAACTAGGTGTGACCTAGTTTATCAAACTAGATATGATCTAGTTTATAGTTTAAAATATTTAAATATAGATATTTTTAAAATATTTAAGAATATTAAAACCCAGGGTGAGGCTAAGTAACTTTTCAAAGGTCACTGAGCCAAGCGAAGGCAGATCCACATTTAGACACCCAGTCCAACACTCTTTCTCCTACATATAATGAAGTTCAAAGTTTATTAGTTGTAGGATTAACTATTTTGGAATATTTAATAATCTTTTAAATATTTAATAATCTTTTATGAGTTTGAGTGAACTCCGGGAGTTGGTGATGAACAGGGAGGCCTGGCGTGCTGTGATTCATGGGGTCGCAAAGAGTCGGACATGACTGAGCAACTGAACTGAACTGAATAATCTTTTTCTCTGTTACAGTGCCTGGAACATAGAAGGCAATCAATAATTATGAAGGATTTTACTTCAATTTGGAATAGCAATTATAATGCCTTGTTGCTTTTCATTTATCTGTCTTTTGAGATTGTGTTTTACAACAGTCATGACTGTTATACACAGAGTTAAGCAGTATTAATTTACATAGTTAACTGACTCTTGCATGCATTTCACACATTTCTACCTGATAAATACACCCTGTGTATTGTGTATGTATTTATAATGCATGTATATAATTCCATTTCTGATGTGACTAGTATAGAAATGTTACTTATTTACTGGTAATTATTTATAAATGGAAAATAAATTAAGGTGGAATTCTTGGATTTAATTATCAGTACTTATTCATATGGAAATGACTTTAGACTATTTGGCATTGAAATAATCACAAAGATTTGGCATTATAATTGAAAATGTCTGAATCCTCTCTTTATGAGCTCATACTATTTGAAAATTTATTTCATAAAGTCATAGCAAGTTGAGAAAAAAAATTCTATTTGACATTAAAAGTGAGAAGTAGAAAATGGAAAATGAAATAAGGAGCATTTCCTGAAATTTCAATCTGAAGAGTAATTATAATGGTGTCTACAATTTTATGAAATAAAATGCTGAACATCATGTAAGATATTTTGAAATTACACTTTATATTTTGAATAGAAATTGAGCCAAGTCTGGAAACAGTCCCATGATCCAAGAGAGTGTTTTGCTTTCACTTATAGGCCGTGAACTGGAGGGCTCATCTGTTAATGCTCTAAATGTAATGAGCACTTTCACTACTTCACCTCCCTGTTTGCATGTGCCTCTAACTTGCCCCAATTTACCTGTGTGCTGTACAAGAGTACACAGCACTATATTTTCCTTCTTCATGGGTTTAATTGTCTTCATTTGTCTCCTATGAGTCTCAACTTTGACCAGCTCTGTTTATCACTTCTGCTGATAGATGTAGAACATTATTACTTTTCTGTGACCTGACAGGAGGGAAGAATAAATAGCATACTCCTCTGCTTCACTGACAAGCAGTTCTACATTCAGCAGTTTTCTAGCATCCAGTCTGGAAGATGCTTCCACAGACAGCAGAAACATGATGCTACCATTCTTGCATGAAGATACAAAGCAGTACTGAAAACAACTGTCTCATTAGTTCACGGAGTCAGATAATGATCAAAATAATGGGTAATTCTTCGCACTATTATGTGATACTCAGTGACAGAGTACCTGCCTTATGAACAATGTCTTTCCCTCCCCACCTTGGTAAAGTAAGAGTTTAGAAGCTATTTTTGTGGGAGCACTACTGCTGGAGAGCCCAGGAGAAGCAGGGATGTGGTTCTCTCTAGGATATAATGTTTCAGAGTTTCTACTGTGGGGAATGCTGAATTTTATAATTATTTGCAATTATTTCCCTTTCTTGAGGCATGTGTGGATGGTGCATGGTAGCTCAGATGGTAAAGCATCTGCCTACAATGCAGGAGACCCAGGTTCAATCCCTGGATCAGGAAGATACCCTGGAGAAGGAAATGGCAACCCACTCCAGTACTCTTGCCTGGAAAATCCCGTGGACCGAGGAGCCTGGTAGGCTACAGTCCATGGGGTCACAAAGAGTCAGACACGACTGAGCAACTTCACTTCACTTCCCTTTCTTGAAACTTCCCTCTATCTTTGAAGGTGAGTCTGTGAAATGAAAGTTATAATAAAATGAGTCATAATGAATCTTGTAGAAGAAAGAATTCATAATCTGTTCACTGAAATCCTGTCAAGCACAACACAAGTCCCACTTCTTCCATGACACCTTTTTAAACCAACCCATTAGTGGTTACACAACCCTTTGAACTTGTAAATATGATTGTTTTCTCTACCATGTGTTTTATGCCCATGAAATTTATTCTGTTGGCACTTTATATTGTTATTTGCCTTTCTTTCCTTTGTGCTCAGTTCAGTTCAGTTGCTCAGTAGTGTTCGACTTTCTGTGACCCCATGAATTGCAGCACGCCAGGCCTCCCTGTCCATCAACAATTCCTGGAATTCACTCAAACCCATGTCCATTGAGTCGATGATGCCATCCAGCCATCTCATCCTCTGTCATCCCATTTTCCTCCTGCCCCCAATCCCTCCCAGCATCAGAGTCTCTTCCAATGAGTCAACTTTTCGCATGAGGTGGCCAAAGTATTGGAGTTTCAGCTTTAGCATCATTCCTTCCGAAGACCACCCAGGACTGATCTCCATTAGAATGGACTGGTTGGATCTCCTTGCAGTCCAAGGGACTCTCAAGAGCCTTCTCCAACACCACAGTTCAAAAGCATCAATTCTTCGTCACTCAGCCTTCTTCACAGTCCAACTCTCACATCCATACATGACCACAGGAAAAACCATAGCCTTGACTAGATGGACCTTTGTTGGCAAAGTAACATCTCTGCTTTTGAATATGTTATCCAGGTTGGTCATAACTTTCCTTCCAAGGAGTAAGCATCTTTTAATTTCATGGCTGCAATCACCATCTGCAGTGATTTTGGAGCCCCCCAAAATAAAGTCTGACAATGTTTCCACTGTTTCACCATTTATTTCCCATGAAGTGATGGGACCAGATGCCATGATCTTCATTTTCTGAATGTTGAGCTTTAAGCCAACTTTTTCACTCTCCACTTTCACTTTCATGAAGAGGCTTTTGAGTTCCTCTTCACTTTTTGCCATAAGGGTGGTGTCATCTGCATATCTGAGGTTATTGATATTTCTTCCAGCAATCTTGATTCCAGCTTGTGCTTCCTCCAGCCCAGTGTTTCTCATGATGTACTCTGCATATAAGTTAAATAAGCAGGGTGACAATAAACAGCCTTGACGTACTCCTTTTCCTATTTGGAACCAGTCTGTTGTTCCATGTCCAGTTCTAACTGTTGCTTCTTGACCTGCATACAGATTTCTCAAGAGGCAGGTCAGGTGGTCTGGTATTCCCATCTCTTTCAGAATTTTCCAAGTTTATTGTGATTCACACAGTCAAAGGCTTTGGCATAGTCAAGAAAGCAGAAATAGATGTTTTTCTGGAACTCTCTTGCTTTTTCCATGATCCAGCGGATGTTGGCAATTTGGTCTCTGGTTCCTCTGCCTTTTCTAAAACCAGCTTGAACATCTGGAAGTTCACGGTTCACATATTGCTGAAGCCTGGCTTGGAGAATTTTGAGCATTACTTTACTAGCGTGTGAGATGAGTGCAATTGTGCGGTAGTTTGAGCATTCTTTGGCATTGCCTTTCTTTGGGATTGGAATGAAAACTGACCTTTTTCAGTCCTGTGGCCACTGCTGAGTTTTCCAAATTTGCTGGCATATTGAGTGCAACACTTTCACAGCATCATCTTTCAGGATTTGAAATAGCTCAACTGAAATTCCATCACCTCCACTAGCTTTGTTTGTAGTGATGCTTTCTAGGGCCCACTTGACTTCACATTCCAGGATGTCTGGATCTAGGTGAGTAATCACACCATCATGATTATCTGGGTCATGAAGATCTTTTTTGTACAGTTCTTCTGTATATTCTTGCCATCTCTTCTTAATATCTTCTGCTTCTGTTAGATCCATACCATTTCTATCCTTTATCGAGCCCATCTTTGCATGAAATGTTCCCTTGGTATCTCTAATTTTCTTGAAGAAATCTCTAGTCTTTCCCATTCTGTTGTCTTCCTGTATTTCTTTGCGTTGATGGCTGAGGAAGGCTTTCTTATCTCTTCTTGCTATTCTTTGGAACTCTGCATTCAGATGCTTATATCGTTCCTTTTCTCCTTTGCTTTTCACTTCTCTTCTTTTCACAGCTATTTGTAAGGCCTCCCCACACAGCCATTTTGCTTTTTTGCATTTCTTTTCCATGGGGATGGTCTTGATCCCTGTCTCCTGTACAATGTCATGAACCTCCGTCCATAGTTCATCAGGCACTCTGTCTATCAGATCTAGTCCCTTAAATCTATTTCTCACTTCCACTGTATAATCATAAGGGATTTGATTTAGGTCATACCTGAATGGTCTAGTGGTTTTCCCTACTTTCTTCAATTTAAGTCTGAATTTGGCAATAAGGAGTTCATGATCTGAGCCACAGTCAGCTCCCAGTCTTCTTTTTGCTGACTATATAGAGCTTCTCCATCTTTGGCTGCAAAGAATATAATCAATCTGATTTCAGTGTTGACCATCTGGTGATGTCCATGTGTAGAGTCTTCTCTTGTGTTGTTGGAAGAGGGTGTTTGCTATGACCAGTGCGTTCTCTGGGCAAAACTCTATTAGCCTTTGCCCTGCTTCATTCCGTACTCCAAGGCCAAATTTTCCTGTAACCCCAGGTGTTTCTTGACTTCCTACTTTTGCATTCCAGTCCCCTATAATGAAAAGGACATCTTTTTTGGGTGTCAGTTCTAAAAGGTCTTGTCGGTCTTCATAGAACCTTTCAACTTCAGCTTCTTCAGTGTTACTGGTTGGGGTATAGACTTGGATTACTGTGATATTGAATGGTTTGCCTTGGAAAGGAACAGAGATCATTCTGTCATTTTTGAGATTGCATCCAAGTACTGCCTTTTGGACTCTTTTGTTGACCATGATGGCTACTCTGTTTCTCCTAAGGGATTCCTGCCCACAGTAGTAGATATAATGGTCATCTGAGTTAAATTCACCCATTCCAGTCCATTTTAGTTTGCTGATTCCTAGAATGTCAACGTTCACTCTTGCCATCTCCTGTTTGACCACTTCCAATTTGCCTTGATTCATGGACCTAACATTCCAGGTTCCTATGCAATATTGCTCTTGACAGCATCAGACCTTGCTTCTATCACCAGTCACGTCCACAACTGGGTATTGTTTTTGCTTTGGCTCCATCCCTTCATTCTTTCTGGAGTTATTTCTCCACTGATCTCCAGTAGCATATTGGGCACCTACTGACCTGGGGAGTTCCTCTTTCAGTGTCCTATCATTTTGCCTTTTCATACTGTCATGGGGTTCTCAAGGCAAGAATACTGAAGTGGTTTGCCATTCCCTTCTCCAGCGGACCACATTCTGTCAGACCTCTCCACCATGACCCGCCCATCTTGGGTGGCCCCACGGGCATGGCTTAGTTTCATTGAGTTAGACAAGGCTGTGGTCTGTGTGATTAGAGTGACTAGTTTTCTGTGTTTGTGGTTTCAGTGTGTCTGCCATCTGATGCCCTCTCGCAGCACCTACCATCTTACTTGGGTTCTGTCTTCCTTTGTGCTACTCTTTAATAAATACATGACTTACTTCCCTACTAGAGCACAGGCACTTCCTTGTTAGATATTGTTGTTGTTGTTTAGTCGCTAAGTTGTGTCTGACTCTTTTGTGACCTCATGGACTATAGCCCACCAACCTCCTCTGTCCTTGGGATTTCCTTGGCAAGAATACTGGAGTGGGTTGCCATTTTCTTCTCCAGGGGATCTTCCTGACTCAGGGATCAAACTCATGTTTCCTGCTTGTCAAGTGGATTCTTTACAACTGATCCACCTGGGAAGCACTCCTTGTCAGATACTTATATATATTCCTTGAAGCACATAAAACTATCATTTTGTGAAGTTATATTAGAAATTAAAAGATGGGTTTATTTCCAAGTAGGTAAGTGTAGGTTCTTGAAAACGTTGTCTGCTTTAGATAGTAACCTTTGTAAGAACTCAGGTGGGGAGAAAGGGTTTCCTAGATCAATGTGTCCTCATTCATTAAGGTGGGATATTCTATCTTTTCTGACTGTCTCTGCAACCCTGCCCTGGAGAGTCACCCAGGCTTCATGTAGGCATGTGCTTGCCTCTTTGTATCAACTTGAAGTATGGTTAATGAAATAAATCTGACGAACATGACTACATATTTTCAGAATGGGTGTCTTGCTAGCTTCATCCCACTCCTGAGTTAGCCCGCAGTGTGCTCCCTTTGGTGTTCCATGCCAGATCCACAAGTAAGCAGGCAGACTGTGCAAAGGTCCAGAGCAGAAGGACCTGCTATGTTTTCATACTCTACAAGGCATTCTCCTTCCCATTATTGAACTGTTGAGAAGAGGTGGGTAGAATTTTAATTATGTGTGGGTAAACACTTTTCAACTTTGGTGTTTGAAGCTGATGTGGAGATTAAGGACAGATTGGCATAAAAATCTCAAGAGCTATTTTGGTTAAAAAAAGAGATTGAGACCCCAACCCAAAGGCAAAGCCAACCAGGTTCAGCCCCCACCCCATAATCTCCCTCATTTTTTATAGAATGTGTATTATTTCCATACTATGTAATATGCTATGCAAACACAGCTTTACGTAACTTCTTTCAATAAGATTGCCATCTATAAACATCTCTTATTTAGACATTCTCATAGTACCACTTCTTCAAATCCTTTCCCTCAAGGTGGAAAATTATTGAAGTCTGTCTGATATTCAAAATTGGGGTGTACTTTCATTTATAGCTAGTATTAAATAACAAGGACCAAATTTATCCTTCCACCTGAAACTGCAAAGAAAAGGAAAATAAGGTATGGCATATATGATTTCCAGGACCCAAATATCAGGCAACAGAAGACAGTTACCTTGAAAGATGGGAAACAAATAGGTGACTTTTATTTTTGCCCAAGCTTACTGCTTTAAAAGAGTTTCCAGACTGTAATGCAAATAGGAGGAACCCAGGAGGAGTTAGCAGGCTCTTTGAGTTGAATAGAACCCAGGGAGACAAAGTCAGCTAGAGTTCGAAAGAGCAATAAAGAGGAAGGGAAATCCTGAAGTATACGGTGTGTTCCCCTGACCATGCAGCATGTACTCATTAGTGTATGTCTGTGAGGAAACTATCAGAGGCAAGGAAATCTCCCAGAAGAATTAGAGGGAACAATATGAGCACTCACACAGGGCTGGGTATAGTCGCAGTTCTAGCCAGTCTAGAAAACCTCAATGTACCCAGGGTGAAAATAGATTGTTCAGGAGGGTTTAGCCTCAACAGTGGAAATTAGCCAACCAAGACCCAAAAGAATGAAAGTGTTTCCTACTATCTCAACTGTATCTTAGCATAAAGCTCAAGAATATTGATAGGAATACAAAAATATCCAGCATTCAACATGATAAAATTCACAATGTCTGACCTCCAATCAAAGATTACAAGGCATGCAAAGAAGCAGGAAATAAGAATCTCTAAATAGGTGGAAAATAAATCAGTTGAAACCAGAGCTGACACACATATTAGAATTAGCAGATAAAAGCATGAAAACAATGACTACAATTGTATGTACAAAAAGTTAAGCAGACATGGAGAAAAGTAAAAAGTGCCAAATTGAACCTCAAGATAAAAACTATAATGTCTGAGGTGAAAAATACACCAGATGGGATAAATAGTAGTTAGACACTGCAGAAGAAAATGCTTAGTGAATTTGAAGGAATGATAAAAGAAACTATCCAAAACTGATGGATCCATGTATTCTGACTGGAAGGAAGGGCATGGAAGCTACTGGGGAAAAAGTTTCCATGAGAGTGGAAAGAGAATAGATGAGCTGAGTGATGCTCTGAGTGTGTAGTCAAGGCGGGGGAGGGGGCATTTCTGGTTTTGAGTCTGTGGAGTGGCAGACACTAGAACCACTCCCGAATCAGTCATCCACCTTGGAGGGGTGAGAGATAGGGAGCCTTTGGACTTGGGGTGGCTGAGTGAACGATCTGTCACACTGAGGCTGAGACCAATTTTAACGCTAACATTTTTGGCTGTGGGGATAACTATCCTATCTTGTCCCTGAAGAAACACTCTGATGATTGCAGCAACCATCACCATGGAGGCAGCAATAACATGTCTAATGCAGGCTGTGATGAATGGCGCATTTCCTTGAGCTCTACAGGTTTAAGCTGCATTCACAGGCAGGAGCCGTGTAGCGTATCCTGCGCACTTAGCTTCTCACAGCCTCTGTGGAGTTCATCATTGTCAGAGAGAGTACAATCAGTTATGGTTCTATCTGTAAGCCAAAGGCAAACATGGCTGGTCTTTCATAACAAGGAAGCATTCTGAGGGATTCTAGAATAGCCCAAGGGAGGGAGAATCTAGTACAGAAGAGACTCTGGTGTCCTTTTAACGTGGGCTTGAGTGCTATGCTTTAAAGTGCTCCCGAGGAATAGTTATTATGGTCCAAATTGAAACTTGACCACTCCAGTCACATGGGAAAAGTTGAGGTGTATTTCTTAGCTTTTTATCTGCTAAAATGTTTCTAGAAAAAAGTACCCAAATAAAAAGGAACAAATAGTCCTATAATAGAGTTTTTGGAAATTCTGCCCAATTTAAACTTTGTCTTTAGATTCCACTAAACCTCATGTTTAAAACAGTACAAAAAAGATCTTCATGACCCAGATAATCATGATGGAGTGATCACTGACCTAGAGCCAGACATCCTGGAATGTGAACTCAAGTGGGCCTTAGAAAGCATCACTATGAACAAAGCTAGTGGAGGTGATGAAATTCCAGCTGAGCTATTTCAAATCCTGAAAGATGATGCTGTGAAAGTGCTGCACTCAATATGCCAGCAAATTTGGAAAACTCAGCAGTGGCCACAGGACTGGAAAAGGGCCGTTTTCATTCCAATCCCAAAGAAAGGCAATGCCAAAGAATGCTCAAACTGCCGCACAATTGCACTCATCTCACACACTAGTAAAGTAATGCTCAAAATTCTCCAAGCCAGGCTTCAGCAATATGTGAACCGTGAACTTCCAGTTGTTCAAGCTGGTTTTAGAAAAGGCAGAGGAACCAGAGACCAAATTGCCAACATCCGCTGGATCATGGAAAAAGCAAGAGAGTTCCAGAAAAACATCTATTTCTGCTTTCTTGACTATGCCAAAGCCTTTGACTGTGTGGATCACAATAAACTGGAAAATTCTGAAAGAGATGGGAATACCAGACCATCTGACCTGACTCTTGAGAAATGTGTATGCAGGTCAGGAAGCAACAGTTAGAACTGGCCATGGAACAACAGACTGGTTCCAAATAGGAAAAGGAGTACATCAAGGCTGTGTGTTGTCACCCTGCTTATTTAACTTCTATGCAGAGTACATCATGAGAAATACTGGGCTGGAAGAGGCACAAGCTGGAATCAAGATTGCTGGGGGAAATCCCAATAACCTCATATATGCAGATGACACCACCCTTATGGCAGAAAGTGAAGAGGAACTAAAAAGTCTCTTGATGAAGGGGAAAGAGGAGAGTGAAAAAGTTGGCTTAAAGCTCAACATTCAGAAAACAAAGATCATGGCATCCAGTCCCATCACTTCATGGGAAATAGATGGGGAAACAGTGGAAACAGTATCAGACTTTATTTTTGGGGGCTCCAAAATCACTGCAGATGGTGATTGCCACCATGAAATTAAAAGACGCTTACTCCTTGGAAGGAAAGTTATGACCAACCTTGATAACATATTCAAAAGCAGAGACATTACTTTCCAACAAAAGTCCGTCTAGTCAAGGCTATGGTTTTTCCTGTGGTCATGTATGGATGTGAGAGTTGAACTGTGAAGAAAGCTGAGCGCCAAAGAATTGATGCTTTTGAACTGTGGTGTTGGAGAAGACTCTTGAGAGTCCCTTGGACTGCAAGGAGATCCAACCAGTCCATTCTGAAGGAGATCAGCCCTTGGATTTCTTTGGAAGGAATGATGCTAAAGCTGAAACTCCAGTACTTTGGCCACCTGATGCGAAGAGTTGACTCACTGGAAAAGACTCTGATGCTGGGAGGGATTGGGAGCAGGAGGAGAAGGGGACGACAGAGGATGAGATGGCTGGATGGCATCACCGACTCGATGGACGTGAGTCTGAGTGAATTTCGGGAGTTGGTGATGGACAGGGAGGCCTGGCATGCTGCGATTCATGGGGTCGCAAAGAGTTGAACACAACTGAGTGACTGAACTGAACTGAACTGACTGAAACCTCATGTATTATTTTGCTTTGTTCTTAGTGACAAGGAAGTTATTAAGATAAATTTCCCTTACCCAATTCCATAACCCATTTTTAAAATTTTTATTTTATTATTATTTTTTACTGTGCTGGGTCTTTGTTGCTGCATGTGGGCTTTCTCTAGTTGCCACAAGTGAGGACTACTCTCCAATTGTGGTGTGTGGGCTTCTCATTGTGGTGGCTTCTCTTGTTGAAAAGCATGGGCTCTAGGTGTGTGGGCTCAGTAGTTGCGATGCATGGGCTTTGTTACCCTGTGGCATGTGGAAACTCCCCAGCCCGGGAATCAAACCCATATCCCCTGTATTGGCAGGCAGATTCTTAACCACTGGACCACCAGGGAAGTTCCCATAGCCAGTTTTTATCTACTATCACTGTTCTGAATGGTTATAGCTAATACATGTGTAGATTTATTATATGCCAAGCACTGTTCTACACACTGAGTTAACTCATTAAATATAGTTCACTTAAGTCTCAAATCTGGCCTTCTCTATTCATTAAAAAAAAAACCAAAACACAGAATGTGAAACATTTTCTGTGGGAAAAAAAATATGGGTTGTAGTACAAATAAATGCTGTCTGCACAAGACTTAACTCGATGTAGAATTAAAATTACTTACTTGCAGATTTCACGTGTTGAAACTTTATTTGGATTGTCTTTTGCAAAAAAAAAAAAAAAAAAAGAAACCTTATTATTCAGACACGCTTGCACTTGAATATGATGATTTAGGGCCTATTACACAAAAATAGTTGTAACTGCATGTAAAGCCATGTAAAACATTAGACCTATGAAAATGCTTTCCCCTAAAGTGTTCATGAAAGAAATGAGACTGAGAAGGAGTGGAAGAGATCTTACTACTTTGAACAGAATTGCCCATACATGCAAATCTCAAAACTTCCAAGTTTGTTATTTTCAAGTAAATCTATTAATGGATATACAGTCTCTTCTGTCTCATTGTAATGAAAATTGTTTCCAATCATTTTGTCAATAAAAAAGTTCTGTACTCCCCAGTTGTGACTTACATAACTATATATAGATAGTCCAAAGCAAAAATGTCAACTATACTGTCCTTTTATCTATTTTTTTAAAGTACCAGTCTCAATGTTTATTTTGTACTCAAAGGATAGCTTTCTATGTGAATAATTCCAAAAGCATGAGAACTAAAAGTACAATAAGTTTAAAAATATGCTAATGTTTGGAAATTAATGGGTTTTGGTTCTTTGTAAATTGCAGTTTTAAAAGAAATACCTCTTCACTGGATGTTCTTAAGTTACTATGCTTTTGATACAAATGAATGTTATTATCATAAAACACTAAAATTAAAAGGAACTTTAAAAAATATTTTGATTAAAAAATAAAATTCTCAGGTAATATAATTTGCCTATTGCTAGTCTTTTCACATGTACAGATAATGTTTTAAAAATCAGGCAATATAGTATTTCAGATTTGAGGAGAAAACAAGTATTCAATTTTGCGTGCTCTTCTTGTAGTCCTCAATAGGGCCAGAACTCTATTAGATAATGTATTTAATGGGTACAAAGTAAGTTATGATATGAGTATATTCCTTCATTTAGTCCACTTAGATTCAATGCTAATGTATTGAGTGAAACTTTCTTTTCCTGAAAAGTGTATGTAACATTTGGAAAAATAAAAAGCTAACTTTGTCCTGAGAAATAGTTTATTCACTCATGGAAATATGACCAGAAAAACCCCTAAAAGCCATAATTTTACTTGTCAATCATCTTTACTTTAAAATATTGATATAAACAGTTTTAAGATATTATGCTTTAATCTCTAGGAAAAATAACATTGAAAATAGCACTGAAGCAGCAAATCGTACTGAATAGGTAGTTCCTCAAAGTTGATTATTCTAAGGTTCAGTACCAAAAGAATTTTTTTTAGAATATCAAGTGAGAAGTCAGTCTTACATTTTTCAGGTAAGGTCTTCTTTCCCTGTATATGAAAATATCATTTATCAGAATGAAAAACACTAGAAAAAAGCTTTTAAATTTGTTGCTGTTTTTAAAACATGAATAATAGCATTAGTTACATAGGAATCTGATGCTAGTGTATTGACCTGGTCTACATAGACATACTTATTGACCAACACCAAACACTGGGTTCTGAAGATGCCACTGTTTTGGAAAGCTCAGCTAAATTTACTGGAACTTAACAGAACTTCTTGAACTTATCTCAGTGAGTCAGGAGACTGAGGACTGGTGGTACACACCTGCCAAGAGTCCACTTACATCTGAAATGAATTACCATCTTGAAGAAGAATTTATCCTAAAAGAATGGGGCCCTTAAAGTGTGATCATGGTCAGTACTCAGCCATAGGGGGAGGAGGACTTCTGAGAATAGCAGTGTCTGCCTCTTGGCTCAGCTTCCCCACCTCGCCTTTTGACCGAGGCCATGGGAGTGGGAGAGAGAGGGCGGCCTGGCTCAGCCCAGGACGCCTGTTAGCGGGTTGTGACCTTTGCCAGCAGCAGCAGATTTTCGCAGCACGGCCCCTGCTGCGTGGGTGACTGCATGCAAGCCGGCAGCTGCAGCAAGGCACAGAAGACCGCTGGCGGGGAGGCCAGCAGTGGAGTAGCAGCAGCATCAGTAACTAGTGCTTTCATGAGGGGGGCTGGCTGATTCAGGAGTGATAACTGGGGGGGAACCAGATCGGAGCAAGGATGTTAGAGAAGACGGTGGATGTGACACAGCAGCCAAAATTATCGTGCTCATGACACTCACCTGCAAGGTCCTGGGTATAACTGGATGATTTTGAAAGCGTCTGGAGGAACCCAAACAGTGGTTACTATGGAAAATACTGTTTGGGATGCAACACAGACCATAGAAACAGACTGTGTTTAAATCCTACCTGCACTGCTTGTCAGCTATGTCAGCAATTTAATCTCTGTTTCCTTGTTAGTAGTATTTACTTACTCCATCAAGTTTTATGGAGAAAGATGAAATACAGTCTTTCTTTCTGCATAGGACACTTAACAATTTTATCTCATTTTAGGATTGCACTGCAGCCAACTGTGCTAGTGAATCAGAATATAAAATTTTAGTGATCAATATTTCTTCATAAACACACATCTTCCCTCTCAAGCTGTCTTACATAAACTACTTTAATCTGGGCATTGAAAAGACTGATTTTTTCTTCTTTTAATTATTGAAAATATAATTGCGTGAAACTATAATTATAAAAATGTATTGTTGGGCAAATAGCACATAAAGATCTTATATGTATGATAATAATAGTACAAAGTGAGATGGGTGATGGAGATATATCCAAACAATGAGATCAAACAATAATTAAAACCCATAGACAACAGTGGGCATCAAAAATGTGAATTAATATAAAAGACTATGTTTTCTTCTTTCTTCTCTTCTTTAAAAGACATAAAAATGTACAAAGAAATAATCATGACACATAAGAATAGCACAGAAGAGGGTAGAGGGAATCCAGTTACAATGGAAAAAAAATTAATTTTTCCTGTCATCCTCTTAGAACACTGCCTTGTGACCATGACACAGGGATGGTAAGAAGCTACCTGGAGGGGCTTTTGGAAGATTGTGTTGGGAAAATATCATCACTTTGGAGTAAAAAAGGAAAGATAGACAATGCACAATGAAATGAGGCCTTTGGTCCATCAGTTTTCTGAGGGCAGAAAGCAGCAGCCCAATTGAGAAAGCTGCACAGCTATGAATAGATGTGTTTGTTTACCATAAAGGAAAGATGTCACAGAATCCAGAGCCAATTGTCTAGAGGGGAGACCCACGGATAACTGAGAACAATGGATTAGGAAGCTACCAATAAATTAATCTAGCTGGTTGTAGGAAATAAGACCAATAAGCAAAAATCAATAGTTTTTCTATATGCCAACCATACAAACTAAAAAATAAAAATACCTTCTCTAGGCAAGGGTGGGATGATTAGAGAGAATATAGCACTGAAACATGTATATTACCGTATGTGAAACAGATGACCAATCCAAGTGCAATGCATGAAACAGGGCACTCAAAGCTGGTGCACTGGAACAACCCAGAGGGAAGGAACAGGGAGGGAAGAGGGAGGGGGTTCAGGACGGGGGTACACATGTACACCCGTGGCAAATTCATGTCAATGTATGACAAAAACTACCACAATATTGAAAAGTAATCAACTAAAACAAATTAATTAACTTTAAAAATACCTTCTCTAACTTCCAGATATATTACCAAAATATTTGCAAGATCTGTATACCAAAAGCTATAAAATTTTGTTGAGAGAAATTAATGAACTGCCAAAAAACTAGATAGATACTCCATGTTCATAGATGGGAAGATTCAATATTTTTGAGGTGTCAGTTCTCTCATATTGATCTAGGATTCAACTCAATCCCAGTCAAAATCCTAATAGACTTTTTCAGATGGAAATTTATGTCAGTTCAAAATGTAGTTATGAAAGACTCCAAATCTGAAAGAGCCGTAACAGTTTTGAAAGGGAATCAATAAGGTTTTCGAGAACTAAAGACTACCTGATTTCAAGATTTGTAGTAAAGCTACAGCAACAAAAAACATGAGGTATTTACATAAGAACAGGTATGTAGAACTTGCAACCGTGCTCCACTGTCCATGGGATTCTCTAGGCAAGAATACTGGAGTGGGTTGGTTGCCATGCCCCCCTCCAGGGAATCTTCCCAACCCAGGGATTGAACTAAGGTCTGCTACATTGCAGCCAGATTCTTTACCCCCTGAGCCACCTTGGTGCCAGTGGTAAAGAATCTGCCTGTCAATGCAGGAAATATAAAAGATGAAGGTTCAGTCCTTGAGTCAGGAAGATACCCTGCAGAACGGAATGGCAACCCACTCCAGTATTCTTGCCTGGAGAATCTCATGAACAGAGGAGCCTGGTGGGCTACAGTCCATAGAATCTCAAAGAATCAGACACTGCTGATGCAATTAAGCAAGCAGATATGTAGAACAATTTCAGTTCAGTTCAGTCACTCAGTCATGTCCAACTCCTTGCGACCCCATGGACTGCAGCACACCAGGCTTCCCTGTCCATCACCAACTCCCGGAGTTTGCTCAAACTCATGTCCATCGAGTCAGTGATGCCATCCAACCATCTCATCCTCTGTCATCCCCTTCTCCTCCCACCTTCAATCTTTCCCAGCATCAGGGTCTTTTCCAATGAGTCAGCTCTTCACATCAGATGGCCAAAGTATTGGAGTTTCAGCTTCAGCATCAGTCCTTCCAGTGAATATTCAAGACCGATTTCCTTTTGGATTGACTGGTTTGATCTCTTGCAGTCCAAGGGACTCTCAAGAGTCTTCTCCAACACCACAGTTCAAAAGCATTAATTCTTCAGTGCTCAGGTTTCTTTATAGTCCAGCTCTTATATCTATACATGACTACTCGAAAAACTATAGCTTTGACTAGACGGACCTTTGTTGGTAAAGTAATGTCTCTGCTTTTTAATATGCTGTCTAGGTTGGTCATAGCTTTTCTTCCAAGGAGTAAGCATCTTTTAAATTTCATTGCTGCAGTCACCATCTGCCATGATTTTGGAGTCCAAGAAAATAAACTCTATCTCTGTTTCCATTGTTTCCCCATCTATTTGCCATGAAGTGATAGAACCAGAACTGTGGTGTTGGAGCAGACTCTTGAAAGTCCCTTGGGCAGCAAGGAGATCCAACCAGTTCATCCTAAAGGAAATCAGTCCTGAATATTCATTGGAAGGACTGATGCTGAAGCTGAAACTCCAATATTTTGGCCACCTGATACAAACTGACTCATTGGAAAAGACCCTGATGATGGGAAAGATTGAAAGCGGGAGGAGAAGGGGACAACAGAGGATGAGATGGTTGGATGGCATCACCGACTCAAGGGACATGATTCTGAGTAAACCTTGGGAGTTGGCGATGGACAGGGAAGCCTGGTATGCTGCAATCCACCGGGTCACTGGAGTCGGACACGACTGAGTGACTGAACTGAACTGAACTGATGAGCTCGGATGCCATGTTTTCGGAATGTTGAGCTTTAAGCCAACTTTTTCACTCTCCACTTTCACTTTCATCAAGAGGCTTTTGAGTTCCTCTTCACTTTCTGCCATAAGGGTAATGTCATCTGCATATCTGAGGTTATTGATATTTCTCCCGGCAATCTTGATTCTAGCTTGTGCTTCATCCTGTGCAGCATTTCTCATGATGTACTCTGCATATAAGTTAAATAAGCAGGGTGACAATATACAGCCTTGAAGTACTCCTTTCCCAATTTGGAACCAGTCTGTTGTTCCATGTCCAGTTCTAACTTGACCTGCATACAGATTTCTCAGGGGACAGGTAAGGTGGTCTTGTCTTCCTGTTTCTTTAAGAATTTTCCACAGTTTGTTGTGATCCACACAGTCAAAGGCTTTGGTGTAGGCAATAAAGCAGAAGTTTGATGTTTTTCTGGAACTCTCTTCTTTTTCAATGATCCAACACATGTTGGCAATTTGATTTCTGGTTCTTCTGGCTTTTCTAAATACAATTTGAATATCTGGAAGTTCATAGTTCATGTACTGTTGAAGCCTGGCTTGGAGAATTTTGAGCATTACTTTGCTGGCATGTGAGCTGAGTGTAATTGTGCAGTAGTTTGAACATTTTTTGGCATTGGCTTTCTTTTGGATTGGAATGAAAACTGATGAAAGAGAATGAATAGAGTAGAGATAAGGTCACGTACATATGGACAATTAATTTTTCACAAAGATACCAAGGTAACTGATGAGAAAATGATAGTTTTTCTTTTTTTAAGAGTGTAATACTGAAATAAGTAGATAGAAGACACTAGTTGCACTGAAGGAAGTGAATTTTGATCCATAATACATCACTATATTAAAAAACAGAGTTGAAGAAATCAGAATCCAACAACACATTAAAAAGATCATACACCATGACCAAGTAGGCTTTATCCCAGGGATGCAAGGATTCTTCAATATCCACAAATCAATCAATGTAATACACCACATTAACAAATTGAAAAATAAAAGCCATATGATTATCTCAATAGATGCAGAGAAAGCCTTTGACAAAATTCAACATCCATTTATGATAAAAACTCTCCAGAAAGCAGGAATAGAAGGAACATACCTCAACATAATAAAAGCTATATATGACAAACCCACAGCAAACATTATCCTCAATGGTGAAAAATTGAAAGCATTTCCTCTAAAGTCAGGAACAAGACAAGGGTGCCCACTTTCACCATTACTATTCAACATAGTTTTGGAAGTTTTGGCCACAGCAATCAGAGCAGAAAAAGAAAGAAAAGGAATCCAAATTGGAAAAGAAGAAGTAAAACTCTCACTGTTTGCAGATGACATGACCCTCTACATAGAAAACCCTAAAGACTCCACCAGAAAATTACTAGAACTAATCAATGACTATAGTAAAGTTGCAGGATATAAAATCAACACACAGAAATCCCTTGCATTCCTATACACTAATAATGAGAAAACAGAAAGAGAAATTAAGGAAACAATTCCATTCACCATTGCAATGGAAAGAATAAAATACTTAGGAATATATCTACCTAAAGAAACTAAAGACCTATATATAGAAAACTATAAAACACTGGTGAAAGAAAGCAAAGAGGACACTAACAGATGGAGAAATATACCATGTTCATGGATTGGAAGAATGAATATAGTGAAAATGAGTATACTACCCAAAGCAATCTATAGATTCAATGCAATCCCTATCAAGCTACCAACAGTATTCTTCACAGAGCTAGAACAAATAATTTCACAATTTGTATGGAAATACAAAAAACCTCAAATAGCCAAAGCGATCTTGAGAAAGAAGAATGGAACTGGAGGAATCAACCTACCTGACTTCAGGCTCTACTACAAAGCCACAGTTATCAAGACAGTATGGTACTGGCACAAAGACAGAAATATAGATCAATGGAACAAAATAGAAAGCCCAGAGATAAATCCACGTACCTATGGACACCTTATCTTTGACAAAGGAGGCAAGAATATACAATGGATTAAAGACAATCTCTTTAACAAGTGGTGCTGGGAAAACTGGTCAACCACTTGTAAAAGAATGAAACTAGAACACTTTCTAACACCATACACAAAATTAAACTCAAAATGGATTAAAGATCTAAACATAAGACCAGAAATTATAAAACTCTTACAGGAGAATATAGGCAAAACACTCTCTGACATACATCACAGCAGGATCCTCTATGACCCACCTCCCAGAATATTGGAAATAAGAGCAAAAATAAAGAAATGGGACCTAATTAACCTTAAAAGCTTCTGCACTTCAAAGGAAACCATTAGCAAGGTGAAAAGACAGCCTTCAGAATGGGAGAAGATAATAGCAAATGAAGCAACTGACAAACAACTAATCTAGAGAATATACAAGCAACTCCTACAGCTCAACTCCAGAAAAATAAATGACCCAATCAAAAAATGGGCCAAAGAACTAAATAGACATTTCTCCAAAGAAGACATACAGATGGCTAACAAACACATGAAAAGATGCTCAACATCACTCATTATCAGAGAAATGCAAATCAAAACCACTATGAGGTACCATTTCACACCAGTCAGAATGGCTGCGATCCAAAAGTCTACAAGCAATAAATGCTGGAGAGGGTGTGGAGAAAAGGGAACCCTCTTACACTGTTGGTGGGAATGCAAACTAGTACAGCCACTATGGAGAACAGTGTGGAGATTCCTTAAAAAACTGGAAACAGAACTGCCTTATGATCCAGCAATCCCACTGCTGGGCATACACACTGAGGAAACCAGAAGGGAAAGAGACACGTGTACCCCAATGTTCATCGCAGCACTGTTTATAATAGCCAGGACATGGAAGCAACCTAGATGTCCATCAGCAGATGAATGGGTAAGAAAGCCGTGGTACATATACACAATGGAGTATTACGCAACTATTAAAAAGAATACATTTGAATCAGTTCTAATGAGGTGGATGAAACTGGAGCCTATTATACAGAGTGAAGTAAGCCAGAAAGAGAAACACCAATACAGTATACTAATGCATATATATGGAATTTAGAAAGATGGTAACAATAACCCTGTGTACAAGACAGCAAAAGAGACACTGATGTATAGAAAAGTCTTATGGACTCTGTGGGAGAGGGAGAGGGTGGGAAGATTTGGGAGAATGGCATTGAAACATGTAAAATATCATGTATGAAACGAGTTGCCAGTCCAGGTTCAATGCACAATACTGGATGTTTGGGGCTGGTGTACTGGGACGACCCAGAGGGATGGTGTGGGGAGGGCGGAGGGAGGAGGGTTCAGGATGGGGAACACATGTATACCTGTGGCAGATTCATTTTGATATTTGGCAAAACTAATACAATTATGTAAAGTTTAAAAATAAAATAAAATTTAAAAAAATAAAATAAAAAACCGAATTGAATAGAGACCTAATGAAAAATTAAAACCATAAAACTCCTAGAAGAAAATATTTGGGACAGGCAAGTTTTCTTAGGACACACAAATATTAAATATGAAAGAGTTTATAAATTAGACTTTACCAAAAACCTCTGCTCTTCAAAATACACTGAAAAGTATATGATAAAGCAAGATATAGACCATAAGAAATAAAATTAGAAACAATTTGACTTTGTTTAGTAAATTTGAGTATTTGCTCTTCCTATAATCCAACAATCCCACTCCAGGATTCTTGCATGTGAAATCCCATGAACAGAGGAACCTGGTGGGTTACAGTTCATAGGGTCACAAAGAGTCAGATAGACTGAAGCAACTTGGCATGCATGCAACCGTCTCTTCTTAGAGATGAGGCAGCTGAAATCTAGAAATCCAAAATGGTCCAACAATTCCTTTCCTAAAGACTACTCCCTAGTTCAGTTCAGTTCAGTCACTCAGTCGTGTCCGACTCTTTGTAACCCCATGGACTGCAGCACGCCAGGCCTCCCTGTCCATCACCAACTCCCAGACTTTACCCAAACTCATCTCCATTGAGTCAGTGATGCCATACAACCATCTCATCCTCTGTCGTCCCCTTCTCCTCCTGCCCTCAGTCTTTCCCAGCATCAGGGTCTTTTCAAATGAGTCAGTTCTTCGCATCAGGTGGCCAAAGTATTGGAGTTTCAGCTTCAACATCAGTCCTTACAATGAACACCCAGGACTGATCTCCTTTAGGATGGACTAGTTGGATCTCCTTGAAGTCCAAAGGACTCTCAAGAGTCTTCTCCAACACCATAGTTCAAAAGCATCAATTCTTCGGCACTCAGCCTTCTTCACAGTCCAACTCACATCCATACATGACCACTGGAAAAACCATAGCCTTGACTAGACGGACCTTTGTTGGCAAAGTCTCTGCTTTTTAATATGCTGTCTAGGTTGGTCATAACTTTCTTTCCAAGGAGTAAGCATCTTTTAATTTCATGGCTTCAATCACCATCTGCAGTGATTGTGGATCCCCCAAAAATAAAGTCAGCCATTTTTTCCACTGTTTCCCCATCTATTTGCCATGAAGTGATGGGACAAGATGCCATGATCTTAGTTTTCTAAATGTTGAGTTTTAAGCCAACTTTTTCACTCTCCTCCTTCATCAAGAGGCTTTTTAGTTCCTCTTCACTTTCTGCCATAAGGGTGGTGTCATCTGCATATCTGACGTTATTGATATTTCTCCTGGCAATCTTGATTCCAGCTTGTGTTTCTTCCAGTCCAGCATTTCTCATGATGTACTCTGCATAGAAGTTAAATAAGCAAGGTGACAATATACAGCCTTGACAAACTCCTTTTCCTAATTGGAACGAATCTGTTGTTCAATGTCCAGTTCTGCTGCTTCCTGACCTGCATACAGATTTCTCAAGAGGCAGGTCAGGTGGTCTGGTATTCCCATCTCTTTCAGAATTTTCCACAGTTTATTGTGATCCACACAGTCAAAGGCTTTGGCATAGTCAATAAAGCAGAAATAGATGTCTTTCTAGAACTCTCTTGCTTTTTCAATGATCCAGCAGGTGTTGGAAATTTGATCTCTGGTTCCTCTGCCTTTTCTAAAACCCGCTTGAACTAGAGAGACTCTTATATGCTCCAGACATATGTGTGTCTGTAAGTGGTGTGGGTTTATTTCCATCTTAAAATCGCATTCCATTCCTACCGTCCACTCTCAACCTTCGCCTGCCAAACGCGCACACACACACATATTCAACTTTGTTAGTAGAATCTTCTTATTTCTTTTTAGTCTTTCTTTCAGAGTTAATGAATTTCTTTACCCTGCCCCCTACCATGCTCATGCCCTCTAATCTCCAGGGGTCTTGAAAGTGTGCCCTAGGAAAATCCTTTTGGTGTGTGTGTGCTCTATTGGCAACAGGAATGGGGATGTATGACAAAGATAGAATAGTGTTCACAACGTGCTCAATGTATCATATGGTGAAATGTTCTTAAATTTGGCTTTACTGGGCTTTTCAGTTAATGCCTTGTAAATTTATTCCTAATGAACTGCCCAGAGTTGACAACAGGACAGACCATATCCCACAGCACAACTAACTAGGAGAAGTTTCCTTCTCCATAAGAAGGGGAGTTGCATTAGTAATGATATTTTGATGGTCTGATGGAAGTGGCTTCATGTTCTCCTGCAGCATATATATGTACATTCTACACACATACATATATATATGTACATTCTATCTGTAACAGGAACATTATATATTCACATATGTAATTATTATACATGATATTAAAATAATGACTTTATGTGTTGAACAGTTTTAAGTTTACAGAAAAATAAGCAGAAAATACATAGAATTCCCATATACCCCATCATCCCCTCTTGCCCCCAGATGTTTTTTTATTAACATCTTGCATCAGTGTGGTATTTGTAATAATCAATGAGCCAGTATTGTTACATTGTTAATAATTAAAGCCCATAGTTTACACTGAGGTTTATTCTTTGTAAGTTCTATGGATTTTGACAAATATTTAATGAGGTGTATCCACCATTACAATAGCATACTGAATGATATCACTGCCCTAAAAATTCTCTATGCTCTCTATCCATCCCTCCTTCACCCTCCCTCTGAACCCCTGGCAACCACTGATGCTTTTGTTGTCTCCACTGTTTTTCTAGTGTCATAGAGCTAGAATTATACGGCATGTAGCCTTTTTAGATCGGAGAAGGCAATAGCACCCCACTCCAGTACTCTTGCCTGGAAAATCCCATGGATGGAGGAGCCTGGTGGGCTGCAGTCCATGGGGTTGCTGAGGGTCGGACACGACTCAGCGACTTCACTTTCACTTTTCACTTTCATGCATTGGAGAAGGAAATGGCAACCCACCCCAGTGTTCTTGCCTGGAGAATCCCAGGGACGGGGAAGCCTGGTGGGCTGCCGTCTATGGGGTCGTACAGAGTCAGACACGACTGAAGTGACTTAGCAGCAGCCTTTTTAGATGGGCTTCATTCACTTGGCAATATGCATTTTACAGAGTTTTAAATAAAAGCATTTATTTTTTTTATTCAACAAACTACAAAGTTTGTTGAAAAAGAAAGTAAATATCACAAAGTGTAGTTTCATCACGAACTCCCCAAATTGGTGATTAAAGAAAACAGATCTATGATGTTTAACTTGTTGCTGAGGTAGATAATTTTTTCACTTTTTCTTAAGACAGTAGTTTAATGTTTATTGTTACCACAGCAAGTAAAGAGTGATGGAGCACAGTGCTCTGTGAACAAACCTGGAGTTTCACTGCAGTTTCATGTGAGGTCCTCTCTGCTAAGCTGCATATTCTGTGAACATTTTCACGAACCAGTTATATTCCTTAGATAAAATCTCAAGGATTTTCACCATCACTGCTTGTCAAAATAATTTTTGCAAGGATTAAATGAGCATGTGTGTAGCATGATTAAAGCGAAACCTACTTTATGGAGTAAATATGAGAATAAAATGTAATAATGCATTTAAAATACTCACAACACTTCCTGGTACACAGCGTTTGGTAAATATTACCTATTATTATTTTTAGCACAACTGCTGATTTCCTTTCCTCTGTAAAGGCCATTGTGGAAGAAGGAGGGTGTACTTGAACACTGATGGGGAAGCAGCAAGTTAAAGAGGCGGTGGATCAATGATCAGGTGGCACCAGTGGTGAAGAACCTGCCTACCAATGCAGGAGACGTGGGCTCGATCCCTGGGTCAGGAAGATTCCCTGGAGGAGGGTATGGCAACCCACTCCATATTCTTGCCCCGAGAATCCCGTGGCCAGAGGAGCCTGGCAGGCTACAGTCCATAACGTCAAAAAGAGTCAGACAGAACTGAAGCGACTTAGCATACACACAGCACAGGTCAATGATTAAGAGTTCTGGCCATAGAGTAAGGTCATATGGGTTCAAAAGTCTAGTTCTGCTTGTTACTAGCTAACTTGAAGTTACTTAATCCCTCCGTAAGACTACCTCCGGTATAAATGAGGAGACTAATAATTCCCATCTGAGTGGTTCTTTGCCAGGGCCTGACGTTGGCTCTGCTCTACAGCACTGATTCAGGTGCCATCACGAGTGGGTTACAGCCTGCACTCTGGACCATCTGGGTAAATCCTGGCCCCTTTGATTTTTGGGAATGTGATGGGGCAAGTTATTCAGTGCTTCCTTGTTTCTGTTTCATATTTGCATAAGTGAAAGTGTTAGTTGCTAAGTCATGTTTAGATTTTTTGTGACCTACCTCATGGACTGTGGCCCATCAGTCTCCTCTGTCCATGAGATTTCTCCAGGCAAGAATATTGGAGTGGGTTGGCATGGCCTCCTTCAGGGGATCTTTCCAACCCAAGGATGGAACCCAAGTCTCCTGCATTGCAGGCAGATTCTTTACTGTCTGAGCCACCAGGGAAGCCCTGCATAATACATAATGAGTTAATAAATAATAGCTTTAATAATTCTCCCCAACTGGAGAAGGAAATGGCAACCCACTCCAGTGTTCTTGCCTGGAGAATCCCAGGGACGGGGGAGCCTGGTGGGCTTCCATCTATGGGGTCGCACAGAGTTGGATACGAATGAAGCGACTTAGCTGTAGCAGCTTTAATAATTAGAAAAATGAAAAAAATCCAAGAAAAGGATGTTTGGAGAAAATGGGCAGGGCGTTTTGTGATAGAAATAAGCGATTGAGATGTTTTTTCCCATTCCTAGAAATCGCTAAACCACTGGATGAGCATCACTGGAATTTATTCTTGAGTAGCGATTGTGGTGTAGTCTGCCATCACTGGATAGGAAAACAGCCTCCTGAAAACAGGTCAGTTAACCTCTCTGAGTTGCTCTCCATATAAAATAAATAAGAGACATATGCCCTACTTACCTCTCAGAGCTTTTGTTAGATGATGTAGAGAGATTGTGTGTGACTTCAATGTTAATTCAGTATGCATTGGGCATCATCCTAGATGTTATGGGTAAGAAGGCCAATAAGAAAAGGTTTCTATCCTCCCTGAGCTTATCCATGAGAAGGAAGTGACTGTGTGTGTTAGTCACTCAGTTGTGTCTGACTCTGCGACCCCATGCACTGTAGCCCACCAGGCTCCTCTGCCCATGGAATTCTCCCAGCAACAATACTGAAGTGAGTAGCCGTTCTCCTCTCCGGGACATCTTCCTGACCCAAGGACTGAATCTGTCTCCTGCACTGCAGGCAGATTCTTTACTGTCTGAGCCACCAGGGAAGCCTGAAGGAAGTAAATACAACCATAATTGTGTGTAATGAAGTGTCAGAGGTGCTCTGGTGAAGGTTTGTACAGGGCATAGCTTGGGCACAAATGAGAGTGATTGTCTCCATCTGAGATTAATGAGGAATGGCTCCCTGGAGGCAGTGACACCCAACGCAACCTGTGAACATGCTCAGCTTACCTCATGATGGGGTCCAATTGAAAATGAGCTGAGGTCCTGAGATATCTCAGACACTTTTGGGTCATCAATCTACATCTGAACTTGAAAAACTTAGATGAATTGCTTGGATCATTTTCAAGAGTACTAAGACCTGATGATGGAATTTATAACACTGGTTGATGAAATTTTATCATTTTATTCAGTGTTTGTTTAAAGCATACTTCCCCCCTAATAAATATAGAAAGACTGATAGCATGAGAAAAATCACTATTTTGTAACCTCTAATGTAAAAATTGATTCAGATCACCAAGAATAGATGTTTCACCTTAAACAGCAGGTGAAAGATTCTTGGAGAACTGGATAGTTGCTCAGTTTGGGAACTTGCCTGATGGTTCAGATGATAAAGAATTTGCCTGCAGTTCAGGAGACCCGGGTTCGATCCCTGGGTTGGAAAGATCCCCTGGAGAAGGAAATGACAACCCACTCCAGAATTCTTGCCTGGAGAATTTCATGAACAGAGAAGCCTGGCAGGCTACAATCCATGGGGTCACAAAGAGCTGGACACTACTGATGACATTAAAATATCAGCCCACAGATAACTTATTGATTACAGAGAGACAAAATATGTCTTTATAATGGAGAGGTGACCACATTAACCAAGTGATGGAGCTGGGCACTGCCAGTAGTGGGATAGCCTGAAGTCCTGCCTCCTGATGGTATGTGACAGGAGGAATATGGCATCACCTACAGTGTGTTCTGCCAGAAATGTTCAATCTGAACCTAATGCAAGGGAACAGACAAATCTTGGATATGGAATGTTCTGTAGGACCCTTCAAATAGTTTAATATTATAAACAGAGGGAGCAAAGGGACAGATGAAAAGAGAGGGAGTCTAAGCAGGCATATTCATGGGGTTGCAAAGAGTCGGACACAACTGAGCGACTGAACTGAACTGAACTGAAGCAGGCATAACAGCCAAATGAAATATATCAACCTTGATTATTAGAACCTGGACTGAAAAAATAATCGAGCAAAAAGGACATGATGAAACAATTGAGAAAGTTTGGATATGACTGCTTGTTAGGTGTAGTACTGGTGTGAAGTTGTGTAGAGGAATCAGATTTTCTTGAGAACTGAAATATTTAGAGGTGATGTGTTCTGATGTATGTATGCAGCTTAACTTTTGGATGGTTGAGAGAAGAATATTCATGTGTATGTATAGGGGGAGGGGATGAGGGAAGAAAGGAGATCAGATGTGGCAAAAACATTACTACTCGGTGAATTTAGCTGAGGTTGTATGGGTTTTACTGCATTGTTCCTTGACGTTTTTCAGTAACAAAATACAACATACTTCTTATTTTAAAACAAGGTTTAAAAATGGTTCTAATATTATGTTCTGCTTATTAATGTATATAAGTATGCATATAGACATATGTAGTTTGTTTATTCATTTGCTTTGCATGTTTTTAATACAATGGAAAATTTACCTTCTAGGCTTGCTTATAGTAACATCCTGCACTAGGATATCACATTTCTTGATACAAAATAGTGCTCAATAATGGCATGAATATGTGATCCTGAAAATTATTTAATCATGCATTAATATAAGTGTATGCTGCTAAGTCGCTTCAGTCATGTCTCTGTGTGACCCCATGGACTGCAGCCTACCAGGCTTCTCCATCCATGGGATTCTCCAGGCAAGAGTACTGGAGTGGGTTGCCATTTCCTTCTCCAATGCATGAAAGTGGAAAGTGAAAGTGAAGTCGCTCAGTCATGTCTGACTCTTAGCGACCCCATGGACTGCAGCCTACCAGGCTCTTCCATCCGTGGGATTTTCCAGGCAACAGTACTAGAGTGGGGTGCCATTGCCTTCTCCGAATATAAGTGTATAGTTGTATTCAATTTTGCACAAATTATGTAGTAAACTGAAAATGTATGATTAACACCAAGGAGACTGAAACTTAACATATATAAACGTGTATGTATGTGTGTGTGTATGCTTAGTCACTCGGTCGTGTCCAACTCTTGGCGACACCGTGGACTATAGCCCACCAGGCTCCTCTGCCCCTGAGGATTTTTCCAGGCAAGAATACTGGAGTAGGTTGCCATGCCCTCTTCCAGGGGATCTTCCCAACCCAGGGATTGAACCCAGGTCTCCTGCATTGCAGGTGGATTCTTTACCATCTGAACCACCAGGGAAGCCCATAAATGTGTATACCTAGATGCGTACACAATTGTAATGTATAAGTTTTGCTGTCTCTACTACTTTATCACGTCTATCATCCTCCCCTTTTTCACATGTTTATGCAGAGCTAGTGGTAGCACAATTTCTGAAGCACTTCCACTTGAAAAATTGATTGAATTAAGATACCCTATACCACAAACAATAGAAATGTAGAATACAGACCATTTCTATGATTATCACATTGATAAATATTCAATACTATCTCAATAACTTAATTAAAACTTATTTCTTCGAAATGTGTATAGACAGCCTCAATATTTTCTTTTCCCTGACAATCTTTTGCAGAGGGAAATCCTGACTATCTCTGTTTGTCACTAGATCACATTGTAAAGTGTTCTGCGTAATACAGGCATAACATACACAGTAGTACTAATAGTAGTAAAAATGATGGTAAGATAGGAAGACATTGCATGCCTGCATGCTAAGTCATTTCAGTTGTGTCCAATTCTTTGCACTCCCATGGACTGTACACAGGCTCCTCTGTCTATGGTATTTTCCAGGCAAGAGTAGTGGAGCGGGTTGCCATTTCCTACTCCAGGGGTTCTTCCTGACCTGAGGATTAAACCTGCATCTTCTGTGTCTCCTGCTTTGGTCAACAGATTCTTTTACCACTAAGCCACCTGGGAAACCCCAGATAGACATTATTTATACTCAGAAAGTCTCTGAATACCTCAATAAATTGTTTTAACTCCCAATTTAATAGATGCTGTTTTGCACATGGTAGGCACCAGAAACACTTGTTTAATAAGGATTATTTAAATGAACTACCTTAGACTGAGCGACTGAGCATGCACACACGAATACACAAAGGACTTCGGTTTAAGTTGATTTGATCAATCAGAAACACTCACTGAGCACATTCTGGGTGCCAGCACTGTATCTGGCACTGGAGAAAAAATAAATAAATAAAAGTCCTTATTCTTGAGTAGATCACAATACAGATTGGGTGCAAGCGTATAAGTGTATGTCATGCAATACATTTTGACAAGTGTTGTGAATTTCTGTGGTTTTGTGTAAATGCCAAACGCAAACTCTCCTGACACAGTATTTCCTTTCATTTTTGAATTTTCACTGGATGGACAGCTTTTTTCATCACCATCATTAAGATGTTGCTCTACTGTTCTTTTGTTACACAGTTACTGACAAAAAGTCCACTGTTATTCTTCTCTTAGTTATTCTCTAGGTAATGATTTTTTTATCCCTCTGGTTGCCTTGAAGATTTTCTCTTTATTTTATTTTTATTTTTTTGCAGCAATTTGACTATGATACATGTGTGTGCCTGTGTGTGTGTATCCTACTCAAGTTTCTCTGGGCTTTTTAGGTTTGTGGGGTTTTGTCTGTCATTAATTTAAGGAAATTTAGGCATTATCTCTTGGAGTGATTCTTCCCTGTTCTCTCCCTCCTCCTTGTAGAAGTACACTTACATCTATGTTAGATGATTTTACATCATCTCACAGCTCTTGGATGCTCTTTTCTCCTTCATCACTATTTTTTTTGTCATTTTGTTTAATTTTTGGTTAATTTCCACTTTTCTGTCTTCAAAGTCATTCTTTCCTCAGCCATGCTTAATAAAGGAACTGTTGATTTCTTATATCATGATTTTTTTTTCCATTTAGCATTTTAATATAGTTTCCATTTCTTTTTGATACTCTCTGTCTGTCCATGCATGTTGCCCACTTTTTCCACCATCTACTTTAACAAATTATTTATAGTTATTTTAAAATCCTTAAGTGAAGTACCACATCTAGGTCATTGTTTCTGGTTCTGTTGATTGATTTATCTCTTGACAGCATGTCGATTTTTTCCTTGCTTTTTTAAGTCCTATTTTTTTTTAATGCACTGTGTACATTGTGTGTTGAAGAATAATAGACCTTGAAGTAAATAGTTCCAGGTCTAGGAATAGCCACTCTTCTTCTGCTAGGTTATTAGCATGGGTTATTGAAATCAATCTAGTCAGTATTCACAGCTTCCCTGGTGGCTCAGACAGCAAAGAATCTGCCTTCAATGCAGGAGATGCTCGTTTGATCCCTGGGTCGGCAAGATCACTTGGAGGAGGAAACAGCAACCCACCCACTCTAGTATTCTTGTCTGGGAAATCACATGGACAAAGGAGACTGGCAGGCTACAGCTCATGGGGTCACAAAGAGTTGAACACAACTTAGCGATTAAACAACCAACAGTCGGTGTTTAAGCAAGATTTGGATTTTGTTACCGCTATTGTCATCCTCAGTGAAATCAGAGGCTTCAGATTCTTCTAACAGTGGGTTATCTTCACCTTGTCTTTTGTATGGGGCTTGGGGTACTGAGGAGTTTTTTTGGTATTCTACACTCTCAGCTTTTATTCATTCTTGGTCACCTGCCTTGGTCCACGGTCTTGCCCCTTTCCCAGTTGCGGTTGCGTATTACTCAGTGGTGGCTTGTAGTGGGGGTAGAAGTTCTTGATTTTCCTGGTCCAACCTCAGTTCCAGGCAGTATGCCGAGGCTTCAGAAGTGTGCCCTTGTGAGTATTCATTCCCTCTGCTTCTGTGGCAGCCAGACTCTGCCTCGAATCTGTGGTGAGTTTGGGGCAGGAGAAATACTCTCTCCCCCACCCCTAGCAGAAGCAAATCTGTTTTACTGGTGCAGAATAACTGGTCCAAGAGTGTTTCCTTCACATCCTCCAGGGAAGATATCTTTTGCTTCTACCCTCCCTACAGAAGCAATGGGTCTGTGACTAGTTCCTAGGGCCAGGAAGGAGCATTTCCTACCCACCACCATATGCTGGGGGAAAGGACTGAGAAATGACTGCTGTCCTTCTTCCAATGGCTTAAAGCTTTTGCTTCTTTTAAAAATAAGGTCCGCAGGAGTAGGCACTGTTTTGTGCCTGTTCCTCAGAGTCACCAGGTCACCATTGATGAGGTTTGATCTCATCTCCTTCCCTGTCCTTGCTATGCTATGCTATGCTAAGTCACATCGGTTGTGTCCGACTCTGTGTGACCCCATAGACGGCAGCCCACCAGGCTCCCCCATCCCTAGGATTCTCCAGGCAAGAACATTAGAGTGGGTTGCCATTTCCTTCTTCAATGCATGAAAGTGAAAAGTGAAAGTGAAGTTGCTCAGTCGTCTCCGACTCTTAGCGACCCCATGGACTGCAGCCTACCAGGCTCCTCCATCCATGGGATTTTCCAGGCAAGAGTACTGGAGTGGGATGCCATTTCCTTCTCCGTCTAGTCTACCTACTTTATCTAATCTAAAATGCTGGTTTTCTTCTAGGTACTGTTGTGGTATTTTGGAGAATTATCAATACAAAGATATCCCCCATTTGCTTTCTGTGGTCCCAGCAGAAAGAGATGTCACACTGAAATAGGGTAATTTGAGAAGAGGAGTTAATAAAGTTTACAAAGGCATAAGCAGTGTGAAGAGTGATGTATTGCCATGCCAGTGACAGTGGGACTCTGCTATCATCAGGGGCTGAAAGGGAAAGAAGAGGAGCAGCTGGGGAAAATTTGAAGAAAAAGAGAGCTGTGTAGGCAGGGCACCCAGGTGGCATTGTGACCTTTGATTTATGGGTACAGCTTGTCCCTGGTGACCCCAAAGAGAGGCATCCAAAGGAATAAATACTTCAACTTTACTGTCCTTCTTCCTTATCTTCTGTCTGTGGTCTCTGTAGATTGTCATCCCACACGGAACAGATGAACATCCCAGGGCACAGAGCAGGTGGGAAAGCTGGAGAGTGTCACGTAAGGAGATCTCCCACACATCTGGGGACTCTGCATGGGCATGGAGACTCCCTTTTTCAGTTTTTCTGCCTTATTTTGTAGATAATAGCACTTTTCCATCTCTTCATTATTTCTTAGAAAAACTTTTAACAGGGTTTGTTTTGTTGACTAGATATTACTGGTTAAAGAAACTCTGTAACATTTTACCAGAGGACTTTCTTGAGAAGAGAGCAAATGAATTATAGGAGACCAAAGTCATTGAATTAGGATGAACTAGTAATTCACTAGTGGCCAAGTGACTCTTCCTGAACTCACTGGTTCAGCCTCTAAGCTGGCTGCAGAAGCCTCAATCCTCTCGCCTTGGTGTTTGGGAAGCTTTGTGAGGAGGACATTGCAGGAGGCAGCTGAGTTAGGCTATGGTATGGTCAGGGTCTGCTTGTGAGTGACCTGCTCTCTCCGGTACCTCATTCTCTGTATTCCCAATGTGGGGGTGGAGTGAGGAGCATACGTTTCAGAAACATCAAAATGAGCTCCTCAGCAGGAATGGCTGGAGACCCTGGAGAAGATTGGTCAATGTCTCTTGCTGAAGTCAGAGAAAAGGTAAGTCATTAACCCATGAGGAAAAGAGGCAAAACTGCAAACAGCAATGGGCTCTGCCAGGAATGACTAAGCCTGGTACGAATCATGAAAGAAACTATCATGAGTCACAAGGCAGATTTCACAGCCTCGCCTGTGCACCTGCATGATCAGCAGGAACTTCTGAAATTGAAAGATAATGATATAAGCATGTGCAGGGGGCAGGGTGCCTGGAGATACAATATGCTCCTCTAGTGGATATATCCAATCTATCTTGACAGATCTACCATCTCACCTTTTAACCAGTTTGACTCTCACTTCACAAAACTGCTATAATCAGTGGATATAAGAATGTGTGCTAGAAACACCTGAAAGATAACTGGGCATATGATACAATGGAAATGTATCCATATTTGTTTTGCTCCATATACTCCTATATTTTTTATTAAAATATTGTGCAGTTAATTGTGCAAAAAATTTAATTGCACAATTAAATTTTTATAATTTACATTTTAATTAAAATTTGTATAGTATTTGTGTAATTAAAATGGAATGCTTCTATATCTCTACAAACACAGAGAATATGGTAGTTCCAAAGACTCCTGAGAGTCCCTTGGACTGCAAGGAGATCCAACCAGTCCATTCTAAAGGAGATCAGTCCTGGGTGTTCATTGGAAGGACTGATGCTGAAGCTGAAACTCCAATACTTTGGCCACCTCATGCGAAGAGTTGACTCATTGGAAAAGACCCTGATGTTGGGAGGGATTGGGGGCAGAAGAGGAGGGGACGACAGAGGATGAGATGGCTGGGTGGCATCACTGACTTGATGGACATGAATCTGAGTAAACTCCGAGAGTTGGTGATGGACAGGGAGGCCTGGCGTGCTTTGATTCATGGAGTCACAAAAAGTCGGACACGACTGAGCAACTGAACTGAACTGAATACTGGTTATGCATCAGACTCACCTGTTCTTATGGACTCAGTGTTTGTGTCCCCCCAAATTCATATATTGAAACCCTACCCTCCCCCACCAGTATTATTTGATGAGTCACTATAGAGTTAAACTGCCTTCTTTGAATCCTGGCTCGGTCAAGTATTAGCTGTGTGATGTTAGGTTGGTTATCTAACTTCTCTGGCCCTCAGATTCTCTTCTGTAAAATGGGGATAATAACAGTACCTATCTCGTAGGGTTGTTGTTGTTGTTTAATAAAGTGCTGAGACCAGATTCTGGCACATAATAGAGTGCTGTAGTGAGTATTTACTGTTTTATTATTTATTCATTCCAAGTGTAGACTAGTCCAGCTGGACAGTGAGGGTCTGAGTTATAGAATGCAATTCAAAAAGAAGACATAATTGTATTCTTTACCACAGAATTCTGTTCTAAACTACTAGCCATAAACATTTGTCTTTTATTTCTTTTCTAAGTTTTTTTGGAGCATAGATGATTTACAATGTTGTTTTAGTTTCAGGTATACAGCAAAATGAGTCAATTAGACATACACTTACATACAGTCTTTTTTTTTTTTAGATGCTTTTCTCATATAGGCCTTTACAGAACATTGAATAGAGTTCCCTGTGTTATGCAGTGGGTTCTTATTAGTTTTCTATTTTATATACTGTTGTTTTTCCTCAATCGCTAAGTCATGTCTGACTCTTTGTGACCCCATAACTGCAGCACACCAGGCTTCCCTGTCCTTCACTATCTTTTTGAGTTTGCTCAAACTCACGTCCATTGAGTTGGTGATGCCATCCAACCATCTCATCCTCTGTCACCCACTTCTCTTCCTGCCCTCAATCTTCCCCAGCATCAGGGTCTTTTCCAATGAGTCAGCTCTCTGCATCAGGTGGCCAAAGTATTGGACCTTCAGCTTTACCATCAATCCTTCCAGTGAATATTCAAGGTTTATTTCCTTTAGGATTTATTGGTTTGATTTCCTTGCTGTCTAAGGGACTCTTAAGAGTCTTCAGCACCACAGTTTAAAAAGCATCAATTCTTTGGCACTTAGCCTTTTTTATGGTCCAGTTCTCACATCCATACATGACTACTGGAAAAACCATAGCTTTCACTTTTATGGACCTTTGTTGGCAAAGTGATGTCTCTGCTTTTTAATATGCTGTCTAGCTTTTCTTCCAAGGAGCAAGCATCTTTTAATTTTATATGTGTATATGTCAGTCCCAATCTCCAATCTCCCAATTTATCCTTCCCCGCTCATCCCATCCCCTGGTAGTAACCGTAAGTTTGTTTCCTACATCCATGACTCTACTTCTGTTTTGTAAATAAATTCACTTAGCAGAGGCCATGCTTATCTTCTCTGTATTGTTCCAGTTTTAGTATATGTGCTGCTGAAGTAAACACCTTTATTTTCTATTAGTACGTTCCTTATTTCTACCTGCATCCCAATTCTGGTTGGGGTATAGAAAAATCACAAGGGATGCTACAGAACCTCAGAGCCATTAGGATGGGGGCTTGTTACATTACATCCAGAGGGGTAATGTTGGGCACTGGATGGGCAGAGACTTCATGGGGAAAGTTGAATTTATACTGAGACTTAAAAAATGAGTAGCATTATGATATATAGTGATGGGTATTTTATTTAGAGAAAGTGAGAAATCCTGGGGCAGAGTCAAAAGATCCAATGAGAAGGGAGGTGTTGATAAGTCAGTTTAGAAATGTTTTGAGTCACAGTTTTAGATGGTAAAGTTCTAAACAGGAGATTAGTTCATCTTCAACTTGGTGATGGGATTGTAATGCTTATATAAGTAAAGACTAAATAATTTTTGAAATGAGTTAGATAATCCACTAAGCAGAATGCTCAACTTTAACCCAGAACTATTTTAACACCAGAAGGACGTGGATTGAGAGGGCATTAGTTGAATAAGTTTCTTTCACGTTGTATTGAACAAAGAATAACTTTCAAAATCTCCTCTTCTCTTGTTATAGAAAACTGAATGATATTTATACCTTAATAGGTAGATGAGGAAAAAGCTGAGTTATAAGTTTGATCTTTAGTTGGAGTAGATTATACTGGTCTCTTATTTCTCAGGATTTCAGGGCAAGACCTATACAGTTAGAAAAAAGGAGCAGAAAATAGCTGAAGGGATTGATGAGAAAAAATTGATGGGACTGTGGAGTGGGTGCAGTATGGTATAGCAAGTTATGTGGGAAAAAAATGTTAGCTTTGGAATCAAGACCCACAAGCTTCACATTTCATCAATATATGATCTTGGGTAGTTCCTTAACCTTTCTGAACCCTAATTTCTTCTAATGACCTATGAGTGGGGGGCCAACAGGTGCCTGCCTATGGTTGTGCACACCAAATCCCCAGGGATGCATGCCTCCTGGGGATGCAATGCCCCTCCTGGTTTAATGGACACCCAGCAGGGATGACAGGGCTTCCCTGGTGGCTCAGTGGAAAAGAATCCGCCTGCAATGCAGGAGATGCAGGTTTGGTCCCTGGGTCAGGAAGACCCCTTGGAGAAGGAAATGGCAACCCACTCCAGTATTCTTGCCTGAAATCCCATGGACACATGGGATTTCATGGGGTCTCAAAGAGCTGGACATGACTTAACAACTGAACAACAAGCCAGGATAATACCCGCAAAACAGAGTTGTGGTGAGGCCTCACCCTAATGGAGCAATCTAATCATCATATTCTTAAAATCTCAAATTGCTTCCCATTTCCTATTAAAAAGATTTCAAACTCATATATTGGAACAGTGTCTGAAGTGAAACAAAAACTACTTTCTGGGAATTCCCCTCCACTTTGCCCCTTTTCAAAGTACACCTTTCTTCAGTTTAATAAAGTCACTTATCACTACATTCTTTTCTATCTCTATAGCTTTATGCTGCATTAGCAGGTGGATTCTTTACCACTGTACCACCTGGGAATCCCTGTACCTGTCTATACCAGTTTCATGCCCCTAATTCCCTGCTTTTCCTTGTTGACTTATTTCCCCAATTTACTGGTCCTTTAAAGCTCAATCTAAAGTCTACCCATTCATTGATGTCTTCCCTGATTCTTTCTCAGCTGGAAGGCATTTCTTTCTCTGAATTGCCAGACATTGTCACTGCATCTGCCTCTACCTGAGTCTTCTGCCTTGAAACAGTGTTTTTACTCATGTGTCTTATCACCCTTGCCAGGTTGAGAGCAGGGTGAGAAGATTCACACAAGTCATACTTGAGTTCCGAGCTCACAAAGCCCAGAGTCTTGCCTTTAGTAGGCGTGCTGGATGATCTGGACTCATTTTGGCATCACTGCCACCTCCTAAGGTCTCCATTGCAAGAGAAGTTGAGAACTGTGTTTCCCAGAATCCTACTGAGATGGGAGATACCAGCACAGAGTTTAGGAGAAAAGGAAGCCATTATTTTCTGGAGGCAACTGCAGGCGGATGACTGAGCATATGAGAGGTTCTAATCAGCTTCTGGTGAGCTTTCTGAGAATCACCTGCATCAGTCCTGCAGCCTGAGGGGTCAGAAGGAAACTTCCAGAGGTTCCTGGTATTCAGAGAGTCTTTGGTGCAAGCCTCTTGAGAACCTTGTGGAACTACAGGCCGATACCGTCACTGACAGCTTCCCTGGTGGCTCACATGGTAAAGGGTCTGCCTGCAATGCAGGAGACCCAGGTTTGATCCGTGGGTTGGGAAGATCTCCTGGAGAAGGAAATGGTAACCCGCTCCAGTGTTCTTGCCTGGAGAATCCCATGGACAGAAGAGCCTGTCGAGCTCTAATCCATGGGGTTGCAAAGAATCAGACATGACTGAATGACTAACACTTCACTTCTAATTCCCTGCATTGAAAATATTCATACTTGGAATATATTGAATGACACCTATTTACATACCCCAATGTTGACATGTTTAATATTTGCAGAATAAATGAAAACCAGTTCTATTCATTGAAAAGTCAGTAAATATTCCACTTACATTCATTATTCAAGGGGAAAGAAGCCGACATCTATTGTGAGTTAATCATATGGCAGACAATTTCCTAGGTGTTATTTACTACTTCACAATAATTCTGAGAGATCAGTATCATTGTCCATATTTTATATGAGGATGTGGCAAGAAGAGAGTCAAACATACTCTGATTCACAAGCTAATAATTTTCCACACTATCATGTTGCCTTTTTGTGTGTCAACTTAGTGTATGCCTTTGTGGATAATCACAAGCAACTTAAAAAAACATTTGAAACCCCAATATCAGCCAAGTATTCCAGAGCAGTTTTACCTGCTCAGAGCAATAAATCTTAAGTTTCCTCTAAATTATACCACTGAGGAGGCTACCTATAACTAATGGATTTGATTTAAATATTTGAGTCAATTTTCTTCAGTTATTTAGAAGAAATATTTAGTTATTTAGCATACAGTTGTATGCTCATATATTGCTAAGAATGAGTACTTTTATACCAGGTAAAATAATAAAGTTAAAATTGTTTTAAATATCTGAAATTTGGGGTGAGGCTGGTTTATATATTCAAACTAGAAGGACAGTGTACAATAAAAGACCCAGCAATATACTTTATCAGTTACAGTTTAATTACCCACCAATATCCATTGAGCTCCTTTGGAGCGTAATAACTACTACTTCTTGACCTTTATGGGAATGCTGAAGACTTTGATCTGGAATAAAATCACCTGGAACACTTTTTCATGATTTATTCTTCATTGCAAATTATTTGGAAAATTTTATATTATGCAATGTTATGCTTATAAACATTATAGTCACATCATAAATAGTTTTCTACATTTAACAATAATGTTTAAGTGCTTAAATCACGAACAGATGAAATTATCAAAATTACAATGGTAGAAAATAGTAATAGTAATGAATTTCATAAAAATCTTATTCAAAAAGAGAATTAGTATTTATGAGTTAGCAATTAATATTTTGCTAAAATGTTGGCAGTCCCACCAGGGCTTATTTTTTGGCCTTGGTCATTATCTCGTACTAGTTTTAGATAAGTAAAGGATGCTTCCTTGAAGTAAGAAAAAAAGCTGGTAATATTTCACATGGCAAAGTCCCTATACTTGCAAACAAACAACTATGGCTCAGATTAAATACGTGATTTTTAAATTTTTAATTCTGTTAGATGTTTGTTGAGAGACAAAAAATGTAAATTTAAATTTCCAGAGAAGTGACAGTAGTTGCTTAAAATCTGTCTTATTTTATTATAATGATTCCAAATCTATTTTGAGCTTTCATTTGCTTCAATTTTTTAAAAAGTTGCTGTGCCTTAGCAGTAAATTTGGGGTTGATAAAACAGTCTCATGTTTAAAAACAATGTGGTTAATTAATATAACTTACCAGCAAAACACACAACCATTCAGAATTTAAATCTTCCGAAAGCAAACATACCACCTTGCCTTATCAGTTTCTTTTTGAAAAATAATGATGACATTTATAAAATAAAAAGAACACTAAATCTACCTGCCTCCACTAAAATAAAATAGATTAAGAAATGCTCCAATCATGCTGTTCAGTTAACTGAAGATTATCTTGGCCTAGAGTTTGGTGTGACATACATTTTGAGGCCCTTTTAAGTTTTTTCCCTTTGGACTGAATCCCAACTGGTTGTTTTATTGACATATATAATTTAGATAGTTCTGAATAAGACTGGATCCTTAAGAGACCCAAGATAATGAAATAAATATACACATTCAGGTTTATAGATGAGGCAAAGAGCATTATTTATTTAGAAAGAGAAATCTTATCCCTTTCTGGTGGAGAAAAAGAAAGATTAAATGGAAAATAAAATTAGTAGTAAAAGAAAATGTAGCCATTTATACTAGCTTGCTCATGAAAAAGAAGCCTGAGAATACAGATCTGCTAGAAACACAGTGGACTCATATGGAGTAAGGTGAATGTAGGAATAAAAAAGTGTATTTTTCCTCCTCTCTGCTATAGTCAGTTTATCCTTAAAGGCCACTCTTCCAAAAGCACAAACTTTATAATATATTTGCAGGCCAGGCCCATTCACATATTACTCTTCTGTATTTTTTAAGAACAGTATATGTTCATTACCGGAAAAAAAAAAAAAAAAGGAAAAAACAAGCAGAGACAAAAAAAAGAGAAAAACAGAAAACATCCATAATTCCACCAAAAGATCATTATCTTCAATTTTGTGCACCCACTCTAACACCTGTTGTTTTCTTTACCTTTTCATAATAATCTTTTATTTCAGAATGCAGGTATAAATGTTCATTTTCACCATGAATACAACATCAAACATATTTTTTTGTAAAATGTTTTCTTCCATATTATCATGATGTGAAGGCCACAGAATGTTGAGAGGCAGACAGTGCAGGGTGGAACCACAGGCTCGAAAAACAGGCTGCCTGGCACTGTGTTGGCTCTGCTGTGTGCTGGCTGTGTGATCTTGGACAGATATGTGCTTTGCACCTCAGCTTTACCATCTGTAAAATGGGGGCAATAATATTATTACATTATTAACATTTTAAGCTATATTATATTACATATGTTATAAAGATTAAATTACATCTTTTGAAGGGCTTAGAACATTGTACATAATAATCCTACATAAGTGTATATAGTTTAATCAAAATCTCTTAATAAGTTTTTTAATTATTACCACTTTTCTACCAATATAGTCAGTTTTGTAATGAATATTTTTTACATATGTCTTTGCACATTTGTTGTATTTTCCTTGAGATAAATTCCTAGAAATAGAATTGCTGTGTCAAAAGATGTGCATCTTTTTAATTCTGGCAGAAAAATTTGCAAGAAAAAATTGGCATATTGTAAAGGATATGCCAATTTTCACCCTGAGCAGTGATGAATCTAAATGTGGTTGTATGTTTTGAAACCTAGCCTGCAGACTTTAATTTTCATAAGAATCAGCTGGGAGCTTATTAAAATTATTCTTAAAACTCACAGAGATTAAGTATCTCTGGGGTGGATTCTTGGAATCCGCATTTCTTAAAAACAAGCTTAGGTCATTCTGACACAGATAGCTGATGAATTTAGAAATACTGAATCTTCTCTTTGTCCACTCTTCTAACACTGACAACTACAACCCCATTGATGTGATAGGTTCAGCAAAGACAATTCTACAGGAACTTTCAGCCAGAAAATATATTTTACAAGCCAACTGTTTTACATCGTATTTTACAAGTCAACTAGAAAACATTTTTTTTTCTTTGTATGGCACAAAAATTTAACCTTTCTGCAGCTATTCTCAAATTTTCAACAGTTAAAGCAGATTTTGCTAATTTGCCAATTTGCATATTTCCATTAATGACAAATGGTTATGTTATACCTCCAAACCTCCTACATAATTTTTCCAATGTAGATCTCATTGTTCCAAATGTCCTTTTTATTCCATGAGTATGTCAAACTTCTCTATAGTATGCCAAAGTACAAAACAGAGCAAAACAAAAACAATTTTCCAAGTGTGACATAAAGTCTGAAGTTAGCAGTTTGGGATGGTTGGGCAAGTCTAAATGCTTGGTTTTGTGCATGTAAGCCTTTTTGGTGTGGGTGTACCACCATCTATATTTTCTTAAGCTACCAGTCTAATTAATCTGTTAGCTCCCCCTTCTCATAAAGATTGGCTGCAAAAGGTCGGAAAGGAGCCACTGAGTGCCAACAACAGGAGCAGCTGTTGAGGAAAACAAGGCTCCCTGAGGGGTTGTTAAAACTAGCTGAACAAACAGGAAAATCCATGGACGGAGGAGCCTGGTGGGCTGCAGTCCATGGGGTTGCTAAGAGTCGGACACGACTGACTGACTTCACTTTCACTTTTTACTTTCTTGCACTGGAGAAGGAAATGGCAACCCACTCCAGTATTCTTGCCTGGAGAATCCCAGGGACAGGGGAGCCTAATGGGCTGCCGTCTATGGGGTCGCACAGAGTCGGACACGACTGAAGCGACTTAGCAGCAGAACAGGACAGCTCAAGTGAAGGAAGCCAAGGTATCAAATTAAAGTAATTAGTAAGTCAAGTAGGAGGTAGTCTGGAGGGTTTCCACCAATCAAGCATGTATTTGTGGAACCTTCTTCATAGACTGATGAGGCATTCAGAGGATGAATGAGTGGTACTTGATGTTTTGCCCCTGAACCACAGCTAAGAGGTTTTGACTTTACTACCTTTGATACATTTTTCTGAAATTGACGTTCAACCTTCCTACAGAGGCAGGGTACCTTCTGCTGTTAGATTTCTCATTATGATGCTCCACCAGTTTCATTTGGAAGCTAAAGCCTTTTCCCATACATTTGGGTCAGAATGCTTTCTTTTCCAGGTCCCATCTAGGGGTGGAGGGTGGGCTCTATCTTGCTTGACTGTCACTGGGTCACCTCAGTCTGTTCCAGGTGACTGGGATGTGCCAAAGACAAGAAACATGATGGGAACATGCAAAGGTGGGATATGACGTCATTACATTCAGCAAATCACGAAGACTGTGAATTGGAGGCAGTTTGTCACATTCTGAATAGACACTCTTGGAATCTCAAAGGTGGTCATTTAGATCCACTAAAGTACTGTTTTTGCATAAAGTAATTATGTAAGAATTACTGGTAGAGATTTTATGAGTCAGTGGTAATGGCTCAATATTAAAAGAAATTTATGGCAGACCTGAGAAAGTCCATGTATGAAATCTGCATAATAGATTACTAAAAGAAATTAAGGTTTATTCTTGGTAATATGTGAGGTTAATGTACTGAAGAACAACTGTGTATGGACTTTTCTTGACTTTGTAGGGGAAGTGGCATCTTAGCACCTATTTGGCCTTCCTAGAAGCAAGGTACAATGCTGTAAAGAGCAATATTGCATAGGAATCTGGAATGTCAGGTCCATGAATGAAGGCAAATTGGAAATGGTCAAACAAGAGATGGCAAGAGTGAATGTCAACATTCTAGGAATCAGAGAACTCAAATGGACTGGAATGGGTGAATTTAACTCAGATGACCATTATATCTACTACTACGGGCAGGAATCCCTTAGAAGAAATGGAGTAGCCATCATGGTCAACAAAAGAGTCCAAAATGCAGTACTTGGATGCAATCTCAAAAATGACAGAATGATCTCTGTTCGTTTCCAAGGCAAACCATTCAATATCACATTAATCCAAGTCTATGCCCCAACCAGTAATGCTGAAGAAGCTGAAGTTGAACGGTTCTATGAAGACCTACAAGACCTTTTAGAACTAACACCTAAAAAAGATGTCCTTTTCATTATAGGGGACTGGAATGCAAAAGTAGGAAGTCAAGAAATACCTGGAGTAACAGGCAAATTTGCCTTGGAATACGGAATGAAGCAGGGCAAAGACTAATAGAGTTTTGCCAAGAAAATGCACTGGTCATAACAAACACTCTCTTCCAACAACACAAGAGAAGACTCTACACATGGACATCACCAGATGGTCAACACCGAAATCAGATTGATTATGTTCTTTGCAGCCAAAGATGGAGAACCTCTATACAGTCAGCAAAAACAAGACCGGGAGCTGACTGTGGCTCAGATCATGAGATCCTTATTGCCAAATTCAGACTTAAATTGAACAAAGTAGGGAAAGCCACTAGACCATTCCGGTATGACCTAAATCAAATCCCTTATGATTATACAGTGGAAGTGAGAAATAGATTTAAGGGCCTAGATCTGATAGATAGAGTGCCTGATGAACTATGGAATGAGGTTTGTGACATTGTACAGGAGACAGGGATCAAGACCATCCCCATGGAAAAGAAATGCAAAAAAGCAAAATGGCTGCCTGGGGAGGCCTTACAAATAGCTGTGAAAAGAAGAGAAGTGAAAAGCAAAGGAGCAAAGGAAAGATATAAGCATCTGAATGCAGAGTTCCAAAGAATAGCAAGAAGAGATAAGAAAGCCTTCTTAAGCAGTCAATGCAAAGAAATAGAGGAAAACAACAGAATGGGAAAGACTAGAGATCTCTTCAAGAAAATCAGAGATACTAAGAGAACATTTCATGCAAAGATGAGCACAATAAAGTACAGAAATGGTATGGACCTAAAAGAAGCAGAAGATATTAAGAAGAGATGGCTAGAATACACAGAACTGTACAAAAAAGATCTTCATGACCCAGATAATCACAGTGGTGTGATCACTGACCTAGAGCCAGACATCCTGGAATGTGAACTCAAGTGGGCCTTAGAAAGCATCACTACGAACAAAGCTAGTGGAGGTGATAGAATTCCAGTTGAGCTATTTCAAATCCTGAAAGATGATGCTGTGAAAGTGCTGCACTCAATATGCCAGCAAATTTGGAAAACTCAGCAGTGGCCACAGGACTGGAAAAGGGCAGTTTTCATTCCAATCCCAAAGAAAGGCAATGCCAAAGAATGCTCAAACTACCGAACAATTGCATTCATCTCACACACTAGTAAAGTAATGCTCAAAATTCTCCAAGCCAGGCTTCAGCAATATGTGAACCATGAACTTCCTGATGTTCAAGCTGGTTTTAGAAAAGGCAGAGGAACCAGAGATCAAAATGCCAATATCCGCTGGATCATGGAAAAAGCAAGAGAGTTCCAGAAAAACATCTATTTCTGCTTTCTTGACTATGCCAAAGCCTTTGACTGTGTGGATCACAATAAACTGTGGGAAATTCTGAAAGAGATGGGAATACCAGACCACCTGATCTGCCTCTTGAGAAATGTGTATGCAGGTCAGGAAGCAACAGTTAGAACTGGACATGGAACAACAGACTGGTTCCAAATAGGAAAAGGAGTACGTCAAGGCTGTATATTGTCACCCTGCTTATTTAACTTATATGCAGAGTACATCATGAGACACGCTGGACTGGAAGAAGCACAAGCTGGAATCAAGATTGGCGGGAGAAATATCACCTCAGATATGCAGATGACACCACCCTTATGGCAGAAAGTGAAGAGGAACTCAAAAGCCTCTTGATGAAAGTGAAAGTGGAGAGTGAAAAAGTTGGCTTAAAGCTCAACATTCAGAAAACAAAGATCATGGCATCTGGTCCCATCACTTCATGGGAAATAGATGGGGAAACAGTGGAAACAGTGTCAGACTTTATTTTTTTGGGCTCCAAAATCACTGCAGATGGTGACTGCAGCCATGAAATTAAAAGACGCTTACTCCTTGGAAGGAAAGTTATGACCAACCTGGATAACATATTCAAAAGCAGAGACATTACTTTGCCAACAAAGGTCCATCTAGTCAAGGCTATGGTTTTTCCTGTGGTCATGTATGGATGTGAGAGTTGGACTGTGAAGAAGGCTGAGCGCCGAAAAATTGATGCCTTTGACCTGTGGTGTTGGAGAAGACTCTTGAGAGTCCCTTGGACTGCAAGGAGATCCAACCAGTCCATTCTGAAGGAGATCAGCCCTGGGATTTCTTTGGAAGGAATAATGCTAAAGCTGAAACTCCAGTAGTTTGGCCACCTCATGCGAAGAGTTGACTCACTGGAAAAGACTGTGATGCTGGGAGGGATTGGGGGCAGGAGGAGAAGGGGACGACAGAGGATGAGATGGCTGGATGGCATCACTGACTCGATGGACGTAAGTCTGAGTGAACTCCGAGAGTTGGTGATGGACAGGGAGGCCTGGCATGCTGTGATTCATGGGGTCCCAAAGCTTCGGACACGACTGAGCGACTGAACTGAACTGAACTGAAGAGCACCCTTATTTCTTTTGCAGGGAGTTACTTCTCCCAGGGATAAGCAGTCTCGGTACTACTGTAATCAGGATCTGTGTCTTCCGCTAGCCGAGGAGCAGGTAATTCCAGCTGGACCAATAGGAATCTGTCTCTTGAGACTTTGAATTATGAGCAACCTGAATTAAGATGATGACAACAACTTTTGGAGCTTTTCATTCTGAAGCAGAACCCAGAGTATGTCCTGCTGTCTAGATAGCTGGGGAATATTTGAGGTCCTCTCTTGGTTCTGTGGTCCCACCTAGCTGTGTAACTTTCCATCCACTCTGTGAGTTATCCAGCATAAAAATCTTGTTGGCTCTGACTCCAACATCAGAATCTCAGGTGATAAGCCTTCTGCAAAGTACCATAGGGCAACCTTTCTGTCAGAGCATGGCTATTAAGTTAGGAATCAAACAAACTTGAAGACTGCTTGCTTTTCCACTTTTTGTGATTCTGAAAAACTTGCTTTGCCTTATGGAGCCTTAACACCCTTACCTGTAGAATGAGGAATAAAATCTTCCTTCTAGGTTGTTGTTGGAATTGGGTTAGCACTTCTGTGAAAATTCCTGGCATAGGAAACTTTCTGGCATAGTTCCTGTGTGCTGGCATAGGCACATAGGAAGAAGACCTGTGAATTTCCATGTCAAAGTGGTCCATTTCTAATGAAAGATTCAACATCAGTGATTTGGCCAGTGATTACTGGATGGAGTGTTGGGCAATCTTTTAATGTCATAGATTCTGTAAAGAAAGTTATACTTAATAATCAAAATACCCATTCCCCCTTATTACTCTGCTAGACAAAGATCAGAATTAGTGATTCATGGATCTTTTAATTCTGGCAATATTTCTTCTTTGTTGGCAATAAAGATGGCATAGAATTTCCCAAATGAATATTTACAAAGTAAATTGCTCTGGAGTTATATCGTGTTTGCATACTTACTACTTCAGTTCTTGGCAGATTTAAACTGCATCTCTGTTTACAATAAAATAAAAATCATTTGCTGCTTTACACAAATGTTACTTTCAGTATGAAATAAAGAAAAGATAGCACCAGTTTAATGAAAAGAGAAATTTCCTCCTGGGAAATAGCAGCAGACAGAACTGGCTTTTTCCAGAAATAACTAGAACCATGACTGAAGGTCTCTGCTTTCTGCATCTCCAGTGCCTTGTGATAGTTAATATTCTGGGAAGGCTTCAAGTCCTACATGAATTCTTGACAGAATCCAGGAAAGCAAGAAAGCTACTTGACATACTGTCCTGTAACTGAAGATTTTAAAATCTTGCAATGATGTAACAGTGAATTTCTAAAATGAAATAGCAATAAAAGAAAAGCTATCCTATAATGCACCCCTCTCTGTGCTAGAGCATTTGGACCTGTGGGTCTAAGGAGGCCAGTTATCACAGCCCCACCTGTACTCCCACCCATCAACAGGGAGGAAGGAGCACTGTGCAAAACAGTAGTCTTCTTTGTCTATGATCAGCCTAGGTTGAGTGAGCACATTTGTTTATGGAAATCTGTGTAAACTGAATAGTCCATGGGACCTTTCCAACAGAGAAAAATGGTGAAACAACCACTACCTTAAGAAAGCATTTTTCAAAGTGTCATATGGGATCATTCTTCAACAAAATCATCCTGAGATTGTAAAAAAGTGTGTATCTAGGATTTATCCTTGATAGATCAAGGTATCAGAATCTCTGTGAGTGAGACCTTAGAAGACTCTTCAGTTCAACTGATGTTTAAGAAACATATACCCATTTCTTAGCTGTGTTTCTGATCTGTGGGGTACAGATACACAACGGTCTGTTACTCAGCCATATAAAAGAACAAAAAAAATGCCATTTACAGCAACATGGATGAACCTAGAGACTGTCATACTGAGTGAGGTGAATCAGACACAGAAAGACAAATAACATATGATATCTCTTATATAAGGAGTCTTTTTAAAAGGAGTACAAATGAACTTGTTTCTGAAAAAGAAGGAGTCACAGATGTAGAAGAAAAACATATGCTTACCAAGGAATAAGGAGGGGAGGGGTAAATTGGGAGACTGGGACTGATATATACATACTTTGTTATTGTTCAGTTGCTAAGTCATGTATGACTCTTTGTGACTCCTTGGACCGTCCTCCACTATCTCCTGGAGTGAGTTGAGTTGAGTGTTAGTTGCTCAGTTGTGTCCGACTCTTTGTGAACCCACAAACTGTAGCCCGCCAGGCTCCTCTGTTTATGTAATTTTCCAGGCAAGAATACTGGAGTAGGTTGTCATTCCCTTCTCCTGAGGATCTTCCCAACCCAGGGATCGAACCCAGGTCTCCTGCATTATAGGCAGATTCTTTACCAACTGAGCTACAGGCAAGTCCCAGAGTTTGCTCAAATTCATGTCCATTGATTCGGTGATGTCATCCAACCATCATATTCTCTATCACCCTCTTCTCTTTCTGCCTTCAGTCTTTCCCAGCATCAGGGTCTTTCCCAGCGAGTCAGCTCTTTGCATCAAGTGGCCAAAATATTGCAGCTTCAGTTTCAGCATCAGTCCTTCCAATGACTATTCATGGCTGATTTCCTTTAGAATTGACTAGTGTGGTCTCCTTGCAGTCCAAGGGACTCTCAAGTCTTTTCCAGCACCACAATTCGAAAGCATCAATTCTTTGGCACTCAGCACTTGTTATGGTCCAGCTCTCATATTCGTACATGACTACTGGAAAAACCATAGCTTGATTATATGGACCTTTGTTAGCAAAGTGATGTCTTTACTTTTTAATGTGCTATCTAGGTTTATCATAGCTTTCCTTCCAAAGAGCGTCTTATAATTTCATGGCTGCAGTCACCATCTGCAGTGGTTTTGGAACCAAAGAAAATAAAATCTGTCACTACTTCCACTTTTTCCCCTTTTATTTGCCATGAAGTGAATGGATATGCATACTGTGCTGCGCTTAGTTGCTCAGTCACGTCTGACTTTTTGTGACCCCGTGGACTGCAGTCCACCAGGCTCTTCTGTCCATGGGGATTCTCCAGGCAAGAATACTGAAGAGGATTGCCATGCCTTCCTCCAGGGGATCTTCCCAACCCAGGGATCAAACCTAGGTCTCTCGCATTACAGGCAGGTTAATAAGGACCTGCTGTATACAGCACAGGGAACTCTACTCAGTACTCTGTAATGGCCTATATGGGAAAAGAATTAGAAATCTTAATTATATCGAATTGGTTCATAATGCTTTTCAGGTCTACTGTATTCTTCTACTTCTCTGTACATTCATTCTATTAATTTCTAAGAGTTTGATATTGAAACTTCAACTGAAAATCTTAATTTTTCTCCACTAAAATAAACAATGGTAATATATAGTAGAACTATATGTAGCTTTCATTCTATATTTTCCAAGTCTCCTGAAAATGTGTTATATTTTCATAATTTAAAAAATAAAAAAGAAAGATGAAAAAGAATCTGAAAGAGTAGAAATATATATATATATATATATATATATATATATATACACACACACATACAATGGCACCCCACTTCAGTACTCTTGCCTGGAAAATCCCATGGGCGGAGGAGCCTGGTAGGCTGCAGTCCATGGGGTCCCTAAGAGTTGGACATGACTGAGCGACTTCACTTTCACTTTTCACTTTCATGCACTGGAGAAGGAAATGGCAACCCACTCCGGTGTTCTTGCCTGGAGAATCCCAGGGACGGGGGAGCCTGGTGGGCTGCCGTCTATGGGGTCGCACAGAGTTGGACATGACTGAAGTGACTTAGCATAGCATAGCATACACATATATAACTGATTCACTTTGCTGTATACCTGAAACTAATACTACATTGTAAATCAACTATATTCAATACAAATTTAAAAAATTTTTAATGTTTAAAAAAAAAATCCATGCCTCTCCAAAAGTCAACATTTCAGAAAGATACAAAACTGAAATTTGAAATAGCTAATTTTAAGTCAAGAGTAACTTTTTAAGAATTTTGTTGTTTTGCTTCACTTTAATAATGTCATTGTTGGTTAACCATGAAGAAGGTTCCCAAATTAACTTTGAATATAAGAAAAAAGACTAATACATTTTACAATTATGACAATAAAAGAAAAGAAAGAAACACTGGCCCAGAGGTCTCAGAAATCTAATTCTTGCCCCACCCGATTTACCTTCAAATTAAGAAGAGAAAATAACTATACATTCAGTTTTATGAGAGCTAAAACAAGAGAGAAAGAATTCTGATGGATAGGAAATGTAAGAGAGATTTTATTAATGGCACAAAATGTTATGTTTTGCCCCAATATCATATCTCTCTAACCTGAGCAATCATTAACTGGCCACTGGAATCCAGCACAGGACATTTCCACCCCCACCCCACCAAACATTATTGGTCAGCACAGTGATTTTTAAAATTTAAAACTGGGAAATATATCATAAAAATCAAGATATACAATCCTTCCTGAAGAATCAGATTGGCTTTAGACAAGCATTTAGAGTTCATTTTATACCACCTCCAGTATCGTCTTTTTTCCCAACCAACCAAAGTGCCAGTTAACATTCATCATTGAGTTTATGCTGGTATATTTTGTTTTTCAGTTAAGAAGGTTAAATAGTCTCACCTTGGGGGTTGTCAGTTATTACCTGCCTGGTCCTGATGCCCAGAGTCATTTGAGTTTGAAAGCATGCCAAGCAATGATGATGGAACTCTAATCCCTGTAGTCCTGACCCCACTGCAAACTCTAGACATATGAGGATTCTTTACTGAAAGGTAGGCTTTCTGCTTTGCAATAACTTTGCAAATAAGCAGCAGTCTTTTTTCAAATATCTTGGAAGACAATTCAAAAGAGACATTTTAATTCATAAATTCATCTAGTTAATAGCAGAGAGAAATAAAGAGGGAAAGAATCTAAGACTTCATCTGAAAATCTGGAATCCAGAACACCCAGTTCTGGATCTATAGGGACAAGCTGACATTGACTGTATTGTTGTAGTTTGGTCACTAAGCTGTGTCTGACTCTTTGCAACCCCATGGATTGTAGCCCACCAGGCTCCTCTGTCCACAGGATTTCCCAGGCAAGAATACTGAAACGAGTTGCCACTTCCTTCTCCAGGGTATCTTCCTGACCCAGGGATCCAATCTGTGTCTCCTGCATTGGCAGGTGGATTCTTTACCACTGAGCCACTGGGGAAGCTTGGCATTGACTGCATACACAATACCATGTTATTTAAGTAAGAAATGCATACCTAGGAAGTCTTAACAGCAGACTTTTTTATTGAAGTATAGTTGATTTACAATATGATGTTAGTTTCAGGTATACAGCAAAGTGATTCAGTTACATATATTTTTTCAGATTATTTTCCATTATAGGTTATTGCAAGATAATGAATATTGTTCCCTGTGTTATATAGTAAATACTGTTGCTGATCTATTTTATGTATAGTAGTTTGTATCTGTTAATTCCATACTCCTAATTTAAAGGCACAAAATGGCACACTCCCTTTCCCCTTTGGTAACCTTAAGTTTGTTTTCTATGTCTGTGAGTCTGTTTTTGTTTTGTAAATAGATTCATTTGTGTTATTTTTATATTCCATATATAAGTGACTTTATAGAATATTTGTTTTTCTCTGTCTGATTTACTTCACTTAGTATGATATTCTTTAGGTCCATCCATGGTGCTGCAAATGGCACTATTTCATTCTTTTTATGGCTAAGTAATATTCCACTGTATATATACATTTACATATACATATATATCATGTCTTCTTAAAACAACCATCTAATGATGGGCACTTGGGTTACTTCCATGTCTTGGCCTATTTAGTGCTGCAATGAACATTGGGATGCATGTATCTTTTTCAAATTAGGACTTTTGTCTCTTTTGGATATATGCTTAGGAAGCAGAGACATTACTTTGCCAACAAAGGTCCATCTAGTCAATTATGGTTTTTACAGTGGTCATGTATGGATGTGAGAGTTGGACTGTGAAGAAGGCTGAGCACCAAAGAATTGATGCTTTTGAACTGTGGTGTTGGAGAAGACTCTTGAGAGTCCCTTGGACTGCAAGGAGATCCAGTCCATCCTAAAGGAGATCAGTCCTGGGTGTTCACTGGAAGGACTGATGTTGAAGCTGAAACTCCAATACTTTGGCCACCTGATGTGAAGAGGTGACCCATTGGAAAAGACCCTGATGCTGGGAAAGACTGAGGGCAGGAGGAGGAGGGGACGACAGAGGATGAGATGGTTGGATGGCATCACCGACTCAATGGACATGGGTTTGGGTGGATTCCGAGAGTTGGTGATGGACAGGGAGGCCTGGCGTCCTGCGATTCATGGGGTCACAAAGAGTCGGACATGACTGAGTGACTGAACTGAACTGAACTGAGACTGCTGGATTGTAAGGTAGCTCCATTTTTGTTTAAGAAACCTCCACACTATTTGCTATAGTGACTGTACTAATTTGCATTCCCATCAAATATAGGAATATTTAATATTCCTATATAAATAGGAAAGTTCCCTTTTCTCTATTTCCACTCTAGCATTTATTTGTAGACTTTTTGATGGTAGCTATTCTGACTGGTATGAGGGGATACCCCATTGTGGTTTTGATTTGCATTTCTCTAATAATTAGTGATGTTGAGCATCTTTTTCATGTACCTTTTTGCCCATCTGTCTGTCTTCTTTGAAGAAATGTCTATTTAGGTTTGCTCATTTTTGATTGGGTAGGTTGTTGGTTATTGAGTTTTATGAGCTGTTGGTATAGTTTAGAAATTAATCCCTGTTGACCACATTGTTTGCAAATATATTATCTTCTATAGGTTGTCTTTTCATTTTTGTTGGTGGTTTCCTTTGCTATGCAAAAGCCTTTAAGTTTGATTAGGTACCATTTGTTTACTTTTGTTTGTATTTCTTTTGCCTTGGGAGACTGATATACGGAAATATTGCTACAATTTATGGCCAAGAATGTTTTGTCTATGCTCTCTTCAAGGAGTTTTATGACGTCATGTCTTTTGTTTAAGTCTTTAAGCTATTTTGAGTATTTTTTGTGTAGGGAGTGAAGGAGTGTTCTAATTTCATTTATTATATGTAACTATCCAGCTTTCCCAACACTTAAAAGCAGACATTTTATAATCTACCAGCAAAACGGATTTCAGAGTATAGAACTTTACATTTTATAAAGTGGTATCATATTATTTCTTTCAGTTTCATACCAACCCTGCAAAGATTGTATTATTATCTCACTTTATAGACCAGGTATCTGTTGTTTGATAGTTAACTGACTTACATTAGGTCAAATAGCTCCTAACCAGCAAAACAGCATATTAAACATAATTCTTTTGATCTAAATATATTTTTTTCTTTGTTACACATCAACCACTTTCCATTATAATTTCAGAAGTTGTTCATATCAAGCCAGAAGGAATGTAGCACCACAAATTATACTGTTCACCAGGAAAGATCTCAGACTCCAGGCACTTAGACCTTTATTTTCCCCAAGTGAAATAGAGAAATCCAAGGATAGAGGGCAAACAACTCTTCTCCCTGTTCTTAACATGTTTGAAAAGCAATGTTTTTTGCTTTTCATGTTCTGGACAATTACTCAAAAGATATTTACAGAAGGCGGTGAAAGATCATGGAAATGCTTATGTCACAGTCAAGCTCATTGAAAACATTGAACAGGGAAAATTCTATAGACCTGACACATTAAAGCTAAAAGAGATCCTAAAATTGTTTAACCTGGTTCTCTTAGGTGAGAGCGCAGAACCCAGAGCAATGGCATCACTTCTAAAGCTGACTTGTAAACCCTAATCTCAGAGATGCTAGAAGAGCATATTTCTTGTCAAATTTATTTCTAAGAGTTTATCTTTTTTGTTCATATTGAAACTGTAATCCTTTTTCTGTTTTGGAAGCTCTTTCTTCTATAACTCATCTGTTAGTTTATGCTTTTTCTAGTTTCTAAAAGAGTTATTATTAATAGTAATAAGTACCTGTGAAACCACCACTTACTGAGACCAAACGCTAGGGCCATGTCCATAACCTGCTATAAATAAGAACATATCCCCTCCATACGATTTCTCAGCCTCATTTCACCCCAGGTAACTACCATACTAAATCTCAGGTTGTTCCTTTCTTTCTTTGATACTTGGGTTTATTGCATCTGAAGGAGGAAAGGAAAAGGCCAACCTGAATCCATCTTGAAAAAGAAGGAAACTCCATCTTACATTGCCAGTGAACTTTGGACTATGTGCCTGGTAGCCATGGAGATCACATACCTACTGGCCTCCTGGACTGATAAACACGATTCCATACCAAGATTTCCCGTCGCCAAAAAGAATATAATAATCCCCTATGTAGTCAATCACCTTTATAATCTTTATGGCACCCACTGGTGTAGGCTACAGTGTCTAATCAGCTGACCCTTCTGATTATGAATCATGTCTGTAACCTGATTGTATCTCCCTTTAACATTTTCCAGGCTAGATTTAAGGAATTTGCAGATGTGTTCTTGAGCAGTACACTTAAGATATATAAGATTTTCACAAAAGTCAGTCAGGGTCCTTGGCTAAGAGGAGACTCTGCCTTGGGCCCGCCAGTGCAATAAACTGCACTTCACTATCTGGATTGTCCTTCTGAGTGAGTCTGTTTCCTGGAACACGTGGTACTACAACACATCTACATGTATTCCTAAAATGCATATGTATATGTGTCTGGAAATAAACAATTTGGCTTGTTCAGTTCGGTTCAAACACTCAGTCATGTCCAACTCTTTGCAACCCCATGGACTGCAGCACGCCAACCTCCCTGTCCATCACCAACTGTTGGAGTCTACCCAAACCCATGTCCATTGAGTCGGTTATGCCATCCAACCATCTCATGCTCCGTCATCCCCCTCACCTCCTGCCCTCAATCTTTCCCAACATCAGGGTCTTCTCAAATGAGTCAACTCTTCACATCAGATGGCCAAAGTATTGGAGTTTCAGCTTCAATATCAGTCCTTCCAATGAACACCCAGGACTGATATCCTTTAGAATGGACTGGTTGGCTCTCCTTGCAGTCCAAGGGACTCTCAAGAGTCTTCTCCAACATCACAGTTCAAAAGCATCAATTCTTCAGTGCTCAGCTTTCTTTATAGTCCAACTCTCACATCCATACATGACCACAGGAAAAAACATACCTTTGAGTAGACAGACTTTTGTTGACAAAGTAATGTCTCTGCTTTTGAATATGCTATCTAGGTTGGTCAGAACTTTCCTTCCAAGGAGTAAGCATCTTTTAATTTCATGGCTGCAATCACCATCTGCAGTGATTTTGGAGCCCCCCAAAATAAAGTCAGCCACTGTTTCCACTGTTTCCCCATCTATTTCCCATGAAGTGATGAGACGGGATGCTATGATCTATGTTTTCTGAATGTTGAGCTTTAGGCCAACTTTTCACTCTCCTCTTTCACTTTCATCAAGAGGCTCTTTAGTTCTTCTTCACTTTCTGCCATAAGGGTGGTATCATCTGCATATCTGAGGTTATTGATATTTCTTCCAGCAATCTTGATTCCAGCTTGTGCTTCATCCAGCCCAGCATTTCTCATGATGTACTCTGCATAGAAGTTAAATAAGCAGGGTGACAATATACAGCCTTGACGTACTCCTTTTCCTATTTGGAACCAGTCTGTTGTTCCATGTCCAGTTCTAACTGTTGCTTCCTGACCTGCATATAGGTTTCTCAAGAGCCAGGTCAGGTGGTCTGGTATTCCATCTCTTTCAGAATTTTCCACAGTTTATTGTGATCCACACAGTCAAAGGCTTTGGCATAGTCAATAAAGTAGAAATAGATGTTTTCCTGAAATTCTCTTGCTTTTTCAATGATCCAGCGAATGTTGGCAATGAATCTCTGGTTCCTCTGCCTTTTCTAAAACTAGCTTGAACATCTGGAAGTTCACGGTTCACGTATTGCTGAAGCCTGGCTTGGAGAATTTTGAACATTACTTTACTAGCGTGTGAGATGAGTGCAATTGTGTGGTAGTTTGAGCATTCTTTGTCATTGCCTTTCTTTGGGATTGGAATGAAAACTGCCCTTTTCCAGTCCTGTGGCCACTGCTGAGTTTTCCAAATTTGCTTACATATTGAGTGCAGCACTTTCACAGCATCATCTTCTAGGATTTGAAGATGATCCCATGTCCATTGAGCTCAACTGGAATTCAATCACCTTCACTAGCTTTGTTCGTAGTGATTCTTCCTAAGGGCCCACTTGACTTCACATTCCAGGATGTCTGGCTCTAGGTGAGTGTGAGTGATCACACCATCATGATTATCTGGGTGGTAAAGATCTTTTTTGTACGGTTCTTCTGTGTATTCTTGCCACCTCTTCTTAGTATCTTCTTCTTCTGTTAGGTATTTGCTTTTCATTCTTTTACTGTTTTGCTTGTTTCATCTCATCCATCCTCCTACCCCCTAACAATGATTTCTTCAAGTACTAATCAACTTTCTGCTTTCCTCTGTAAAGACTTTCTTTCCTGAAAGACACGATCATATCTGGTTTCAAACTCCAGAAGTTTCACCTCTCACCTCAATTCTGATGATGCCATATATAGATTTCTAATCCCTCCCCACCTCTAATCATATCTCGTTAATCACTTACATACTTGGACACTGTTCTTTATAGTAGAAATTTATTAAGTTACTAAATATACACTATGAAGAAATTAGGGTTTGGCTAAGTGAAGATAGATGCATAGTAGAGATAATATTTAAATTGGAAGAAGAACTTCATAGATAATGCATAGATAACAAAATAACAGGCATAGATAACAAAACTGTAGGCTTCTACATTGGAGAGAATGAAATTTTTAACTTGTCTAAGCTAATGTTATTCAAGGGCTTTCTGTCACTTGTAGCAGAACCTAATTATAATTAAACATTGGTTTCTGGGGGCCATAAAATAATAATAGCTAACTAACATTAACTGGTCATTATGTTTGAAGTTCAAGGTTAAATACTGAACATCTATTACCTCATTTAATCTTTACAACACCATTCTGTGTTGGTTGCTATCATCATTTCCACTTTAAATGAGGTAACTAAAGATTTTTTTGAGTGCCTAATCCATGTTCCTATTGAGCTGGGATTTCCAAAGCTAGCTCTTAACTACCTCTCCATTTTTCCTTCACTCACACGTGTTTTGTAACACAGCCATGGTAATTATAAGCCAATTAATTTACTAGATAAACTGCATTTATGACAAGAGTTTTTATTACTTTGTTTTAGTTACTGAAAGACTGGGTAAAAAAACAAAAAGCTGGTACCACAAAACCCAGGTTCCACCTTGGCAATAATTTCTATTCCTCACCCATGGGAACTTATAAAATACACACCCTGGGACCCTTCTAACTCATGTTTCAGGTGTGAGTACCAAATTTAACTCAGATGACCATTATATCTACTATTGCGGGCAGGAATCCCTCAGAAGAAATGGAGTGGCCATCATGGTCAACAAAATAGTCCGAAATGCAGTACTTGGATGCAATCTCAAAAACGACACAATGATCTCTGTTCATTTCCAAGGCAAACCATTCAATATCACAGTAATCCAAGTCTATGCCCCAACCAGTAACGCTGAAGAAGCTGAAGTTGAATGGTTCTATGAAGACCTACAAGACCTTTTAGAACTAACACCCCAAAAAAGATGTCCTTTTCATTATAGGGGACTGGAATGCAAAAGTAGGAAGTCAAGAAACACCTGGAGTAACAGGCAAATTTGGCCTTGGAATACAGAATGAAGCAGGGCAAAGGCTAATAGAGTTTTGCTAAGAAAATGCACTGATCATAACAAACACCCTCTTCCAACAACACAAGAGAAGACTCTACAAATGGATATCACCAGATGGTCAACACCGAAATCAGACTGATTATGTTCTTTGCAGCCAAAGATGGAGAAGCTCTATACAGTCAGCAAAAACAAGACCAGGAGCTGACTGTGGCTCAGATCATGAACTCCTTATTGCCAAATTCAGACTTAAATTGAAGAAAGTAGGGAAAACCACTAGACCATTCAGGTATGACCTAAATCAAATCCCTTATGATTATACAGTGGAAGTGAGAAATAGATTTAAGGGCCTAGATCTGATAGATAGAGTGCCTGATGATCTATGGAATGAGGTTTGTGACATTGTACAGGAGACAGGGATCAAGACCATTCCCATGGAAAAGAAATGCAAAAAAGCAAAATGGCTGTCTGGGGAGGCCTTACAAATAGCTGTAAAAAGAAGAGAAGCAAAAAGCAAAGGAGCAAAGGAAAGATATAAACATCTGAATGCAGAGTTCCAAAGAATAGCAAGAAGAGATAAGAAAGCCTTCTTAAGCGATCAATGCAAAGAAACAGAGGAAAACAACAGAATGGGAAAGACTAGGGATCTCTTCAAGAAAATCAGAGATACCAAAGGAACATTTCATGCAAAGATGAGCTCGATAAAGGACAGAAATGGTATGGACCTAACAGAAGCAGAAGATATTAAGAAGAGATGGCTATAATACACAGAGGAACCGTACAAAAAAGAGCTTCACGACCCAGATAATCACAGTGGTGTGATCACTGACCTAGAGCCAGACATCCTGGAATGTGAAGTCAAGTGGGCCTTAGAAAGCATCACTATGAACAAAGCTAGTGGAGGTGATGGTATTCCAGTTGAGCTATTCCAAATCCTGAAAGATGATGCTGTGAAAGTGCTGCACTCAATATACCAGCAAGTTTGGAAAACTCAGCAGTGGCCACAGGACTGGAAAAGGGCAGTTTTCATTCCAATCCCAAAGAAAGGCAATGCCAAAGAATGCTCAAACTACCGCACAATTGCACTCATCTCACACGCTAGCTCAAAATTCTCCAAGCCAGGCTTCAGCAATATGTGAACCATGAACTTCCTGATGTTCAAGATGGTTTTAGAAAAGGCAGAGGAACCAGAGATCAAATTGCCAACATCCGCTGGATCATTGAAAAAGCAAGAGAGTTCCAGAAAAACATCTATTTCTGCTTTATTGACTATGCTAAAGCCTTTGACTGTGTGGATCACAAGAAACTGTGGAAAATTCTGAAAGAGATGGGAATACCAGACCACCTGATCTGCCTCTTGAGAAATTTGTATGCAGGTCAGGAAACAACATTTAGAACTGGACATGGAACAACAGACTGGTTCCAAATAGGAAAAGGAGTACGTCAAGGCTTTATATTGTCACCCTGCTTATTTAACTTATACGCAGAGTACATCATGAGACACGCTGGGCTGGAAGAAGCACAAGCTGGAATCAAGATGGCTGGGAGAAATATCAATAACCTCAGATATGCAGATGACACCACCCTTATGGCAGAAAGTGAACAGGAACTCAAAAGCCTCTTGATGAAAGTGAAAGTGGAGAGTGAAAAAGTTGGCTTAAAGCTCAACATTCAGAAAACTAAGATGGCATCCGGTCCCACCACTTCATGGGAAATAGATGGGGAAACAGTGGAAACAGTGTCAGACTTTATTTTTATGGGTTCCAAGATCACTACAGATGGTGACTGCAGCCATGAAATTAAAAGACGCTTACTCCTTGGAAGGAAAGTTCTGACCAACCTAGATAACATATTCAAAAGCAGAGACATTACTTTGCCAACAAAGGTTCGTCTAGTCAAGGCTATGGTTTTTCCAGTGGTCATGAATGGATGTGAGAGTTGGACTGTGAAGAAGGCTGAGCGCCAAAGAATTGATGCTTTTGAACTGTGGTGTTGGAGAAGACTCTTGAGAGTCCCTTGGACTGCAAGGAGATCCAGCCAGTCCATTTTGAAGGAGATCAGCCCTGGGATTTCTTTGGAAGGAATGATGCTGAAGCTGAAACTCCAGTACTTTGGCCACCTCATGCCAAGAGTTGACTCATTGGAAAAGACTGTGATGCTGGGAGGGATTGGGGGCAGGAGGAGAAGGGGACGACAGAGGATGAGATGGCTGGATGGCATCAGTGACTCGATGGACGTGAGTCTGAGTGAACTCCAGGAGTTGGTGATGGACAGGGAGGCCTTGCGTGCTGCGATTCATGGGGTCACAAAGAGTCGGACATGACTGATCTGATCTGATCTGATCTGATCACAGAAGCAAGCTTTAAGGATTTGCCTCAGGATACAAACAAGTATTGAAATGCTATTTGAATGACTGGATCCTGTGCTTTTCAATCCTTAATGTAATTTTACTAGTTAGGAATTGCTTCTGGCCATTGCAATGTGACCTGACTACAGTGGTTTAGACATTTGGGCATTTTATTATTAGGAGGCTAAAAGGAGTTCCTCCCAGCTGAATCAGAGCCCTTTAAGAGCTTTCCAGGAAATGCCACGCAATGTCTTTCCTCACACATCTCATTGATTAGCCATCCATAATGCAAGGGAAGTTTGGAAATGCAATCATTTAGCTTGGTACATGGCTGTCCCAAATACAGTCTGTTGCTAAGGAAAAGAAGGAAGATAGAGCCGGGAAGGCAACCAGCACTGTTGGCGAAAGAAATAATCCACACAGGTAAAGCACACAGACTCGTCACTGTTGATTCTACTCATCCCCAAGTCCATGTCCTCACAGGGAGTGTGGAGGGTTTCAGCCAACATACAACACAAGTCTTTCATCTTTTAAAGGTCAGCACAGTAGGCAGAGAAGAATGGCAGGTACAGATCTTGGAAGACGCTGGATGTCTGTCTCTAGCTCAGGAAAAGATAGATTCTGTTAGGGGAAGCACACTGATTGAAACCCTCCACCCTGGCCAGGCACCATAGTGACTATTTGCATAAGTTGACAGGAGGTCCCTGTAAGGAACGTGGAACTAATAAGCCTCCACCAACCATGAAATTAAAAGACGCTTACTCCTTGAAAGGAAAGTTATGACCAACCTAGACAGCATATTGAAAAGCAGAGACATTACTTTGCCAACAAAGGTCTGTCTAGTCAAGACTATGGTTTTTTCACTGGTCATGTATGGATGTGAGAGTTGGACTATAAAGAAAGCTGAGCACCGAAGAATTGATGCTTTTGAACTGTGGTGTTGGAGAAGACTCTTGAGAGTCCCTTGGACTGCAAGGAGATCCAACCAGTCCATTCTGAAGGAGATCAGTCCTGAATATTCATTGGTAGGACTGATGCTGAAGCTGAAACTCCCATATTGGCCACCTGATGTGAAGAGCTGACTCATTTGAGAAGATCCTGATGCTGGGAAAGATTGAAGGCAGGAGGAGAAGGGAACAACAGAGGATGAGATGGTTGGATGGCAACACTGACTCAGTGGACATAGGTTTGGGTGGACTCCGGGAGCTGGTGATGGACAGGGAGGCCTGGCGTACTGCAGTTCATGGGGTTGCAAAGAGTTGGACACGACTGAGCAACTGAACTGAACTGAACTGAACCAGAAGAGTTTGGGAAAGGTCAAAAGGAGACACCACATATCCGACCACCTCCCAGAATCCTCTCTGGCATCCATCTTGGCTGAACAAGGAGTGCACCACGAGGAAGGACTCTTAGTCAGAATGATTGGCTAAAGACAACCTGGAAACTGATCCCATCACCATAAAACCCAAGACTGCCATGTGGCAGAGCTGTTCTCCTGTGTTCCCTTACCCTATTGCTCTCCACCCGGGTGCCCTTTCCCAATAATATCTCTTGCTTTCTTAGCACATGTGTCTCCTCGGACAATTCGTTTCCGAGTGTTAGACAAGAGCCCAGTTTCAGGCCCTGGATGGCGTCCCTCTTCCAGCAACAAATGGTGACTCTGGCAGGGACTCTTCTTCACTGCAACTGACATCCTGACCACTCGGGGTACTCAGGGGCCAGCTTGTCTGCCAATGGACCAGACCCAGCAGCTGCAACTGGGACCTTTTTGTCCCTGGTCTCCTCCTGATGCAGACAACTGGCCAGAGTGCCCCGACTGATAAGAAACAAGAGACTTTATTGACCTCTCTCCTCTTCCCTCTCTCTTTCCTCTCCTTAACCCTTCCTATCCTTCCCCTTTTTTCTAGTCCCCTGGTCCTGGACACAGGAATCTGGTCGAAGGGCCTCAGCCTAAGCTGAGGATTGGAAACTGATCACCTCCTCTTGGCAGAGAACTCAAATTCTGGTTCTGTCCTGGTCTGGCTTCTGGTAGGGCCGAGTTCCAGTCCTCCCTTCTCTAGAGGCCCCAGGGTAAAACTTCATAATGCCTGGGTATCTGCAGGTGGCAGGAGACATCTGTAAGGCCACCCCTTTTGCCCCCCTCTCTCGCCTCCTCCCCCTTCTTCTTTCAACCTGGCTTCCTTTCCTCTCTTTGAAATGTTCAAAGACCTGAGATATTTTCATTTACCCTGTTAGTACTTGGATCTGAAGTTCTGTATCTTTATAGGTTTTCTGAGAGACTGTATTCTTGTATTTAAGGGAGTGTCTGATGAGGACTGCCAGGTCTATATGTGTGTTTGAACTCTGTGATTTTTGATGGCCATTTTGCTTTGTCTGGACACCAGTTGGTTTAGACCTGCCGCCATTTTGTTAGAACTTGATTTTCTTTCCCTGTGCCTTGAGACCATGGCTCTCAGTACCACTTATCTAGACCATCTCTAACACCTGAGACTGAGGAAAAATGGGGAAAAGCCTTTAAAGTATTTATTTATTCCAACTGTTTTTTATGTTAGTAAATTTTATATTGTAATATCTAATTCATGACTAAGCTTAGAAAATGAAGCTAGATCTTGCATTGTGTCTGTCTAAATATGTCTTGGTTTGTGTTTGTCTCTGGGTAATATTTTTGAGGTTAATTTGTAAATGAAAGTGAAAGTGAAGTGGTGTCTGACTCTTTGTGACCCCATGGACAGTAGCCCACCAGGCTCCTCAGTCCATGGGATTTTCCAGGCATGAATACTGGAGTGGGTTGCCATTTCCTTCTCCAGGGGATCTTCCTGACCCAGGGATTGAACTCGGGTCTCCCGCATTGCAGGCAGATGCTTTACCATCTGAGCTACCAGGGAAGGACCTCAATTTGTAAATGAGCTCTATTTAATTGGCTTAAAGAAAAGTTCAGTTCAGTTCAGTTCAGTCGCTCAGTCGTGTCAGACTCTTTGCGACCCCATGAATCGCAGCACGCCAGGCCTCCCTGTCCATCACCAACTCCCGGAGTTCACTCAAACTCATGTCCATCGAGTTGGTGATGCCATCCAGCCATCTCATCCTCTATCGTCCCCTCTCTTCCTGCTTCCAATTCCTCCCAGCATCAGAGTCTTTTCCAGTTAGTCAGCTCTTCACATGAGGTGGCCAAAGTACTGGAGTTTCAGCTTTAGCATCATTCCTTCCAAAGAACACCCAGGGTTGATTTCCTTTAGAATGGACTGGTTGGATCTTCTTGCAGTCCAAGGGACTCTCAAGAGTCTTCTCCAACACCACAGTTCAAAAGCATCAATTCTTCGGTGCTCAGCTTTCTTCACAGTCCAACTCTCACATCCATACATGACCACTGGAAAAACCATTGACTAGATGGACCTTTGTTGGCAAAGTAATGTCTCTGCTTTTCAATATGCTATCTAGGTTGGTCATAACTTTCCTTCCAAGGAGTAAGCGTCTTTTAATTTCATGGCTGCAGTCACCATCTGCAGTGATTTTGGAGCCCCCCAAAATAAAGTCTGATACTGTTTCCACTGTTTCCCCATCTATCTCCCATGAAGTGATGGGACCAGATGCCATGATCTTCATTTTCTGAATGTTGAGCTTTAAGCCAACTTTTTCATTCTCCTCTTTCACTCTTATCAAGAGGCTTTTGAGTTCCTCTTCACTTTCTGCCATAAGGGTGGTGTCATCTGCATATCTGAGGTTATTGATATTTCTCCCAGCAATCAAGTGCTTACAAATCAAATAATTCTAAATTAAACAAGAAATTCCAGGTTCATGTGAACTGGGAAATATTCCATATTAAATACCTGATATTAATGTTTGTTTGTTGACCTATCTAATACAGACATGTCTTAGAGTAATTAACATTAAATGGAATGTTTTCACTGTACCTAAGTTTAATATAAGTTAAATATTATCATATCTGTTACAAGTTTGTCAACAAGGAAATTACCTCGAGTGAAGAAACTTCTTTAAAAAATGTAAATGAGATATGAGTTTTTAGATAAGCTCTATTAAGAATAAGTATGCTTTAGAAATATTTGTCTAAAATAGTCTCTCCAGATTAGCATAACTTGAACTTTTAAGGGTTGTGCTAAACTCAGTGTTGGAAATCTATTGAATAGTTAGGTCATTTCCAAATAAAATAAGATTTTGAAACATTTACTACTAAACACTAATTTCCTTTTACAGATGAAGGAGGAAACAGACAGAGCTGGACTCCATTGTAGGCCAGGCTGTGAACATTAGGCTACACGCATGGTCACCCTCCCAATGGACTCTCAACTTTGTGCCCGGTGTCTATAGAAGTGGCATACCAATGGAAAACTAGACACCCGGATAAAAGAGCCTCAGGACTTGTACTTGGACTCTCCATTGCCTAAAAGAATATGCTAATTATCTCTGTAACAGAAAAAAGTCGTAAATTCTATTATGTTTATCGGGATAGGACCACAGTCCTATTGATAAATGTCCACTGTTCATCTAGTCTTGTGACACGTGAATCATGGGTTAACTTTGATTGTATCTCTCTTTTACCTTGTCCAGACTAGTTTCAAGGAATTTGGGGAGGTGGGTTTGAGCAAGTACAATTAGGGTATATAAGGTTTTCACAAAAACTGGTCGGGGTCCTTGGCTAAGAGGAGACTCTGCCTTGGGCCAGCCGGTGTAATAAACTGCACTCCACTATCTGCATTGCCCTTCTGAGTGAGTTTGTTTCCCAGAACACGTGGCTACAACACAGAGACACAAAGAGATTTGGGAGTATAAATGAATAATGTTTGGTGCCATCCTAAAATGTTCTAATAAAGCAAGGGTTTTAGAGATTATCACTGGTATTTATGCTCACCAATCTATAAAATGCTAATATAAAAGTTCTTGGTTGCTAAAGAAAAGTAGGAAGTGTGTTTTCAGTAAAAAAAAAAAAAAAAAAAAGAAAAAATACTAAAAAGAGTTATGCATGATTGGGATTTTCTAAAATTGGATTATAATTAGTTAGATAAATGGATTTTGTTAGGAATGACACAGCCATAGGAAAACTGGTTAGAGCCAACTAGGTACAAGATGGAGGAGCTGACTTTCACTAGATCTTGAGCCTTGGTATTTATGCTCCTTGTGACCCATCAATAATCTAAATGATACACCCATCAACATTGACTAAATCTGACCAAATGTTCTAAACCTTTTTAATTGATCTTTCGATAAAACTTCCTAAATTGAATACTTTTGAAGGTCCTTTGACCTCTAGCTAACTTTGGGGTGCTTCAGAGGGCCCCTGAAACATCCCAAAGAGAGATATTAAACTGTGTTTATTTGGTTGGTTAAATTACATGGAAAAGATTATCAAATGAGTAATAAATCCGCTCACGTTATAATGTATGGTAAAATTACTAATACAGATATCCTATAAATTATATGGAGTTCTTAACATTCTGATATGTCTTGGTATTCTAATGGAAAACCAATGTAATGACTTCACAAAAGTTAACAAAAGGACTGAATGAACCAGTGAACATGCTTATAACTTTTATGGTTTCTATCTGAAAAATTGTGGGTTTGAATCTTATGTTTCTTGGGAGTAGGGAAAACCTTCCTCTCAAACTAATTATGACAATGCTGCTGCTGCTAAGTCGCTTCAGTTGTGTCCGACTCTGTGCGACCCCAGAGACGGAAGCCACCAGGCTCCCCCGTCCTTGGGATTCTCCAGGCAAGAACGCTGGAGTGGGTTGCCATTTCCTTCTCTAAGGCATGAAAGTGAAACGTGAAAAGTATTATGACAATACTTTGGTAAAATTATACGTTATAAACAATTATATTTTCTCTCTATCTGACTCTTCCAGAAATTGGAAATTCTTAGGTTTCCATTAAGTTTATCAAATGAGTTAGGAAGGTTATCTCACGAACAGGTACAAAAATCTCAAGGAATTTTTGAGACCTTATAAAGGGAAGAATTCACCTAGATTTGTTAGGCAAGATCTATGATAAGCCTTTGGTGAGTTTCCCAGCCCTGTTTTATTTTCAGTTCAGTCTGAGACTCTATAAATGTTTCAGCAAAATAAAAAGCCTATGATCAATTATGGTTATATAAATCATCAGACCAAAATTAGTGGGAACAGACCTATTTTGCAAACAAACTAGCCTTAATTTGGTTATATTTGATAAAAATGAGGGTAATTTTAAAGAGAAAAAGACGTTTCAATAAATGTTAAATCCAGTTTGTTAATGGAGGTCTGCATCTACTAAAACTTATTTCTTGGATAGTTCTTTGCTGTTATGCGATATTAATGTAAAATATAATTGAATTCTTAAAGAACTCCATAAGTTTGTTTCTGAAGCTTATCCCACTAATCTATCTTTGGATGAAGATCGGATGCCTCATGACCTGCAACCAGAACTGCAAAAGACATAATTAAAGGGACTGTCTCCAACCTGGATAGAAGGACTTTGTTATCAGGTACTCTTAACTAGCTCATGCACAATGAAACTGAAGGGAAATTGACTCTTAGATTAATTCCCACCTCCAAAGGCCCCCACCCTGGACTGGGCTATGGAGAAGACCGCTGACCTTATCTCACCTTAAAATGATGCTCAAACAGAGGAGAAACTACACTACACCAGGATGAGAAGATGACGACATCAGAGGTAGACAGCTTGCCCAAGATGCTGAACCTGATTCATATGATCATTTATAATGTTTTCTTGACTTCTTAGACCTCTGCATATCAATCAAATGCTTTTCTATCATAGGCCAGATCCTATGCTAGTTTTAGAAATCAATCCAATTGTTGGGTTTGTGGCCAATTACCTGTGTCTAATTCTGGGTTACCTTGGTAAATTTCTCTACTACAAGGCTCTAACTGGTTGACCCTGAGAAAATTCACTTAAAAAAATAAATTATAGTCATATTCAGGTCACTCTGATATTACTAGGTGGGATTCCCTCACCAGGCCAATTAATAATGCCTGCTCTGACTCTCGCCATAAATTTGAGCTTTCTTCTATTACTCAAGCTCAGTCAGAGCAACAAGCAAAGTTTCAGCAAAGGAGGGGAAAAATCTCCCACAATTATGGGATGGATTTATATAGCTAACACCACTCCAGTGTTCTTGCCTGGAGAATCAAAGGGACGGGGGAGCCTGGCGGGCTGCCGTCTATGGGGTCGCACAGAGTCGGACATGACTGAAGTGACTTAGCAGCAGTAACAAAAGGCTATGGTAATTTAGGTTTAAAGTCTCCTCTGTGTTGGAAACAATTAAATCATACTAAAGATAATCAGTCTAGTAACCCTAGAAAACTGGGCTATGTGCCTTATAGACAGTGCCAATATATAATTTCCTGCCGGGGTCCAGCCCCGGCTGATCCAGGGTATTCGAAGCGGGGACGGCGTCGGCGACCTATTTAATTATTTATTCATCAAAGATATAAAGAGTAATAGAATGAGGATAGCTCAGTAGGAAAATTCAGTGGAGAAAAGAGGCTGAGTAGCTTGGTTTATGCGGGAGACCAATAAAACTTCAAGACAAGAAGTTTGCACCACTTACGTAGGCCGCAGGCGTCCTTCCGTTCTCCCGAAGGAGAGGAGACACTGAGGCCTCCCCGGTCGGATCTTAGAAGCCCAGGCATAATTAGCAAGCATGGTGGGTTCCGCGCTCCAGATGGAGACTCAGCTGGAATTTGGGAGAGAGAGTGACATGGGGAGACCAAGTTTTGGTGAACAAGGCCCGCACTTTATTTTCCAAAGTAGTTTTTATACCTTAAGGTATGCATAGAGGATAATGGGGGAAGGGGTGGAGTCATGCAAGGACAGCAGTTCCTGGTTCTAATCTAAGCCAGGCTTTCAAACTTATCATATGCAAAAGTTCAGGTGATTGACATCATCTTCTGGCCCGGAGGCCTGTTAACATTTTAAGAAACTTATTTTTCTCTAAAGGTGATTATTCCAAAGTCAGGAACCAGCCTTCCAAAAAGCATTGGACAAAGCTGCATTTTACATTTCTATACACCCATTATATCAATCAATATACTGCCAAGGACACAGTAGGTAAGGAGTATGGAGACTTAGCAGCAAACATTGGCCCAACAAGTGAAAAACCCTTCACCAATACAATTTCTAATCAATCTTTTAACTACTCAAAGGAATCTGTGTTTAGTCAGTTTAGAACATCTCCTGCCTCTCACAGTTGGGAGGCTCTGAACAATCACATGTGGCCGGGAAAACCCATTCAGGCAGGCTAGAGGATTTCCAAAGGAGTTTGTAGGTTGAAACACTGTCACATCCAAGAATTATTAACTGGAGCTGTAAGCTAACTCTTTTTTCAGAGAGAGGTAGTGGGGGACAGCCCCCCGTAAAGTCAGAGGTGTAGGTGAAAGCACAAAGCAGAAAGTAGGCAGACTCTGGTTTTGGGGGTAGATGCTCGAGAATTTCCAGGGGGACTCCTGAGGCTCGATCCCGCCTTTGCGTATGCCGAGCCTCCTTCCTCATGACCTTTGTCATGGGCGGAGTGCCTCACGCTGGCTCCCGGCAGTGATAGAATTCCAGTTGAGCTATTACAGATCCTCACTCAATATGCAATATGCCGGCTCCCGGCAATTTCCCTGGAAGATAAAGATTCATACAGAGTAGACTAAGTCAGATGATCTCAGATATACTGGGCTACATCTAATGGAAGCTCTTGACTTAAGTCTTACTTGTGAGTTTACTAATACTGCTGGCTGTGTTATTTGTATTTCACCTGTTTTACAAAATTGCTGTTTCTTAGCTGTGGTACATATACACAATGGAGTATTACTCAGCCATTAAAAAGAATACATTTGAACCAGTTCTAATGAGGTGGATGAAACTGGAGCCTATTATACAGAGTGAAGTAAGCCAGAAAGAAAAACACCAATACAGTATACTAACGCATATATATGGAATTTAGAAAGATGGTAACAATAACCCTGTGTACGAGACAGCAAAGGAGACACTGATGTATAGAACAGTCTTATGGACTCTGTGAGAGAGGGAGAGGGTGGGAAGATTTGGGAGAATGGCATTGAAACATGTAAAATATCATGTATGAAACAAGTTGCCAGTCCAGGTTCGATGCACGATACTGGATGCTTGGGGCTGGTGCACTGGGATGACCCAGAGGGATGGAATGGGGAGGGAGGAGTGTTCAGGATGGGGAACACATGTATACCTGTGGCGGATTCATTTTGATATTTGGCAAAACTAATACAATTATGTAAAGTTTAAAAATAAAATAAAATTGAAAAAACAAACAAAAAAATTGCTGTTTCTTATACTGCCAAATGTGTGACTGAGGCCTCTGATAAAATAATATATAGTTCCATATGAGATCGAGATGGTAACAGTGTAACTCTGGATATGGGAAGAAGCAATAAGAGGGAATGTTATCCTGGAACAAGAGGCTAGTGAGACAGGTGGGCCAGAGAATTTTGGATACTGTTTTATGGCCTAGTCCAGTAACAGCACATTGAGTGGCCTGTCAACAAAATATTTGCCAAGCCTGAGAATGGACATTCTTAGCACCATGGGATAAAGTGGTCATGAAATGCCCCCCTCAATAATCATGGTCTTATGAGCAAAAAGGGGCTCTGCCAACTGAAAACTGACACTTGCCATCTATGTCTACAAAAATTAAATCATGGCCACTACAACTGCTGACCTTCAACTCCCCTGAAAGGAGTTCAGGGTGAAAATCAGGAATGAGGCACTCTGTGCTCTGGGAAAAACTGGCAGAACAGGCCTTCCGATAGTTAGATCTTTTCAGGAGAAGATTTTATGAGTCCCAATTCTTGCATCTTCTCATACCTAGAGAAACACTGACGTCATTAATGGTGAAATCTGCTTTGGCTATTAAGGAAAAGTTTACAATTAAAAGTCAAAAATAGAGTAGCTATGGTTCAGATATCCTGGGAAATAACTAGGTGATGCTATGGGTATACTTTTAGATTAGAACTTGTATTGCTAAACTTGAGTTTTCTGAGTCGTGTCAGGCTTGGATGCCACCATTCTCAAAACAATGTCTGCTGGAAGCTAGTAACTACAACCTTCAGATCAGATCAGATCAGATCAGTCGCTCAGTCATGTCCGACTCTTTGTGACCCCATGAATCGCAGCACGCCAAGCCTCCCTGTCCATCACCAACTCCCGGAGTTCACTCGGACTCATGTCCATCGAGTCGGCGATGCCATCCAGCCATCTCATCCGCTGTCGTCCCCTTTTCCTCCTGCCCCCAATCCCTCCCAGCATCAGTCTTTTCCAATGAGTCAACTCTTTGCATGAGGTGGCCAAAGTACTGGAGTTTCAGCTTTAGCATCATTCCTTCCAAAGAACAGCCAGGGCTGATCTCCTTCAGAATGGACTGGTTGGATCTCCTCGCAGTCCAAGGGACTCTCAAGAGTCTTCTCCAACACCACAGTTCAAAAGCATCAATTCTTCGGCGCTCAGCCTTCTTCACAGTCCAACTCTCACATCCATACATGACCACAGGAAAAACCATAGCCTTGACTAGACAAAACTTTGTTGGCAACTAGGCAACTGGCTACCTGGCTACAAGTCTCCCCAAAGTGCCAGGTCCAGACAAGGTTTCAGGCCTATTCTTCTAAAAAGAAATGAGATTTATTTTGTGTATTAAAATTCCAGTTATCACTCCTCCAACTACTTCTAATTGAATCTGTTACACCAAAATGGCAGACCAAGGGATTGAGATTTTAATCATACAAGACTCAGATCTAGAACTTGGAGCTCAGGAATAATTCCAATTCACTGTCTATTCTCCAAGCTGAGGCAGTCTTATGTCCCATTTTGACAGAAAGTTATCGCAATCATAGTTGCCTAGTTCACTAAATTAAAACTGAGCAGGACTCTGGGGCTCTGGAGTACAGATCTGTTCTGTGTTCTCTGTTTCTTGTCTGTAGGATATAGGCTTCATTCAGCCTCCTTGACCTTCCCTGAATTCCAAAGGGTGGATTCAAACAATTGCTAATCAGAGAAGGGAGGGAATACAGAAACAGAGGAGAAACAATCAAAGGTTGCTACAGCCTCCAGACAGGGTCCTGGTTCCTTCTCAAATAAATATGCATAATAATGTCTTTGAGTTCTTGTACAGAACTGGGCCCCCACCCAGGTGGAGGATGGTAACTTCAGACTGAACACAAGATTCCTGGAGCACAGCTCTGTTGCCTCACCACCAACCATTCAAAAAAAAAAAAAGTCACAGACCCTGCAGCCCTCACCCCAAATGTTGCCTCCTGTTTCTGGGGACCAGTGATGACCATCCTGTTAGGTCTCCTGTTTGGCCCCTGTCTATTTCATCTCTGGGAGGAGCCAACAGTTTTGAATTAAATTGCTGTTATTACAAGGGTGAATGCTGGTTTCAGACAAAAAATATGTTGACTTAGATCAGGTAGAGAGAGACTTCTCTGCTAGGCAGGCCTACACCCATGCACGGCAGGAAGAAGTTACAGAAGAAAGAGACCTGTGCCCCAATTCCCAAGAAGTATCTTGAGTATGAAGTCTCTCAGGAGGGAGTTGTTAGGGGAATCACACTGATTGAAACCGTCCACCCTGGCCAGGCACTATAGTAACCATTTGTGTAAGTTGACAGGAGGTCCCGGTAAGGAACACGGAACTAATAAGCCTCCACCAACTGGAAGAGTTCGGGAAAAGTCAAGAGGAGACACCACATACTGACCACCTCCCAGAATCCTCTCTGGCATCCATCTTGGCCGAACAAGGTGTGCACCACCAGGAAGGACTCTGAGTCAGAATGATTGGCTAAGGACAACCCAGAAACTAATCCCAACACCATAAAATCCAAGACTGCAAGACATGTGGCAGAGCTGTTCTCCTGGGTTCCCTTACCCTACTGCTCTCCACCCGGGTGCCCTTTCCCAACAAAATCTTTTGCTTTGTTAGCACATGTGTCTTCTCCGACAATTCATTTCCAAGTGTTAGACAAGAGCCCAGTTTTGGGCCCTGGAATGGGTCCCCCTTCCTGCAACAGTTCCTCTGGTTGGGCTTCTTTATTAATTGAGGTGACATCTCTGTAAGAGGGAGTTTGCAGCCCTGGGAATCTGACATTTTAATTCTTTTTGGATGGCCTTATTGAAACCAACATAAGGCAAATACTTAGCATATACAAATACAAAGCAAAATACTTTCTTTTTAAGTTTAAAAATTCAATATCAGTCATTGCAGTCATCTGAAAACAAGTAATCTCTTATAGTTAAGATCATTGCCTCTTAATATTCAGTTTCCATCCATACAGAATTGGAAACTTCACCTCCAATAATAAATATCAGGACATTTTAATGATCTTCTGTAACCTGCCACTTGGGGAAGTAGTAACGAAAGGCAAACAGTCCCTTCTTGTAGATCTTTCCTGTAAAGAACCATGAGATCTTTCCAGTAATTACCAGTTACTAGACTGATGAAGTTTATATTAAGAATTTTGAAAACTTGTACATCTACACAAATGAAGATTTATTTTTATTTTTATTTTTTTAATTTAATTTTATTTTATTTTTAAACTTTACATAATAATTAAAATAATAGAATTGTATCAACAATATAGGCTTATCAGCAACCTTTGTAGACTTTAACCCTTTTCTCATGTTGACTTAAAAAAATGTACCACATGAGAGTTGTGAGTCAAGCTTTATCTGCAACAAAATGAGGACTTAATAGCCCGAAATACAGCACCTCAAATATCTCTGAGAACTGCTGCAAAGAGGTGGGGGGGCAGGTCAGTATATATATATGACTTTGGTGAAGGGGGAGTTCATGCAATCAAGTACATATTTTTTGGAAGGTTTCTGCTAGTCACGAGGAGCAGCTGTCGCCAGAAGGATTTTAGGGCTTTTCTAGATGCGAGGAGGTAAAAGTATTGGGCTCATAAAATCATCTCCTGAAAATATCTATCTGAAGACCTGCCAGTTTTTCCCAGAGCACAGAGTGCCTCATTTCTAATCTCCAATGAGCTCCTTTCAAGGGGTGCTGAAAATCAGCCACTGCAGCAGTACGTGACTTAATCCTTATAGGGTAGATGGCAAGGGCCAATGGCAAGTGGCAATTTATATAATAGTTGACAGTTGAGATTAATTAAAAATTCCTCTAAAAGTCAGATCTAACTTCCTCTGGGCCATCAGTTAAGCACTTCTTCCTGTGTTCTCCATCTTGGAACTAGGCATCAGCAGTCTCCCTGTTGTCTGAGTCAGAGCACAAGAGCAGCCACGTGGTTCCCTTGCCTTCACTCCCACCCCCATCCAGCTAGTCACCTTGTCCCAAGGATTCTGCCTGCCTCACATGGATCAAATCTGCTCTGAACGTTCCTTTTCCAGGCTACAGGTCTAGGTAGAAGCTTGTTATCTTTTATCTTGACTATTTTCCAGCAAGAGTCTCTGCAGTGGTTTCCCTACCAGCAATTTCCACCTATTCACTTCATTCAAATCTTCTAGCATTCCAGAGATATTTCCAAGATACAAATCTGAAAGACTCTGTAAGGCCCTACAGAGCTTCTAGGATAAAGATCAAATTCTTTGGTTTAGCACTGGAAGGCTTTTGATGATTTGCCCTCATCTGTCTCTCTATTATTCTTGTAACACCTTTATATACACTTTCACTTCAACCTGACTGAAAAACTGACCCCTTCCCACATATACAGTTTACTGCTTCCGTGACGTTTAAGTGTGTTTGCTCCGGGATGCCGTTTCATTCTCCTTCACAACCTGTCTTACATCATCATCGTTGTCTTGTCCTTCCAAACTGGTCAGGTGTCCGCCCTCAGGGAAACCCTCCTTTGCTGTAAGTCAGCTCTAGACGCCTACCCTCTGCTACTAAATCACCACCTACATGACAAAAACTGGTCATTTTACTCAACGTCTTTGATCTATTTGGATTTCACCATGATTAAACCGATGAAACCTTAAGGATAGGAGCTATTTCTTTTTCTCTTTGGTATTCCTAGATCCTAGCACAGTGTCTGTCATGGAGTGGTGCTGAATAAAAGCTTAGAAGCAACAGAAGGAAGAATGAATGAATGTGAGATCTTGTGCAATTTACCTTTTTGGTATCAGTCTTTGCAGATACCCATGTTAGGTAGGTAGAATAGAGAAAAGGAGTCCAAAATGGCGGTGGAAAAGACAAGGAAGGTCAAAGGAAGGTCCGAGGACCAGAGTGAAGACTTCAGGCAGAACAAACAGCACTCCTGGCTAAGCCCAATTTGCATAGGGCAGGCCCAGGTGGAGGAGAAAACATAAAAGGAGGCGTCAAAGTGCTTTCTCACGGACTCTCTCCCCCGTGCGTGCGCGCTCTCTCTCACTCTCTCTCCCTCCCTGTGCACTACTCCACTCTCTTCGAGTCTTTGGGTTGGCATGCCCTCACACTTCGAGGATGGATTCCCTGCTATCTTCTAAATAAAATAGAGCTGTAACACTGATTTGCCTAAGAGATGTAACATGGTTTGTCCAAGATCTGAGAGCTGTGACGCGCCGAGAGCTTTAATGTCCGTCGCTCCAATTCTTTGTTGTGACGAGACAAAGAACCGAGGAACATACACTCGCGTGACACCCACAATAGCATATTCATATACCCGACATCATGCCACCCTCTTATCATTTCTTACTGTTTGCAGACTTACACTGACAAAGTAGGAGACAGAAAGGGAACACATTATAGATAGAACACCTTCTCACTGTTAGCAACCTACTGGGGAAAAATGAAGTACTTCTTTTTAAGTTGTATATTTGACACAGAAAAATAAAAGGGTTGAGAATAGGAAGATTCATATATGAGTCCATCTGAGCAGGATAGTGGTAGGTATGCCCTTTACTTCTGTTAACAGAATCCCCCCTTTGCTTCTTCTGGGAAACAGGCTTCCCCGCTCCCAGGATACAACTTAAATGGGTGCTGCTGTGTCCTCATAGTCAAGGGGCAGACACCAAATGGGAGCTAACTCAAATATAATCCTTCTCTGCCATTTAAAAACTCAAGACTAAACAAACAAAACCTCTGAAGCTTAGAGAAGTTATGTGTAAGACCCTCCCTAGTAAGCAGAAATCAAGTTGTGAGGTTCAGAAGTTATTGGTCCCCATTTGAACTTCAAAGTTGAAGGACTGATCTACATGCATCAGAAGAGAATCCCAGTGGGAGATGAAGGGCTGTTAGTGATCAAAGTCCTAAGCCCCAGTCCCAGGCCAACCCCCTTTCTCAGATAGTGACACGCCCTCGGATCTTTCCAATAATGCTTCTGTTTACCTTAAACTTATTTAGGTTAGTTCTCTGTCACTTGTAATCCAAAGGGTTCTGACTAATTCAAAACTGCAATATCTAAGACTTTGGGATTCAGAGAACTTAGCAATACCTAGCCAAGGATTTGTGGCTTCTAAGCGCTTCATGAGAGACATCCTAAAATATTGGTAAATAACAAAATCCATTCTTTGTCTCCCTAAGTCAGTAATATGACTGACATATTAATATTTTTATGTCTGATTTTTATGTACTGGGGGGTGAAGTCTGGAAAACCCTGTGCTGGGAGTCATGTCCCTTAGATTCAATTGTGGTCCAGCCATTAATTTGTCGTGCAGTCTCTTAGTCCTGCCAGCATTTGGCCATGCATGTTTTTAAAGTGAGCTCTAACAAATTTTCTTTGGGCAGAATTTTTAAAATATTTGGCACCATGCTAATAACTTTAGAATACTTTAATAAGAAAAAGATGAATGTTCTGATAGAAAACAAGCAATTCCAAAATTATATAGTTAATAAATCTTCAGATAGTCTCAACCACATTTATCACTAAGAACATGCAAATTAAGACAACCAAGGTATGATTTTCTACCTACCCTGTTGCCAAAAGCTTAGAAGATACATAATATTTCATATTACCAAGGACATATGGGATTAAGAAACCTCATAGCTTGGTCACACAAGCATTTTGGAGGCAATTTGAAAATATGTAGCAACATTTTATTGTGCATTCCCCTCAATCCAGCAATCCCACTGTGAGCTATTTATTCTAGGAAAATAAATAAATGTGCAAAGATGTTTGTCCAAGTTACAGGTAAAGAGCAAGAAATGACCATTGGGTTTAGACACAGAGAGGTCATTGGCTAACTTGATTTGAGTTGCTCAGTGAAATGGCAGGACCACAATACTAATTGGAGCATGGATTCAGCAGTAAAGAACCTGCCTGCAAATTTAGGAGACATAAGAGACATAGGTTCAATCCCTGGGTTAGGAAGATCCCCTGGAGGAAGGCATGGCAACCCACTCTAGTATTCTTGCCTGGAAAATCCCATGGACAAAGGAGCCTGGCAGGCTATAGTCCATGGAGTCGCAGAGAGCAGACACAACTGAGGTGACTGAACACACACAGTAGGGAATGGATGGTGAGGAATTGGAGAGATAAAGGAATGACAACATGTTTGAGAAGCTTTGCTGTTAAAGGAAAAGGAATCAAATCTGGAGGGGAATTTAGAGTCAATAAAGGGTTTTTTTGTTTTTTGTTTTTTTTTTCTTTATAGATGGTGGGAGATAATAACAACAGTAGGCTAATAGAAATTATCTAAGTGAGAGGGAAAATGATAATACAGGAGAAGAGAGGAGCAGTTACTGGAGAGATGAGATGAGAACTTAACCTGGAGATGCACAGCTTCTGCAGCAGCCTGGGAAGTTTATTCAAAGTGAGAGGAGACAAAGCCATGGGCGGAGAATAGGGAGGTTGGTATATGTCGGAATGGAAACATGTTCTGATTGTCTGGTTATTTCGAGTGAAATCAGAAGCATGTTAGCAGCTGCAATTGAGAATGGGGAGCAAATATTGGAAGAATGAAGAAGAATAAAAAGAGGAGACAGAATTGTCTAGGAGAGTGGAAGGGTGAATATATAAGCAAATGAGATCAGGTCATTCAGAAGTTTCCTTCTTGTTTTGCAATAAGTGAATTTATTTTTATAAGCTTATCTCTGAAAACTGCTTTAGCTGAACTCTATGGATACACATCAGATCAGATCAGACCAGTCGCTCAGTCGCGTCAGACTCTTTGAGACCCCATGAATCACAGCATGCCAGGCCTCCCTGCCCATCACCAACTCCCAGAGTTCACTCAGACTCACGTCCATCGAGTCAGTGATGCCATCCAGCCATCTCATCCTCTGTCGTCCCCTTCTCCTCCTGCCCCCAATCCCTCCCAGCATCAGAATCTTTTCCAATGAATCAACTCTTCGCATGAGGTGGCCAAAGTACTGGAGTTTCAGCTTTAGCATCATTCCTTCCAAAGAAATCCCAGGGCTGATCTCCTTCAGAATGGACTGGTTGGATCTCCTTGCAGTCCAAGGGACTCTCAAGAGTCTTCCCCAACACCACAGTTCAAAAGCATCAATTCTTCGGTGTTCAGCCTTCTTCACAGTCCAAGCCCCCATTATTAACTTCTAAACATTTTGTGAATTTCTCTAATTCATGTTTAAAGTGTATTTTCAAATTTTTCAAACATTGTTTTGTTAGATTGTTTTGGGTTTTAGATATCTTTCTGTTATTAATTTTAACATTATTTCATCATGCCAGTGAAAGTTATTTATATAATTTCTGCTTTTGGAATTTTGTTGACATTTCCTTTGCAACCCAATACAGTATCAAGGCTTAAAATGTTCTATGTATAGTTGAAAAACTGTGTGTTAGCCTGCTAAGTCAAGATCGTTAAGCCTAGCATTCAAAATTTTAACCATTTATTTTTTTTAGTCTACTAAATCTATCGTTTCTGAGAGAAGTGTGTGTGTATGATTATGATTTGTTCAATTATTCTTGTATGTCCATCAACTTTTGCTTTATTTCAATACTTTGCATTTAGAGGCATAAAATCTCATAACTATTATTATATTTTGGGAATGATTCATTATTATGAAATATTTTTAATTTTAATGCTTTTAACTTTGATTCTAATTGGTGTGATATGAATGTTTCTATACTTATTTTTACTATTACATTCACCTGACATATCTTTTTGCCAGTCCTTTATTTTCTACTTTTCAGAGTTTTTCATTGTGAACTCTTCAATGTGGGAGTGTATTTTAATATTACTGATTATTGCTAGTTTTTGGGCTTTTACAACCACTCTATATTTTTCTCTGCTATTCTTTATTGTTTTTTCTCTTCACATACTTTTGTTGGATAGATTAGGCTGTCTTTTATTTTTTAAATATATATAGTATATTTAAAATACAGACACATAGTATCTATTCTTCTAGTGGTTAGCCTCACTTATAAAAGATTTTAATTTTATTTTGTCAAAATAATACTTTCATATAAATTTAAAAAGTAGATGGTGCTAGAAATTTCACGAAGAAAGTCAGAAAGTGAAAGTGAAAGTGAAGTCGCTCAGTCGTGTCCGACTCTTTGTGACCCCGTGGACTGTAGCCTACCAGGCTTCTCCGTCTATAGGATTCTCCAGGCAAGAATACTGGAGTGGGTTGCCATTTCCTTCTCCAGGGATCTTCCTGCTAGAAATTTCATGAAGAAAGTCAGAAGTTCTCTGTAATTTTTCTTCACTGGTTTTACCACATGTCCTGAGGTAGCAGAGGGGCAGACTGAGCTTCCAGATAGACTGTCTCTGGGGCAGGCCATCAAGGTCCTTGGTTCCTCTTTGTGTGGCTCTGACCACCAATTCATCTGCTCTATTCCTAGGGCAGATGCCTTTTGTGGTCACGGCTTGGCACAGCCCACAGCTGCTCCTCATCTGGTGTCAGAATCCTTCCCCTGACCATTTTCCCACAGGTCCCTCCTACTCTTCATATTCTCTTCTTCTAAAGTCACTCCCATCTTTGGCAGCAGTCCTCTGTTGCAAGTCCTCCCTATCTACTTTCCATCTTTTAGGGATTTCTCACTTTCTAGTCCGCAGAAAATAGCAAGCATCCTATCTTATTTGCCAGCACTGTTAGAAACATTGTCCATCACTGGGATGAATGGGAGGCAAGAACATGGGCTCAGTCTACCATAATGAGCTAAATTCCAAGTTTTCTTTTGATCATTGGTGAAAATTTTACATGGTCCCATTTAAGGTTGGGGGTTGGGTGTGGAATTCTAACTTAATTAATAGGATCAAATGAGGCGAGGAGACAAAGTGGACCCCAAGGCTCCAAAATCTAGGAAATGTGTGTGAGGATATGGTCAGTTCCGTTTCTGACAGTTCAGTGCCTGCCTTTCCAAGTCCCTCCCTCTCAGCTTACTCATGACCCTCTGTCCCACATCTCCTGCCCTTTCCAGTTGTCCTTCCTGGCATGACTTGAAGTAGGAGACATTTCAGTGACAACTCCCTCAAAGGTGCGAGATTTGATGAATAAATCAATTAACAAGTCAATGAATTTGGGAGCTATCACTTAACAAAATCCAAAGGATCATTGTCTTTGATCTGAGGAGAAAGTGATTTTGACTTTGAATTGAGGATTGTGCTTGAAAGACTCTTGGTGTAGTGGAAGAAAGAGTGTGGTCTCTGGGGAAGGTCAGAATGGGTTTGCATCCTGGTGCTGCTCTCACAAGCTAGTTTGCTTTGATCATTGGTGAAAATTTTACATGGTCCCATTTGGGGTTGGGGGTTGGGTATGGAATTCTAACTTAATTAATAGGATCAAATTAATAGGATCAGTTACCTCACTCAGCTCTTTGACTCTCAATTTCTTAACCTGTAAAACTGCCAACAAAGGTTCGTCTAGTCAAGGCTGTGGTTTTTCCTGTGGTCATGTATGGATGTGAGAGTTGGACTGTGAAGAAGGCTGAGCGCCGAAGAATTGATGCTTTTGAACTGTGGTGTTGGAGAAGACTCTTGAGAGTCTCTTGGACTGCAAGGAGATCCAACCAGTCCATTCTGAAGGAGATCAGCCCTGGGATATCTTTGGAAAGAATGATGCTAAAGCGGGAACTCCAGTACTTTGACCACCTCATGCGAAGAGTTGACTCATTGGAAAAGACTCTGATGCTGGGAGGGATTGGGGGCAGGAGGAGAAGGGGACGACAGAGGATGAGATGGCTGGATGGCATCGCCGACTCGATGGACATGAGTCCGAGTGAACTCCGGGAGTTGGTGATGGACAGGGAGGCCTGGCGTGCTGCGATTCATGGGGTCGCAAAGAGTCAGACACGACTGAGTGACTGGTCTGATCTGATCTGAAAACTGGAATGAGAATGTCTTCTCTGAAATAGGTACCACACCGACTCTGTACACTCTAGCCCAAGCCCCCATAATCTCTCACTGGAATGTTGGGAAAATTCCTGAATGGTTTCCCTTCAGGAAAGGCCAGCCTTCCTTGCTGCTCCTCATCCAGTGTGTGTCCAGCTGAGCAGGCCCACAAATCAAGCCATTCTCTGTGACTCTGAGCAATTCCTCCATCTCACTAGAAGTAAAAGCCCAAGTCCTCACTGTTACGCTTCTAACCAGATCTGGTCCTTCATTACCTCTCTGACCTCTTGTCCTATTACTCTCCCTTTAATCTCTGCACACCAGCCCCACAGACTTCCTTGCTGTCCATCAAACATACGAGGCAACTTCCACCTTGGGGCCCTCGGCACTGGCTCCACTCTTGCCTGCAGCGTGCTTCTCCAGATAGCCATGTGGATTTCTTTACTCAACCATCACTGTCTGAGTCAGGCTTCTCTTTGACACTCTGTCAAAAATTTTAGTCCTTTCCCTAGCACTTCTTCAGCACTTTTTTTCCCCTCTTAACAGTTATCACTAGCTAACATTACATATTTTACTTGTTTGTATTTGAAATTGTCTCTTTCTGCAACTAGAATGGGAGTTCCATATGGACAGAGATTTTTTTTTTTCAATTCTAATTGCTATTATCCTAGTACTTGGAATTGTTTCTAATTCATAGCAGATGCTCAGTACATGTTAGCTAGAGGTGTTTGTAAAGCAAAATGGTATAGAGTAGTGGTTAAGAATGAAGCTTCAGAAACTAGACTCCAGAGATTCCAATCTAGTTTTAATATTTACAAGGCATATAACCTTGGGCAAGTTACTTAACCTCCCTGGACCTCAGTGTTACCATCTTTGATGTGGAACACAGGTACTGGTACCTATGTGTAGAGTTTTTGGGAAGATTAAATAATACATGTATAAGTGTTCAGTACAATGACTGACACATAATAAGCCATCAGTAAGAGATAGCTATTGTGAGTGACACATCCAGCACACTGTAGGTGTTTAGTATAATGGTAGTTACAATCATCATTAAACTCAATCTGTAAGAATAAGCAGGTTGAAGAAATGCAGGTATCTGGTTAGAACTGAAAACAGCCAAGCTTATGAGGTAACAGAGGAACTGTAACTAAACTATCTCTAATTTAACTATACATATGCAGTTTATGCTAATAATAATGAACTCCAAACAGCTGATTAATCACAATATGATTGAAGGACAAATGGCAACAGTAGAACAAAGGGTCCAGGCTGTGGTCACCCTGTTTGTGAATTTAGAAGATTCACTTCATCTCATAGGGAGCATAGAGTATAGTTAACCAGAGAGGAGCCTAGCAGCCTTCTGTTTGGAAGTCCCCTGAACAGACCTGTCACAGTTGAATGAGGAGGCAGGCACGGGATATTATTAACTGTCCCATAAGCAAAGGTCCACAAAAGCAAAGTTGTCCTGTATCAGCAAATTCCACTGCAGACATATCATCCAGCAACTGGAGACTGATTCCTGGAAGCAGAGGATCTACTGAACACAGGATTCCTAAACGGTGAGAAGAAGGCAATGCCTCCCCTTCATTCAGCCACTTTCCCTTCTGATGTTGACTTTGTAGATTTTGGAGGGCTAATGTAGATTCTACATTACTAAACGGTGAGAAGAAGGCAATGCCTCCCCTTCATTCAGCCACTTTCCCTTCTGATGTTGACTTCGTGGATTTTGGAGGGCTAATGTAGATAATTACTGTTGATAAATTCCATACACCACTAGATAATCTAAAAGAACCATGAACCTTTTCAGTATTCTCTGATCATACTTGTAAAATGATAGTAGAATAACAAAAAATTCATTAAATGACTTTATTTTTCCAATAATCAGCTTTACTGACCTATTCTTGATTGACTGAGTTGGCTATTAATATGATGTTATGAAGATAGGATCTAAACAACACGTGGAGTTATGAAGAAGAAAAGAAAGAGCCATGATCAACATATTACATGAGCCTCTGTGCAAAATGTCACTCGCACAGTGCCCTGCCTCACTCCTCAGAGCTCCCCTGCCTTGCCCAGAAAGCCTTTGGCATCAGTCTCATCCTGGACTGGAAGTAAACTCCAGCTCAACACTCAGCATCAGTGGCTATTGTTCCCTCACATCTGGTAACCTACTCCTTGTCTTCTTCCCTAGAGGCAAAGCTCCTACTCGGATGACAGCTCTTGCCTGCCCTCCACTGCGATGACAGCTTCACTCTTAGCCCTCAGAGGGGACTGTCCTCTCTGTCTCTTTCTGGGAATCTCTCAATTCAGAGAATTCTACGTGCTCAGAGTCTATGTTCTAGCCATCCATGGACACTGCATTCCTCTCTACCAAGCTTCGCTGATGCTAACAATTTGCCTCAACATCCACCCTCAACATCCACCTCTCTTTCTAGCTGGAGTTCTTTCTACAACCAGCCAGCCTTTCCCTCTAGTTCTACTCCACTGGGTTGGTCTAGATCTGGGTCTGGCATCTTTTCCTTGGCTTGATCATTCAGCAGAAATTTTCATATGCATTCCTTCATTGTATATCCACAAATCTGTAATTCAGGTGTCCAAATTCTTATTTTAGAGTTCAGGAAATTGAGACTCAGAGAGGTTAAGTGTCTTGCCCACCTGAAGCCAAGAACTAAGTAAAGACCAGATCTTATATCCAAACAATAAAATATTATTCATCCATAAAAAGGCATGAAGTGCTGATTCATGCACTTGGATGGATGAATGTGGATGAACCTGGAAAGCATTATTATGCTAAGTGAAAGAAGCTAGATGTAAAATGTCCCATGTTGTGTGATTCCACTTATATGAAATACCAGAATAAGTAAACCCATGGAGACAGAACACAGAGTGTGCCTGCCCAGAAGTTCACTGAAAATGTTTTGGAACTATATAGAAGTGGTGGTTGTACAACACAGTGAATGCACTAAATGCCACTGAATTGTTCATTTTTAATTGGTTATTTATTTTTATGTTATGTGAATTTCACCTCAATTATTTCTAAAGCCGGGTCTTTTGATTTTCAGAGATTGAGCTTCTTTCACTGAATTACTTGTTTGTCAAGTCTAAAAATAGAGGGAAAATGATATCCTATGACATTTTTCAAATTAGATATAGAAAAGTAACATTATTTTAATGCGTGAATCGCCAAGAAAAATTTTCAATTTAAACATAATGAAGAAGTTCAAACATTATAGGTAGAGGAGTACAGTTAGTGATACAGATTTAAAACTGCCCAGCCACTGCATTCACTCCCTGGCGATAAGCATTGTTAACAGTTGTCTAAATGCAGTACTTGGATGCAATCTCATAAACGACAGAATGATCTCTGTTCGTTTCCAAGGCAAACCATTCAATATCACAGTAATCCAAGTCTATGCCCCAACCAGTAACGCTGAAGAAGCTGAAGTCGAACAGTTCTATGAAGACCTACAAGAACTTTTAGAACTAACACCCAAAAAGAGATGTCCTTATCATTACAGGGGACTGGAATGCAAAAGTAGGAAGTCAAGAAACACCTGAAGTAACAGGCAAATTTGGCCTTGGAATACAGAATGAAGCAGGGCAAAGACTAATAGAGTTTTGCCAAGAAAATGCACTGGTCATAACAAACACCCTCTTCCAACAACACAAGAGAAGACTCTACACATGGACATCACCAGATGGTCAATACCGAAATCAGATTGATTATATTCTTTGCAGCCAAAGATGGAGAAGCTCTATACAGTCAATAAAAACAAGACTGGGAGCTGACTGTGGCTCAGATCATGAATCCTTATTACCAAATTCAGACTTAAATTGAAGAAAGTAGGGAAAACCACTAGACCATTCAGGTATGACCTAAATCAAATCCCTTATGATTATACAGTGGAAGTGAGAAATAGATTTAAGGGCCTAGATCTGATAGATAGAGTGCCTGATGATCTATGGAATGAGGTTTGTGACATTGTACAGGAGACAGGGATCAAGACCATTCCCATAGAAAAGAAATGCAAAAAAGCAAAATGGCTGTCTGGGGAGGCCTTACAAATAGCTGTGAAAAGAAGAGAAGTGAAAAGCAAAGGAGCAAAGGAAAGATATAAACATCTGAATGCAGAGTTCCAAAGAATAGCAAGAAGAGATAAGAAAGCCTTCTTCAGCAATCAATGCAAAGAAATAGAGGAAAACAACAGAATGGAAAAGACTAGAAATCTCTTCAAGAAAATCAGAGATACCAAAGGAACATTTCATGCAAAGATGGGCTCGATAAAGGGCAGAAATGGTATGGATCTAACAGAAGCAGAAGATATTAAGAAGAGATGGCAAGAATACACAGAAGAACTGTACAAAAAAGACCTTTACAACCCAGATAATCACGATGGTGTGATCACTGACCTAGAGCCAGACATCCTGGAATGTGAAGTCAAGTGGGCCTTAGAAAGCATCACTACGAACAAAGCTAGTGGAGGTGATGGAATTCCAGTTGAGCTATTCCAAATCCTGAAAGATGATGCCGTGAAAGTGCTGCACTCAATATGCAGCAAATTTGGAAAACTCAGCAGTGGCCACAGGACTGGAAAAGGGCAGTTTTCATTCCAATCCTAAAGAAAGGCAATGTCAAAGAATGCTCAAACTACTGCACAATTGCACTCATCTCACATGCTAGTAAAGTAATGCTCAAAATTCTCCAAGCCAGGCTTCAGCAATATGTGAACCGTGAACTTCCAGATGTTCAAGCTGGTTTTAGAAAAGGCAGAGGAACCAGAAATCAAATTGCCAACATCCGCTGGATCATGGAAAAAGCAAGAGAGTTCCAGAAAAACATCTATTTCTGCTTTCTTGACTATGCCAAAGCCTTTGACTGTGTGGACCACAACAAACTGTGGAAAATTCTGAAAGAGATGGGAATACCAGACCACCTGATCTGCCTCTTGAGAAATTTGTATGCAGGTCAGGAAGCAACAGTTAGAACTGGCCATGGAACAACAGACTGGTTCCAAATAGGAAAAGGAGTACGTCAAGGCTGTATATTGTCACCCTGTTTATTTAACTTATATGCAGAGTACATCATGAGAAACGCTGGACTGGAAGAAACACAAGCTGGGATCAAGATTGCTGGAAGAAATGTCAATAACCTCAGATATGCAGATGACACCACCCTTATGGCAGAAAGTGAAGAGGAACTCAAAAGCCTCTTGATGAAAGTGAAAGAGGAGAGTGAAAAAGTTGGCTTAAAGCTCAACATTCAGAAAACGAAGATCATGGCATCCAGTCCCATCACTTCATGGAAAATAGATGGGGAAGCAGTGAAAACAGTGTCAGACTTTATTTTTCTGTGCTCCAAAATCACTGCAGATGGTGATTGCAGCCATATAATTAAAAGACGCTTACTCCTTGGAAGGAAAGTTCTGACCAACCTAGACAGCATATTCAAAAGCAGAGACATTACTTTGCCAACAAAGGTTCGTCTAGTCAAGGCTATGGTTTTTCCTGTGGTCATGTATGGATGTGAGAGTTGGACTGTGAAGAAGGCTGAGCACCGAAGAATTGATGCTTTTGACCTGCAGTGTTGGAGAAGACTTTTGAGAGTCCCTTGGACTGCAGGGAGATCCAAGCAGTCCATTCTGAAGGAGATCAGCCCTGGGATTTCTTTGGAAGGAATGATGCTAAAGCTGAAACTCCAGTACTTTGGCCACCTCATGCAAAGAGTTGAGTCATTGGAAAAGACTCTGATGCTGGGAGGGATTGGGGGTAGGAGGAAAAGGGGACGACAGAGGATGAGATGGCTGGATGGCATCACCGACTCGATGGACGTGAGTCTGAGTGAACTCCGGGAGTTGGTGATGGACAGGGAGGCCTGGCGTGCTGCGATTCATGGGGTGGCAAAGAGTTGAATACAACTGAGCGACTGATCTGATCTGATCTGATGTAAATTTCCAGAAGCTTTTTTGAGCATATGCATAACCACACATTCCGGCCTTTTCTCTACCTTAAAACATTAACAATAGGTCTTAAAGAACTTTTAGAAAAGAAAAATCTATCTGGTTTGTGAATTCTAACAATTGTATAATACTGCATTTTGTAGACCTAGCAGAAATGTGTTTACCTTTCCCCTCATCCTAATGAGAACGCCTGGTGACTCAGTGGTAAAGAATCTGCCTGCAGTGCAGGAGATTGCCTGCAATTCAGGAGACGTGGATTTGATCTCTGGGTTGGCAAGATCCCTAGGATAAGGAAATGGCAACTCACTCCAGTATTCTTGCTTGGGAAATGTCATGGACAGAGGAGCCTGGCAGGCTATGATCCACGGGGTCACAAAGACTTGGACATGACTTAATGACTAAACCACCATCTCATCCTAATATTATTAGTACTTTTCTTCTTCAAGGAGTCCTCTATTCCCCTGTGTCATATTTAAAAGCCATTTGTAGGTCTAAGCAATAAACAGTTTTGCTTTTTTATTGAAAACAATAAAAGTTTTCAAAATTTAGCATGAATAAGAACCCCATAGGGAGCTTAGTAAAAATGAGAATGCCTCATCCCTAAAGACTCAGATTTGGTATGTCTGGAGTGAGTCCAATAACTTCCATTTTTAATCAGCACCCCAGGTTATTCTAATGCAAGTGGTTCCTAATCACACCTTGAGTAATATGGAAAGAAAATAAGGATCCCATTGCATTCCCACAAATCATTGTTGAGCTCTTGTGTGTTCTAAAATCTATGTGTTTATAGTTGGAGTGCAAACACTAACAAAAGGAGAGCCTTGTCTCTGTGCCATTGGGTTGCTGGTGCCTGGCTTCTGCTGGTGTCACTGCTATTGCAGCAACAAAGTAGCAACAATGGAAAAGACAAGTAAACCAGTCAATGCCACAACATGAGGAATACAGAGTAGAGGCAGATACAAGATGCTGGAGCTGAGAAAGGAAAAAGATTTTCTTTGGGCAGAAATCAGGGGAGGCTTCATGGAGGAGGTGAGCAGATCAGTGGTGAATTAACAAGGGTTTTCCAAAGAGATGAAGCTTTGAGTAGTGTAAATCAAGGCTGTTCGACAGAAGGAATATCATTTGAATAGTCATGCAAATGAGAGAAAACAGAGTGATCTCTGGAAGAGTCTACTGAAGAAAAAAAGAAAAAGAATTGCCACATCATTGAGTGTACCATGTTAAGCAGCTGATCTTTATCTCTGGGTTATGGAAACCTTGAACTATTTCGAGCAGAAACGTAACTGAGTCCAACTTGCATTTTAAAGGTAATGATGGTTATAGTGTTAAAGATGGACGCAGGGGATCCTAAAGTAGGAGGCAGGGAGATTCACTTAGAGGTTATCACAAAATCATGTGATGATGATAAAAGAGATGTGTAAAAGTACTAGAATAAAATGTAAAACGATCTTCTTATGAGTTTCAGTAGGGAAAATGCTTTTTAAGTATGTTATAAAACTCAGAGGTCAGGAGAGAAAAGAATGGTAAGCTGGACAACATAAAAATTCAGAGTTCTGGACAGTGACATCAGCATCATGGCAGAATAAGATGCACTCTTTATCCCTCCCAGCCAATCTACAACCAAAAAAATGCCAGTAACCCAACAAAGGTGCCTTTACCCAACACCCCAGGATGCTGGAGATTCCCAAACATTTGTGCATGTAAAGATGGGGGGACTGGGACACACAGAGGAAGTGGGTCCAGGAAAGCAGCAGAGGTGGTGCCCAAGATCCTGGCGCCCCCAGACCACCCCCCCCCCCCACCACTGTAGCAGCTGAGCGGGCAGCCCAGAGAGCCCAGCAGCATTAGGGGAGGCAGTGAACAGGACCCCAGCCTCCCCACTGCAGTGGCATCCATGGCCACAGGGAGGCAACAGCAGCAGCAGGGCCTGTGATCCTGGTTCCTGCAGCCGTAGGGGCCTTTGTGACTCTGCCACCCAGCAGCAGCAGTGGCACCGGTGAACCCAACTCCAGTCATAGCAGAGGTGCCTGTGATCCCGGTTTTCACCCTCCCCCCATGGTGGCAGTGCCCAGGATTCAGGCAACCCTGGACACGGTTGAGGCACCTGGCATTCAGGTGCCCTACATGCAACACACACAACATCAGTGATACCAGCAGCAGCAAGGCACCAGCAACCGCAGAGGCATGTGTGGCAACAAGTGGGGCAGAGGGTGACCCTTCTGGTAGAGACATCAGAGGGTGCAGTGGACCTATTCTCAAATGTAGCCAAAGGCAGCTCAAGGAAGAGAAACCAGAAGTTTGTGCTATAGCGCCACCTGCTGAGAAACAAATGAAAGATCTCTAATCACTGCTGCTGCTGCTGCTAAGTCGCTTCAGTAGTGTCCGACTCTGCGCGACCCCAGAGACGGCAGGCCACCAGGCTGCCCCGTCCCTGGGATTGTCCAGGCAAGAACACTGGAGTGGGTTGCCATTTCCTTCTCCAATGCATGACAGTGAAAAGTGAAAGTGAAGTCGCCCAGTCGTGTCCGACTCTTAACGACCCCATGGACTGCAGCCTACCAGGCTCCTCCGTCCACGGGATTTTCCAGGCAAGAGTACTGGAGTGGGGTGCCATTGCCTTCTCCGCTCTAATCACTAATCTGTTGAATAGAATCAAGTAAAAAAAAAGCTTTACCTAAAACTTTACTACTTCAAAGATGCCAACAGAGAAACAACTCAAGTACCATGGAAAACCACAGTAACACAGTATCACAGAAAGAAAATAATTCTCCGGAAGCCAAACTTAAAGTCATAGCAATAGCAATCTGATAGAGAATTCAAAATAACAACTATTTATGAAGAAACTCAGTGACCCATAAGAGAACTCAGAAAGCAGTTCAATGAGCTTAAGAATAAATTAACGACAGAAGAAATCTCTTTGATATCTTACCAAAAAGATAAAAACTAAAACAAAGAACTAAATAAATTCTGGAGCTGAAGAACTGAATAATGCATTAGAAAGCACTGGAGATAGAGCAGACCATATAGAAGAAACAAAGACAGGGGAAAAAAATGAAGAAATTCTATGAGGGCTATCCAACTCTTTTAGGAAGGGTAACATTAGGATAATGTGTATCCCAGAAGGAGAAGAGAGGGAGGAGGGAGCAGAGAATTTATTTAAAGAAATAATAGCTGAGAACTTCCCAAACATGGGGAGGAAACTGGATATCCAAGTCCATGAAGCTAGGAGAACACATGATTATTTCAATGCAAAAAGACCTTCTCCACAAAACATTATGTTAAAACTGTCAAAAGTTGATGACCAAAAAATTTAAAGGCAGTCAAGGGAAAAGGCTTACAAAAGAGCCCCCTTTAGCCCTTTAGCTCTGATAGCATCAGCATATTTCTCAGCAGCAACTCTACAGACCAGAGGAGAGTGGAACAACATAATCAAAATATTGAAAGATAAAAGCTGTCAGCTAAAAATACTCTGTCCAGCAAAGTTTTCCTTCGGATGTGAAGGAGAAATAAAGACTTCCCAAAACAATGAAAACAGTGACAAACTCTATTTTGGGGGGCTCCAAAATCACTGCAGATGGTGACTGCAGCCATGAAATTAAAAGATGCTTGCTCCTTGGAAGAAAATCTATGACCAATCTAGACAGCATATTAAATAGCAGAGGCATTACTTTGCCAACCAAGGTCCATCTAGTCAAAGCTATGGTTTTCCCAGTAGTCATGTATGGATGTCAGAGTTGGACTATAAAGAAAGCTGAGCACCGAAGCATTGATACTTTTGAACTGTGGTATTGGAGAAGATTCTTGAGAGTCCCTTGGACAGCAAGGAGATCCAACCTAAAGTCCATCCTAAAGGAAATCAGTCCTGAATATTCATTGGAAGGACTGATGCTGAAGCTGAAACTCCAACACTCTGGCCACCTGATGTGAAGAACTGACTCATTGGAAAAGACCCTGATGCTGGGAAAGATTGAAGGTGGGAGGAGAAGGGGACGACAGAGGATAAGACGGTTGGATGGCATCACCGACAGGAGCCTGAGTGAGCTCCAGGAGTTGGTGATGGACAGGGAGACCCGGCGTGCTGCAGTCCATGGGGTTGCTGAGTCAGACATGACTGAGCAACTGAACTGAACTGAAATGAAAACAAATAAAGGCTGAAGGAGTTCATCACCATCAGACTTGCTTTACAGGAAATGTTGAAAGTTCTCCTATCCGAAACAAAAAGGCAAAACCACACCAAACTGTAAGGTGATAAAAATGCAAGTCTATATCAAAATAGGTTATTAAACAATTATAATGTAAAGGTTAAAGGAAAAAAAGCAGTAAGAATAGCTATAGCTACTTCAGCTTAGTAACATATTCACAACATGAAATGGGATAATTTGAGACAACAAAAACAAAAGGGGAAAAGAAACAGGACAGAACCGGTACAGGTGAATAGAGATAAGAGGCTATCCTTAGAACAAGGACTGTTTTATCTATAAGATATTCTATGCAAACCTATGGAAACCACAAAATATAAATCTAGAGCAGAGACATGGAACAAAAACAAAGAAAACTATCATAGAAAACTACCAAACTAAAATGGCAGACAGAAACAAATGGAAAATGAAATTATGGAGCTATAGAGCAACCAGAAAACAAAAAACAATAGTCCTCATATACCAATAATCAGTCTAAGTGTAAATGCATTGAATTCAATCAAAAGACAGAGTGCTGGGTAGATTAAAACACAAAAACTATACGCGGCTTTCAGAAGACTCATCTCAGCTCTAAAGACAAACAGATCAAAATTTGTATGGAACCACAAAAGACCTCAAATAGCCACAGCAATGCCGGGGGGTGCAGGGGGAGCGGGGGAGCGCTGAATATATCACACTCCCTGAATTAAACTTAAACTAAAAAGCATAAAAGTAATCAAAATAGCATAGTATTGGTAGAAAAACACTAATTCAAAAAGATATGTGCAACCCAAGCTCATTGCATCATTATTTACAACAGCAAATATATATGGAAACAACTGAGTGCCCGTGGACAGGTGAATGGATGAAGATGATGAATCCAAATGCACCAAGAGAAGACTGGGGACAGGCATCTTGACGCATTTGCCCATGGGGAAAAAATCTAAGCTCTTAGTTGACAGTAAATGCAAAAGTTTAAAGCTGAAAAACAATATTTTCAGTATGATCCCTTTCATCCCTTAATAATGTTTTTAAGTAACTTCACAAAATCCAAACAGGTTTATAATGTGATATGATTACAAAACCAAACACAAGCATCTGTTGGGGATTCAGACTGCCATAAAAGAAATAGGTGATCCTGTTTAACGGAAATAAAGATCCTCATGTAGTAAATATAGGACAAGCTTTATTCACTGTTATTATTCAGTCACTCTGTCGTGTCTGTTTGTGACCCCATGGACTACAGCATGCCAGGTTTCCCTGTCCTTCACCATCCCCTGGAGCTTGCTCAAACTTATGTCCATTGAGCCAGTGATGCCATTCAACCATCTCGTATTCTGTTGTCCCTTTCACTTCCTGCTTTCAATCTTTCCCAGCATCAGGGTCTTTTCCAATGAGCTGACTCTGCATCAGGTGGCCAAAGTATTGCAGCTTCAGCATCAGTCCTTCCAATGAATATTCAGGATTGATTTCCTTTAGGATTGACTGAGCTCTTGAACTCTTTGCAGTCCAAGGGACTCTCAAGAGTCTTCTCCAACAACACAGTTCAAAAGCATCAATTCTTCAGTGCTCAATCTTCTTTATGTTCCAAATCTCACACCCGTACATGACTACTAAAAAAACCATAGCTCTGACTATATGGACTTTTGTGGGCAAAGGAATGTCTCTGCTTTTTAATACACTGTCTAGCTTTGGCATAGCTTTTCTTCCAAGGAGCAAACATCTTTTAATTTCATGGCTGCAGTCACCATCTGCCATGATTTTGGAGCCCAGGAAAACAGTCTGTCACTGTTTCCATTATTTCCCCATCTATTTGCCATGAAGTGATGGGACAGGATGCTATGATCTTTGTTTTTTGAATGCTGAGTTTTAAACCAGCTTTTTCACTCTCCTCTTTCACCTTCATCAAAGGCTCTTTAGTTCCTCTTTGCTTTCTGCCATAGGATGGTATTATCTGCATATCTGGAGTTATTGATGTTTCCCCGGCAATCTTGATTCCAGCTTATGCTTTCTCCAGCCCAGCATTTCACATGATGTACTCTGCATAGAAGTTAAATAAGCAGAGTGACAATACATAGCCTTGACATACTCCTTTCCCAATTTGGAATGAGTCCATTGTTTCATGTCTGGTTCTAACTGTTGCTTCTTGACCTGCATACAAGTTTCTCAGGAGGCAGGTAAGGTGGTCTGGTATTTGATCTCTTGAAGAATTTTCCACAGTTTGTTTGGATCCACCCAGTCAAAGGCTTTAGCATAGTTGATGAAGCAGAAGGAGATGTTTTCTTGCAATTCTCTTGCTTTGTCTATGATCCAAAAGATGTTGGCAATTTGATCTCTGGTTCTCTGCCTTTTCTAAAACCAGCTTGAACATCTGGAAGTTCTCAGTTCACATACTGTTGACTAGCTTGGAGAATTTTCAGCATCACTTTGCTAGCATGTGAGAAGAGTGCAATTGTGCAGTAGTTTGAACATTCTTTGGCATTGCCTTTCTTTGGGATTGGATGAAAACTTACCTTTTCCAGTTCTGTGGCCACTGCTGAGTTTTTCAAATTTGCTGGCATACTGAGTGCAGCATTTTTATAGCAGCATCTTTTAGGATTTGAAATAACTCAGCTCGAATTCCACCACTTCCACTAGCTTTGTTCATAGTGATGCTTCCTAAAGCCCACTTGACTTTGAACTCCAGGATGTCTGGCTCTAGATGAGTGATCACACCATTGTGATCATCTGGGTCATGAAAATATTTTTCGTATAGTTCTTCTGTGTATTCTTGTCACCTCTTCTTAACATCTCTGCTTCTGTTTAGTCCATACCATTTCTGTCCTTTATTGTGCCCACCTTTGCATGGCATGTTCCCTTGGTATCTCTGATTTTCTTGAAGAGATCTCTAGTCTTTCTCATTCTGTTGTTTTCCTCTATTTCTTTGCATTGATCACTTAGGAAGGCTTTTTTTTTCTCTCCTTGCTATTCTTTGGAACTCTGCATTCAAATGGATGTATCTTTCCTTTTCTCCCTTGCCTTTAGCTTCTCTTCTTTTCTCAGCTATTTGTAAGGCCTCCTCAGACAACCATTTTGCCTTTTTTGCATTTCTTCTTCTTGGGGATGGTTTTGATCACTGCCTCCTGTACAATGTTATGAATCTCCATCCATAGTTCTTCAGCCACTCTGTCTATCAGATCTAATCCCTAGAATCTATTTGTCACTTCCACTGTATAATCATAAAGGATTTGATTTAGGTCATACCTGAATGGCCTAGTTTCTTTCTTCGACTTAAGTCTGAATTTTGCAATAAGGACTTCATGATCTGAACCACAGCCAGCTCCTGGTCTTGTTTTTGCTGACTGTATAGAGTTCTCCATCTTAAGCTGAAAGAATACTATCAATCTGATTTCGGTATTAACCATCTCATGATGTCCATGTGTAGCGTCTTCTCTTGTGTTGTTGGAAGAGGGTATTTGGTATGACCAGTGAGTTCTCTTGGCAAAACTGTTAGCCTGTGCCCTGCTTCATTTTGCATTCCAAGGCCAAACTTGCCTGTTACTCCAGGTATCTCTTGACTTCCTGTTTTTACATTTCTGTCCCTATGATGAAAAGAATATCTTTTTTTGGTGTTAGTTCTAGAAGGTCATGTAGGTCTTCATAGAACTGTTCAACTTCAGCTTCTTCAGCATTAGTGGTTGGGGCATAGACTTGGATTACTGTGATATTGAACAGTTTGCCTTGGAAATGAACAGAGATCATTCTGTCATTTTTAAGATTGTACCAACTACTGCATTTTAGACTCTTTGTTGAGTGTGAGGGCTACTCCACTTCTTCTAAGGGATTCTTGCCCACAGTAGTAGATATAATGGTCATCTAAATTAAATTCACCCATTCTGATCCATTTTAGTTCACTAATCCTAAAATGTTGATGTTGCCATCTCCTGTTTGACCACTTCCAATTTGCCTTGATTCATGGACCTAACATTCCAGGTTCTTATGCAATATTGTTTTTATAGCATCAGACTTTACTTTCTCCAAAAGATGCATCCACAACTCAGTGCTGTTTCCACTTTGCTTCAGCGTCTTCATTCCTTCTAGAGCTATTTCTCCACCCTTCTCCAGTAGCATATTGGGCATCTACCGACCGGGAGAGTTCATCTTTCAGTGTCATATCTTTTTGCCTTTTCACATTTAAATTTCAATCCTTCCTATTGAATATTTAAGGTCAAATACGCCAACATCCGCTGGATCATAGAAAAAGCAAGAGAGTTCCAGAAAAACATCTATTTCTGCTTTATTGACTACACCAAAGCCTTTGACTGTGTGGATCACAATAAACTGTGGAAAATTCTGAAAGTGATGGGAATACCAGACCACCTGATCTGCCTCTTGAGAAATGTGTATGCAGGTCAGGAAGCAACAGTTAGAACTGGACATGGAACAACAGACTGGTTCAAAATAGGAAAAGGAGTACGTCAAGGCTGTATATTGTCACCCTGTTTATTTAATTTATATGCAGAGTACATCATGAGAAACGCTGGACTGGAAGAAACACAAGCTGGGATCAAGATTGCTGGGAGAAATATTAATAACCTCAGATATGCAGATGACACCACCCTTATGACAGAAAGTGAAGAGGAACTCAAAAGCCTCTTGATCAAAGTGAAAGTGGAGAGTGAAAAAGTTGGCTTAAAGCTCAACATTCAGAAAATGAAGATCATGGCATCCGGTCCCACCACTTCATGGGAAATAGATGGGGAAACAGTGGAAACAGTGTCAGACTTTATTTTGGGGGGCTCCAAAATCACTACAGATGGTAACTGCAGCCATGAAATTAAAAGATGCTTACTCCTTGGAAGGAAAGTTATGACCAACCTAGATAGCATATTCAAAAGCAGAGACATTACTTTGCCAACAAAGGTCCGTCTAGTCAAGGCTATGGTTTTTCCTGTGGTCATGTATGGATGTGAGAGTTGGACTGTGAAGAAGGCTGAGCACCGAAGAATTGATGCTTTTGAACTGTGGTGTTGGAGTAGACTCTTGAGAGTCCCTTGGACTGCAAGGAGATCCAACCAATCCATTCTGAAGGAGATCAGCCCTGGGATTTCTTTGGAAGGAATGATGCTAAAGCTGAAACTCCAGTACTTTGGCCACCTCATGGGAAGAGTTGACTCATTGGAAAAGACTCTGATGCTGGGAGGGATTGGGGGCAGGAGGAGAAGGGGACGACAGAGGATGAGATGGCTGGATGGCATCACGGACTCAATGGACGTGAGTCTGAGTGAACTCCGGGAGTTGGTGATGGACAGGGAGGCCTGGTGTGCCGCGATTCATGGGGTCACAAAGAGTTGGACACGACTGAGTGACTGATCTGATCTGACTCTAACATCTCTGATGTTTCATTTTCCTATCAGTAAAATAAAGCAGCAATAATCTATTCTCAGAATTTTGAAGGATTAAAGAGATAATGTGTAAAGCACTTGAGCACAGGGCCTGGTACAAAATCTGTCCTTAATTAATGTCAATTCTCTTTCTCTTTCCCCTCCTCTTTCCTAGCCCCCTCTCCTTCCTTTCATATTATATTTTTTAAGATTTCTTTTTTAATATGGACCATTTTTTAAAGTCCTTTTTGAATTTGTTACAATATTGCTTCTGTTTTATGTTTTGGTTTTTGGCCTTGAGGCATGAACCACCTCCTATGAGTTTCTTAGCCATGGAGAGCCAGAAATTGATTTTTAAAATATTTCTTTACAAATGAAATCAAAACTGCTTAGGGTCAGGAGGGAAGAAGGTTAGCAATTCCTCACTTCTAGGAGCAAAGGTCAATCTTATGAAATGACGTCCTTAAACCATGGTTCTCCAGAGAAATAGAACCAACAAGATATGTCGAAACATATAATAGGAGCTTTTTTATAGGAACTGTCTCACTCAATTATGGAGGTAAATCCTGCAGTTTGCCATTTGCAAGCTGGAGAACAAGGAAAGCTGATAGTGTAATTCCATCTGAGTCCAAGGAGAATCAGGAGAACAGATGATACAAGCCCCAGGCTGAGTCCAAATGCCCAAAATGGAATGGGGCAGATGACGGTATAAATCTGGGTGCAAGTCCAAAGACCTAAGAACAAGGAACCCCAGTGTTCAAGGGCAAGAGAAGATGAATTTCCCAGGTCAAGCATAGAGTGAATTTTCTCCTTCCTCTACCTTTTTGTTCTATTCATGTCCTCCAGCAATCAGTCCTAAAAAGAAAACAAACAATCTAGTTGAAAATGGGTCAAAGACTTTATCAGACACTGCACCAAAGAAAATATACAGATGGCAAATAAACATGTGAAAAGGTCTTTCACGTCATATGTCATCAGGGAAATGCAAATTAAAGCCACTACTCACCTACTAGAATGGCCAAAATCTAGATCACTAACAATGCCAAATGTTGGCAAGCATGTGGACCACAGAAACTCTTATTCATTGCTGGTGGGTGTGTAAAATGGTACATGTACTCTGGGAGATAGTGGTTTCTTACAAAACTAACATACTCTTACCATATGATCCGGCAATCACAATCCTTGGTATTTACTTACTCAAAAGAGTTGAAAATGTATGTCCACACAAAACCTTGCACACAGATATTTATAGAAGGTTTATTTGTAATTGCCAAAACTTAGAACCAGCGAAGAAGGCCTTCAGTAGATGAATAGTAAATAAGCAGTGGGAAATCCAGACAATGGGCGATTATTCAGCACTAACAAGAAATGAGCTACAAAGCCATGAAAAGACATGGAAGAACCTAAAACGTCTATTACTGAGTGAAAAAAGCCAATCTGAAATGGCTAATACTATATGATATGATTCTAGTTATGTGGGAGTCTGGAAAAGCCAAAACTATTGCTTAAAAAAAAGACAAGAGAGCGATGCCCAGAATGGAGTCACAAATGCTAAGCCCCACATTACCAAACCAAGATTTAACTTACAGTTTCAACTCTCCTAGAAATGGCATCTTAAATCAGTTGCTCAGGAATTGCTGATGGGCCCTAGTTAGGTAATCTGCCGGATAGACCCCTGCCATCCTCTAGGGGACAGTAACCTTGCAATAACCAAGTTGCCTTTTTGCCTAGTATAACTTTCTTTTCCCCACTCTTTTCTGCTGAAAGTCTTTTGTTTTTGTACAGTTCCTCAGAGGTCCTTTCTCTTTGCTAGATTTAATGCTGCCTGATTCAATTTGATTTTTGCTCAGATAAACTCTTACAATTTTTAATATACCTCAATTTATCTTTTAACACTATGAAGACAATAAAAAGGTGAGTGATTGGCAAGGATGGGGTCAGGAAAGAAAGAGATGAATAGACAGAGAACAGAGAAATTTTAAGGCAGTGAAGATATGCTGTATGATAGTATAATGATGAATGTATGTCATTATACATTGTCCAAACCCATAGAATGTATACCAGCAGTGAACCCTAAGGTGAAAAATGGATTTTGGGTGGCTATGGTGCATCATGGAGAAGGCAATGGCACCCCACTCCCATGGGCGGAGGAGCCTGATGGGCTGCAGTCCATGGGGTCACTGAGGGTCGGACACGACTCAGCGACTTCACTTTCACTTTTCACTTTCATGCATTGGAGAAGGAAATGGCAACCCGCTCCAGTGTTCTTGCCTGGAGAATCCCAGGGACAGGGGAGCCTGGTGGGCTTCCATCTATGGGGTCGCACAGAGTCGGACACGACTGAAGCAACTTAGCAGCAGCAGCAGCATGGTGCATCAGTGTAGGCTCATCCTTGGTTTAAAAAAAAAAATGTGAGTTATGTTAATAATGGGGGAGGATATGCAGGCAGGAGACAGAAGGAAAATAGGGGCAGGAGACAGAAGGAAAATCTCCATACCTTCCTCACAATTTTGTTGTAAGCCTAAAACTGCTATAAAATTTTTTAAATCTCTATGAAAAATAAAATAAAAAACCATTGTTAACCAACTAGATTGTTAAAGCTTAACAAGATTCATAATACCTAGCTGGTAAATATATGAGAAGACAGCACTGTCATGCAATTTTCACAGAACTACATTATGGAGTAAACTCCCTGGAGAACAACTTCACATCTAAACATTTTTCTGACAATTCTTTGAACAAATGTCAAAAGAGAAATGTATCAAATGAAATTTTAATAACAGTATCACTTGCAAGCACACACACACACACACAACCAAAACAAGACCATCCTAAATGTTCATTCATAGAGAAATAGTTAAATAAACCATGGTATACTGGAATAATGTAAAGCCATGAAAAAGAATGAGTTAGATTTTCATGTACTCCTAAGAAAGAGTCTCCAGGAGGCCTTGTTCAGTGAAAAAAAATTTGAATATGCAATGCAGCATGATTTCATTTGGTTTAAATATATGTATGAATATATATGTATGTTTATGCACAGAAATTTTCTGGAAGGATAAGAATATGAGCATTATCATAGTATAATTCTTTTTATAATATACATAGAAAATTTCTGGAAAGAAACTCCTTACAAGCCACATGCCCTTTAACAATCTAACTTTTCAAACTTGAGTTTTCTCATCCCTAAAAGGGACATGAAAATATCTGTCCTGCCTATTTCACAAGGTTGCCAAAGGAATAAATAGACTGAAGCTTTCAAAATGCTGCATAAAGGGTATGTAGCACCAGCGTGGCAGTCCTCTTGGCACTGATTTCCCCATGTGCAAGAGCGTTGTACTTAATAAAGAAGTGGGAGATAGTCTATACCTGCAGGGATAGACTCATCTGCCCAATAGGCTGCTGACTAGGAATTTCAGGAAACGACAAGAGTCATTTGAGGACACATTTGAAAATGTTGAGAACTTTATTTCTGTGCTTTCTTTCCCAATGGGAAGGAATCATTCTGAAGCTGTAGTGGAAAGAAAATGGACTTTGGAGTCATGCAAGGATTCAAATCCTGGCTCCACTCTTTTCTATCTGTGTGACCTTAAGCATGTTTGCTAATGTCTCTCTAAACTTCATTTCCATCCTGTGAAATGGGGGAAAGAACAAAACTTGCTTCATAGAGTTGTAAGGACATAGTGCCCAGCACAGCATAGGCACTGGACAATCAAATCTGTAATTTTTGCTAATATTTTCCTCTACGTACTCATAAATAACAGGTTTGTAATTTTAATGTCAATACAATTAAATTTGATCGGTATGAACAAGAAGTGTTTTTATGGTGGATATTACTATATCCCTCTTACTGGAGCAGAGTTTCTCAGCAGTTGTACTGGTGACATTTTAAGGGGGATCATCTTTTGTGGGGACCTGTCCTGTGTACTACAGGATGTTTAACAGTATCCCTAGTCTCCACACAATAGATTCCAGTGGCATACCCCCAGGAGTAACAACCAAAAATGTCCCCAGCTGTTGCCAAACATCACCAGGGCCAGGGAGGGGAACAGTTACCCCCAGTTGAGAACCATTGCTGTAGGAGACTTTTCCGGGAACCAAACAGAAGATAGCAAACAGTTCCATCTAGGACAGGTCAATGGGAAGAAGACATTCAGAGATATAAGGTCAACTACAGGTAAGGGTTTCAATACGATATAGAACTGTTTTACGTTTAAGCTGAATATTTACCCAGGAGTAAGCTAATACAAGGGATGAATTAGATGGATGTTCATTTCAGCACAGAGCTTAAAAGTTTAGATAAAATGACTCTTTATACAAAACTCACTTAAATATTAGCTATCAGCAAAACTACCTGAAACATTAGAAGATAGCCTATGCTCATGACAAGAAATTTAGGTAAATAGTTTGTTCATCTGAGTCAAAATCAGAAAATAATTAGATACATATAGGACCTCTAACAGTATGGAGAACATTTTCCAAAAAGAGACTGGAATAGAGATGGCCTCTATCCTTGTGTGTCTTAAATAAAGAACTCAGTTCAGTCACTCAGTTGTGTCTGACTCTTTGCGATCCCATGGACTGCAGCATGCCAGGCTTCCCTGTCCATCACCAACTCCCGGAGTTTACACATACTCATGTCCATCCAGTCGGTGAAGCCATCCAACCATTTCATCCTGTGTTGGCCCCTTCTCCTCCTGCCTTCAATCTTTCCCAGCATCAGGGTCTTTTCCAGTGAGTTAGTTTTTCCCATAAGGTGGACAAAGTATTGGACTTTCAGCTTCAGCATCAGTCCTTCCAATGAATGTTCAGGACTGATTTCTTTTAGGATTGATTGGTTTGATCTCCTTGCAGTCCAAGGGACTCTCAGGAGTCTTCTCCAACACCACAGTTCTAAACATCAATTCTTCAGTGCTCAACCTTCTTTATAGTCCAACTCTCACATCCATACATGACTACTGGGAAAACCATAGCTTTGACTAGATGGACCCTTGTTGGCAAAGGAATGTCTCAGCTTTTTAGTATGTTATCCAGGAAGGTCATAGCTTTTCTTGCAAGAAGCAAACGGCTTTTTATTTCTTGGCTACAGTCACCATCTGCAAAGGTTTTGGAGCCCCAAAAAATAAAGTCTGTCTCTGTTTCCATTGTTTCCCCATCTATTTCCCATGAAGTGATGGGACTGGATGCCATGATCTTGGTTTTCTTAATGTTGAGTTTTAAGCCAGATTTTTCACTCTCCTCTTTCACTTTCATCAAGAGGTTCTTTAGTTCTTCACTTTCTGCCATAAGGGTGCTGTCATCTGCATATCTGAGGTTACTGATATTTCTCCCAGCAATCTTGATTCCAGCTTGTACTTCATCCAGCCCAACATTTTGCAGGATGTACTCTGCATATAAGTTAAATAAGCAGGGTGATAATATACAGTCTCACATACTCCTTTCCCAATTTGGAACCAGTCTGTTTTTCCATGTCCAGTTCTAACCATTGCTTCTTGACTTGCATACAGATTTCTCAGGAGGCAGGTAAGGTGATCTGGTATTCCCATCTCTTGAAGAATTTTCCACAGTTTGTTGTACTCCACAGAGTCAATGGCTTTGGCGTAGTCAATAAAACAGAAGTAGATTTTTTTTCTGGAACTCTCTTGCTTTTTCAATGATCCAACAGATGTTGGCAATTTGATCTCTGGTTCCTCTGTCTTTTCTAAAACCAGCTTGAACATCTGGAATTTCATGGTTTACACACTGTTGAAGCCTGGCTTGGAGAATTTTGAGCATTACTTTGCTAATGTGTGAGATGAGTGCAATTGTGCAGTAGTTTGAACATTCTTTGGCATTGCCTTTCTTTGGGATTGGAATGAAAACTGACCTTTTCCAGTCCTGTGGCCACTGCTGAGTTTTCCAAATTTCCTGGCATATTGAGTGCAGCACTTTCACAGCATCATCTTTCAGGATTTGAAATAGCTCAACTGGAATTCCATCACCTCCACTAGCTTTGTTCGTAGTGATGCTTTCTAAGGCCCACTTGACTTCACATTCCAGGATGTCTGGCTCTAGGTGAGTGATCACATCATCATGATTATCTGGGTCATAAAGATCTCTTTTGTATAGTTCTTCTGTGTATTCTTGCCCCCTCTTCTTAATATCTTCTGCTTCTGTTTAGTCCATACCATTTCTGTCCTTTATTGTGCCCATCTTTGCATGAAATGTTCCCTTGGTATCTCTAATTTTCTTGAAGAGATCTCTAGTCTTTCCCATTCTGTTGTTTTCCTCTATTTCTTTCACTGATCACTAAGGAAGGCTTTCTTATCTCTTCTTGCTATTCTTTGGAACTCTGCATTCAAATGGGTATATCATTCCTTTTCTCCCTTGCCTTTAGCTTCTCTTCTTTTCTCAGCTGTTTGTAAGGCCTCCTCAGACAATCATTTTGTCTTTTTGAATTTCTTCTTCTTGGGGATGGTTTTGATCACTGCCTCCAGTACAATGTCACGAACCTCCATCCATAGTTAATCAGGCAATCTATCAGATCTAATCCCTTGGAACTATTTGTCAATAAAGAGCTAGACCTTAAATAATGATCTTAGGAAACATAGAATTGCAAGTAAATGTAAGTGTTCAAAGAAAACTGCTGAGAGCTATGAGTGAAGAGCAAGGATGCTTTAACACTCGTTTAGACACTAGTTTGGAAAACTTCCCTAGGGGGCTTTTTCCTCTGTCTTGTGACAAGTAGAAACATTTTCATTCAATTAAAAAATATTTATTGAAAGTCAAGTGATGAGTTAGATGTTGAAGATACAAAAAATAAAACAACATTGTCATTTTCCATACTCCCTCCCTCAGTGATCTCTCCCGGTCCCGAGGCATTGAATACTATCTATAAACTGATGACTCTCCAAAGTATGTTTCTACCTGGGATCTCTTCAGTCGCCTTTGCAGCATTTGAAACTGGATTTTCAATAGACAGCCTTCTTCCCCAACCTACTTCTCCCTCAGTCTCTCCATCTTAGTCAATGGTAATACCATCTATCCTTTTTGCTCGGAGCAAAACACTTGTAGTAATCCTTTTTCCCCATCACAACCTATATCCAACCCATCAATATTGTCTGTCATCCTTGCATTCAAAATCCTTACAGAATCCATCCACCTCTCACTCCCTCCAATACAAATACCCTGACCCACATCACCATTATTGAAGGCTTGGATTATTACAAGGCCTCCTAACTGGTCTTCCACTTTCTGTTTGTGTCTGCTTCAATCTATTCTCAACACAACATGCAGAGAGAACCCTTTAAAATATAATCAGGTGAAAATATAAGTCAGAGTTCTTACTATAACCTTACATGATCCCATGTGAGCTAACCTCACAAAAGTGGGGTCTGGCTGTTCACCACTCAAAAGCCAAAAGAGAGGCAAGGCTGGTGGAAAGGAAAGTTCACTTTATTTTGGATGCCAACAACCAGGGGAGAGGGTAGATCCCTTTCCAAAGGCTGACCCCCACACTGACAGTCAGTGCGTAAGAGGTTTTATAGGCTGAGGGAGAAGGGCTATGTGCAGAAACAGCACAGTCAGCTCTGAAAATCATCTGGAAATTGGTCATGTGATGGTCTGACCTGCATCATCTTGACTGTTTTAAGTACAGTTAGTCTTCAGTTCCAGAATTAGTCTATCCGCATTTTCTTGAGGCCAATTCTGAAATGGTGGCAGCTTATATCATAGCTCTAATCTGGTCATCATGCATTAACTTCTCCCACTTGATGGGGGTTTCAGCATCTATAAGATAGCGCTCAGAATATTATCTGTAGCCTTGAGAAAGAACTAAAGACCCTTGCCTATGCTTACGACCAAACTATCATTGTTTAGTCTTGTTGGACTATTTTCCTTTGTTTCTGCATTCTTTCACTTCTCTGTGTAAACTTATTCTTTGGCTAAAGATTTTCCACAGACGAAAGGCAGGCAGTGGATGTAGAGAAGGACCGTAGTGCTCTGTTCTGTTTCAGTCACCTCTTTGACTTCATCTACTTCATCTCTGCCCTTTGTTTTCCTCTTTGTTCATGCTCTCAAGCCATACCAGCCTCCTTCCTGTTATTCAGACACCAAGCATCTTCTTGTGCTAGGACCTGCACACCTGTCTGTATTTCAAATACCTTAATACTCACTCACCTCTTTCAGGTCTACTCAAATGTCACCTACTCAGGAAACTGCTCCTGGGGCTCCTGTCTAAAATTTCAACTCCCCTTTCCCTAACAATTTTAATTCCCCTTCCTTGATTTATTTTTCTCAAAAATACCATATATGTTATCTTTTAAATTTTGGTTATCATCATTCTCCCCTGGGTTACAGATGATCTTCATGGATCCTAAGCATTTTTGCTTTCGTGAGACTCTTGTTGCACCAAAAATATGAAAAATGGACTCTATTGGTATAAACACAAATATAATCCAGGCTTGATTCATTATTTTATATTCTTTTACTTCTGATTTTAAAATAAGTTAAAATGAACAGTTTTGTGAGATTAAGGCAGCCAGAGAAGACCTCTCAGATGAGGTGCCATTTGATCTGAGACTTGAATGAAGTGAACAGATGAGCCACTAGTCTAAAACAGTGAGAAATGCTAGGACTTTAGCAGAAGTTGGGAATTAGGAGTGAGTGCAAAATCAAATCAGCCAGGGACTCTTTGTTACTTGAGATAGCATTTAAACATATACTAGTACTAACAGAGAAGAAGAAGAAGAAGAAGACGGAGAAGGCGATGGCACCCCACTCCAGTACTCTTGCCTGGAAAATCCCATGGATGGAGGAGCCTGGTGGGCTGCAGTCCATGGGGTCGTGAAGAGTCGGACATGACTGAGCTACTTCACTTTCACTTTCATGCATTGGAGAAGGAAATGGCAACCCACTCCAGTGTTCTTGCCTGGAGAATCTCAGGGATGGGGGAGCCTGGTGGGCTGCCGTGTATGGGGTTGCACAGAGTCGGACACAACTGAAGCGACTTAGCAGTACTAACAGACGGAGAAGGCAATGGCAAGCCACTCCAGTACTCTTGCCTGGAAAATCCCATGGATGGAGGAGCCTGGTAGGCTGCAGTCCATGGGGTCTATAAGAGTCTTAAACGACTGAACAACTTCACTTTCACACATTGGAGAAGGAAATGGCAACCCACTCCAGTGCTCTTGCCTGGAGAATGAATCCCAGGGACGGCAGAGCCTGGTGGGCTGCCGTCTATGGGGTCGCACAGAGTCGGACACGACTGCAGCAACTTAGCAGCAGCAGCAGCAGTACTAACAGAGGAGCAAAATGACAAACCTAGGTCCTGGATGTGGACAGGTTAACTGTAGGAAGACTGAGAAAACAGAAACTAGGAGGTGGAATGATTGGGAAACCCTCAGTTACCTCCAGGCATATTTTATCAGAGCAATGTTATTTTCCTTACAAGGCCTGATTCAGCTTTGCCTACTAAACATAAAGCTAGGAATTTTGCTTCCAGCAGTGAGCAGTTTATTTTTTCACCACACACTAAAAGTCCAATTGCAGTAGTGAGAAACAGATTGAGAGAGAAAGGGAGATGTTTTGGCAGCCAAATGCCACAGGGGAAAGAGGAAGTAAGTTGTAGGAAAGTGCTGCTTACAACCCTTTACAAAAGGGATTCTTAAACAGAGATGACTCTTTTAAGAATTATCTTCCCTCATATGGTCCTCATAAAATGATGCAGCTATTCTGGAAAATAGTTTGTTAGTTTCTTTAAAAACTAAACATGTACTTATAATATGACCCTGAAATTGCACTCTTGGGCATTTATTCCAGAAAAATAAAAACGTGGGCCCACACAAAACCTATACACAGAGTTCATAGCCATAACAGTTAAGAAGTGGAAACAATGAAAATTTCCCTCAACAGATGAATAATTAAATAAATTACGACACATCCATATTATGTCATATTTATTGCTGGAATGTTAGTCCTCAGTCGTGTTCGACTCTTTGTGACCCCATAGACTATAGCCCACCAGGCTCCTCTGTCTATGGAATTCTCCAGGCAAGGATACTGGAGTGGGTTGCCATCCCCTTCTCCAGGGGATCTTCCTGATCCAGGAATAGAAGCCAGATCTACCACATTGTGGGCAGATTCTTTACCACCAGGGAAGCCCCATTGCTGGAATCAGTTCATTTCAGTCGCTCAGTCGTGTCCAACTCTTTGTGACCCCATGAACCACAGCACACCAGGCCTCCCTGTCTATCAGCAACTCCTGGAGTTCATCCCAACTCATGTGCATCAAGTTGGTGGTGCCATCCAGCTGTCTCATCCTCTGTCGTCCCCTTCTCCTCCTGCTCCCAATCCCTCCCAGCATCAGAGTATTTTCCAATGAGTCAACTTTTCGCATGAGGTGGCCTAAGTATTGGAGTTTCAGCCTCAGCATCAGTCCTTCCAATGAACACCCAGGACTGGTCTCCTTTAGGATGGACTGGGTGGATCTCCTTGCAGTCTAAGGAACTCTCAAGAGTTTTCTCCAACACCACAGTTCAAAAGCATCAATTCTTCGGTGCTCAGCTTTCTTCACAGTCCAACTCTCACATCCATACATGACTACTGGAAAAACTATAGCTTTGACTAAATGGACCTTTGTTGTAAAGTAATGTCTCTGCTTTTTAATGTGCTGTCTAGATTGGTCATAGCTTTTCTTCCAATTTGTATAATCAAAGGATTACATGATCAAATGACATGTAACTACACAACAATTAAGACTGATGTCAAATTCCTGGTATTAATATCGTACTCTGATTCTGTAAGACGTAACTGTTGGGCAAAGCTGGATGAAAGGTGCATGAGACTCATCTGTTTTTGCAGCTTTCTGTGAATCTATAATTATTTCAACATAAAAATCTTTTAAGACTTTTAAAATCCTACTGAAAGTCTCTGGACCTAAAAAAAACATTTTCCACTTATTTCTGATCAGAAAATTCTGCTCAAAGTTGATTTTAATAAATGTTAATTTTCAAACTGGCCTCTGTACATGGAGAGCAAGGAGAGACCAAACAAAAGAAGCAGGGCACTGTACAGATTGGTAGGTGGCAGTTTTCATAAGTAAGGGAACTACTTTGGGGGCTTATCTTTGGTATCCACAAGACAAGCAAATCTCTGCTCTTGCCCCCAGCATCATAAAAAATTGTATAGAGGCCTTAACTGGGCTCAATCACAAACAGAGTCTAGATGGTCCTAACAACACCTTACTCATGTCCTTGGAGTAACTCCTGCTGTGGGAATGTGGGACAGAGTGTGCATTGCAAGGATGGTGGGAGGGGGTGAGGAGCCTCTGAATGCCCCAGTCCAGCTCAAGGGGCAACTGGCCGTCACATCCTCTTGATTACTCCCTCCAACAAAACATAAATAAGAAAACACAATGTTGTCGAATTTTAAGTATGCTGAAGGGTAGCATAGATTTCAGTCAGACATCATCTCTAAAATGTATATATCCCACAGTCATACATTATTATCCATGCTTTGTGGCTGTTTGACATTTGATTCTATTTAAAGGTGGAGAAGGTGATGGCACCCCACTCCAGTACTCTAGCCTGGAAAATCCCATGGATGGAGGAGCCTGGTAGGCTGCTGTCCATGGGGTCGCTAGGAGTCGGACACGACTGAGCGACTTCACTTTCACTTTTCACTTTCATGCATTGGAGAAGGAAATGGCAACCCACTCCAGTGTTCTTGCCTGGAGAATCCCAGGGACAGGGGAGCCTTGTGGGCTGCCGTCTCTGGGGTCGCACAGAGTTGGACACGACTGAAGCGACTTAGCAGCAGCAGCAGTATTTAAAGGACTCTGATACTGGGAAAGATTGAAGGCAATAGGAGAAGGGGGCAGCAGAGGATGAGATGGTTAAATAGCACTACCGGCTCAGTGGACATGAATTTGAGCAAACTCCAGGAAGCAGAGGAGGACAGAGGAGCCTCCATTCCTCCACTCCTAGTGCAGTCCACAGGGTCACAGAATAGAACACAGCTTAGCAACTGAAAACCAACAAAAAGTATGTTTGATTGGACTAGTTCTCCACTTTGAAGTCTTATTCATGATACCCAACTCAAATGCCAGTGTTTACATCAAGCTGGCCCTGATCTCCTTCCCCGCCCCTGGCTCATTAGAATACATTGGTTTTCTTTCATATGTCTACAACATGTGACTCTCAGCCCAAAGGCCATTCTGCCACAGTTTATAGGATCTAATAACATCTGTGCTTCCAGATAGCAATAGCCCAGTCTCAGAGTATCTACCATAGTTCTTGTCATAAAATGAGTAGTAAAGAAATCTTGATTGAATTTAATTTATACAAATTATATGATAAATGTCTCCTGCTTAAAATTCAGAATCTATGATTTGAGGAATTCTCAGCTGGCAAAATTAGGAAAGAAAATAAACCTTGCATTTCTAAGTTGCAAGCAGGGAAGCTGTATTTAGGTAATTTAGTTTAAAAACTGTGAAACAAGCATCTCCCATGTTCTTAGGGAAACTGTCACTTGGACAAAATTTTAATTTGAATGCAGATATTCCAAGCCGAAATCAGTTTGGATCATTAGCATAGTGCCTGGCACAGAGTTAGCACACCAAAAATATTACCTATTGCCTACTTCATCAGTTTTAAAATGTACTTTTTTTTTCATTTAAACCTGTAGAATCAGGTTGCAACCAGAAATCCATGGTATCTTACAATCTCTGCCAGCCAGTAGCAGTCCTGATGTAGGTATCTAAAAGCTTTCCTTGGTACCATTTGGAAAGAGCAAGAAGGCACCAACAGCAAAGTGCCTTAGGTTTAATGAAATACAGATATTTGGATTGTGCATAGTTACATCCTGAACTAGTGCCTAGCACCTGGCAGGTGTGAATATGTGTTGAATAATAACTCATATGATAATCTTTGGAAACTTTGGTAGATTTTAAGATACCTTATAAATTGGAAATGTGTGTATAAGAATACCCTTCATTTAGTAATGTCTGTACAGGTGAGTGGGCTTCCCAGGTGGCCCTGTTGCAGGAAGGGGGACCCCTTCCAGGGCCCAAAACTGGGCTCTGATCTAACACTCAGAAATGAATTGTCCAAGGATACACATGTGCTGACAAAGCAGGAGATTTTATTGGGAAAGGGCACCAGGTGGATAGCAGTAGGATAAGGGAATCCAGAACAGCTCTGCTGTGACTCACAGTCTCGGGTTTTATGGTGATGGAATTTGTCTTTAGCCAATCATTCTGACTCCGAGTTCCAAAGAATAGCAAGGAGAGATAAGAAAGCCTTCCTCTATGATCAGTGCAAAGAAATAGAGGAAAACAATAGAATGGGAAAGACTAGAGATCTCCTCAAGAAAATTAGAGATACCAAGGGAACATTTCATGCAAAGATAGGCTCGATAAAGGACAGAAATAGTATGGACCTAACAGATGCAGAAGATATTAAGAAGAGGTGGCCAAGAATACACAGAACTGTACAAAAAGGATCTTCATGACCCAGATAATCACGATGGTGTGATCACTCACCTAGAGCCAGACATCCTGGAATGTGAAGTCAAGTGGGCCTCAAGGAAGCATCACTACGAACAAAGTTAGTGGAGGTGATGGAATTCCAGTTGAGCTATTTCAAATCCTGAAAGATGATGCTGTGAAAGTGCTGCACTCAATATGCCAGCAAATCTGGAAAACTTAGCAGTGGCCACAGGACTGGAAAAGGGCAGTTTTCATTCCAATCCCAAAGAAAGGCAATGCCAAAGAATGCTTAAACTACCGCACAATTGCACTCATCTCACACGCTAGTAAAGTAATGCTCAAAATTCTCCAAGCCAGGCTTCAGCAATACATGAACCATGAACTTCTAGATGTTCAAGCTGGTTTTAGAAAAGGCAGAGGAACCAGAGATCCAATTGCCAATATCGGTTGGATCACCGAAAAAGCAAGAGAGTTCCAGAAAAACATCTATTTCTGCTTTCTTGACTATGCCAAAGCCTTTGACTGTGTGGATCACAATAAACTGTGGAAAATTCTGAAAGACATGAGAATACCAGACCACTTGACCTGCCTCTTAAGAAATTTGTATGCAGGTCAGGAAGCAACAGTTAGAACTGGACATGGAACAACACACTGGTTCCAAATAGGAAAAGGAGTATATCAAGGCTGTATATTGTCACCCTGCTTATTTAACTTATATGCAGAGTACATCATGAGAAATGCTGGGATGGAAGAAGCACAAGCTGGAATCAAGATTGCCACGAGAAATATCAATAACTTCAAATATGCAGATGACACCACCCTTATGGCAGAAAGTGAAGAAGAACTAAAGAGCCTCTTGATGAAAGTGAAAGAGGAGAGTGCAAAGTTGGCTTAAAGCTCAATATTCAGAAAACGAAGATCATGGCATCTGGTCTCATCATTTCATGGGAAATAGATGGGGAAACAGTAGCTGACATTTTGGGGGCTCCAAAATCACTGCAGATGGTGATTGCAGCCATGAAATTAAAAGAGGCTTACTCCCTGGAAGGAAAGTTATGACCAACCTGGACAGCATATTAAAAAGCAGAGACATTCCTTTGCCAACAAAGGTCCATATAGTCAAAGCTATGGTTTTTCCAGTACTCATGTATGGATGTGAGAGTTGGACTATAAAGAAAGCTGAGTGCCGAAGAATTGAGGGTTTTGAACTGTGGTGTTGGAGAAGACTCCTAAGAGTCCCTTGGACTGCAAGGAGATCAAACCAATCAATCCTAAAAGAAATCAGTCCTGAACATTCATTGGAAGGACTGATGCTGAAGCTGAAAGTCCAATACTTTGTCCACCTTATGGGAAAAACTAACTCACTGGAAAAGACCCTGATGCTGGGAAAGATTGAAGGCAGGAGGAGAAGGGGCCAACACAGGATGAGATGGTTGGATGGCTTCACCAACGGGATGGACATGAGTATGTGTAAACTCTGGGAGTTGGTGATGGACAGGGAAGCCTGGCATGCTGCAGTCCATGGGATCACAAAGAGTCAGACACAACTCTGCTGTCCCTGGGATTCATTCTCCAGGCAAGAACACTGGAGTGGGTTGCCATTTCCTTCTCCAATGTGTGAAAGTGAAAGTGAAGTTGCTCAGTCGTTTCCGACTCTTATAGACCCCATGGACTGCAGCCTACCAGGCTCCTCCATCCATGGGATTTTCCAGGCAAGAGTACTGGAGTGGCTTGCCATTGCCTTCTCCGTCTGAACCATGGCTACACTGTTTTGACTTTTAATTGTAAAATTTTCCTTAATAGCCAAAGCAGATGTCACCATTATTGACATCGGCGTTTCTCTAGGTATGAGAAGATGCAAGAATTGGGACTCATAAAATCTTCTCCTGAAAAGATCTAACTATCGGAAGGCCTGTTCTGCCAGTTTTTCCCAGAGCATAAAGTGCCTCATTCCTGATTTTCACCCTGAACTCCTTTCAGGGGAGTTGAAGATCAGCAGTTGTGGTGGAAGTTGCAGTTCCTCTTCACTTTCTGCCATAAGGGTGGTGTCATCTGCATATCTGAGGTTATTGATATTTCTCCTGGCAATCTTGATTCCAGCTTGTGCTTCATCCAGCCCAGCATTTCTCATGATGTACTCTGCATATAAGGTAAATAAGCAGGGTGACAATGTACAGCCTTGATGTACTCCTTTTCCTATTGGGAACCAATCTGTTGTTCCCTGTCCAGATTTAATCTTTGTAGATGTAGATGGCAAGTGTCAGTTTTCAGTTGGCAGAGCCCCTTTTTGCTCATAAATTTGACCATGATTTTGAGGGGGGCATTTCAGGACCATTTTATCCCATGGTGCTGAGAATGTCCATTCTCAGGTTTGGCAAAGATTTTGTTGACAGGCCACTCAATGTGCTGTTACTGGACTAGGTCATAAAACAGTATCCAAAATTCTCTGGCCCACCTGTCTCACTAGCCTCTTGGTCCAGGAAAACATTCCCTCTTATTGCTTCTTCCCATATCTAGAGTTAGAGTTACCATCATCAGTCTCATAAGGAACTATATATTATTTTATCAGAGGCCTTAGTCACACATTTGGCATTGTGAGAAACAGCAATTTGGTAAAACAGGTGAAATACAAATAACATAGCCAGCAGTATTAGTAAAGTCAGAAGTAAGACTTAAGAGCTTCCATTGGATGTAACCCAGTATATCTGAGGTCATCTAACTTAGTCTACTCTGTATGAATCTTTATCTTCCAGGGAAATTATATATTGGCACTGTCTATAAGGCACATAGCCCAGTTTTCTAGTGATACTAGACTGATTATACTTAGTATAATTTAATTGCTTTCAACTTAGAGGAGACTTTAAATCTAAATTACCATAGCCTGGTGTTAGCTATATAAATCCATCCCATAATTGTGGGAGATTTTTTTCTTTGCTGAAACTTTGCTTGTTGCTCTGATTGAGCTTGAGTAATAGAAGAAAATTCAAATTTATGGCCAGAGTCAGAGCAGGCATTATTAATCAGCCTAGTGAGGGAATCCCATCTAGTAATATCAATAGTGACCTGAATATGACTATAATTTTTTTTTTAAGTAAATTTTCTCAGGGCCAACCAGTTAGAGCCTTGTAGTAGAGAAATTTACCAAGGTAACCTAGAACTAGACACAGGTAATTGGCCACAAACCCAATAATTGGATTGATTTATAAAACTAGCATAGGATCAGGCCTATGATAGAAAAGTATTTGATTTATATGCAAAGGTCTAAGAAGTCAAGAAAACATTATAAATGATCATATGAATCAGGTCCAGCATCTTAGCAAGCTGTCTACCTCTGACAGTGTCCTCTTCTCATCCTGGTGTAGTGTAGTTTCTCCTCTGTTTGAGCATCATTTTAAGGTGAGATAAGGTCAGCTGTCTTCTCCATAGCCCAGTCCAGGGTGGGGGCCTTTGGAGGTGGGAATTAATCTAAGAGTCAATTTCCCTTCAGTTTCATTGTGCATGAGCTAGTTAAGAGTACCTGATAAAAAAGTCCTTCCAACCAGTTGGAGACAGTCCCTTAAATTATGTCTTTTCTAGTCCTGGTTGCATGCCATGAGGCATCTGATCTTCATCCAAAGACAGATTACTGAGATAAACTTCAGAAACAAACTTAGGGAGTTCTTTAAGAATCCAATTAAATTTTATATTAATATCTCATAACAGCAAAGAACTATCCAAGAAATGAGTCTTACTAGACACAGAACTCCATTAACAAACTGGGATTTAACACTTATTGAAACATCTTTTTCTCCCTAAAATTACCCTCATTTTTATCAAATATAACCAAATTAAGGCTAGTTTGTTTGCAAAATAGGTCTGCTCTCACTAATTTTGGCCTGATGATTTATATAACCATAATTGATCATAGGCTTTTTATTTTGCTGAAACATTTATAGAGTCTCAGACTGAACTTTTAAAATAAAAGTTTTATTTTTATAAAACTGAGAAACTCACACCAAAGCCTTATCACAGATTTCACCTAACAGATCTAGGTGAATTCTTCCCTTTCTAAGGTCTCAAAAATTTTCCTTGAGATTTTCTACCTGTTAGTGAAATAACCTTCCTAACTCATTTGATAAGCTTACTGGAAACCTAAAAGTTTCCAATTTTTGGAGGAGTCAGAGAGAAAATATAGTTGTTTTGTTTATAATGTATGATTTTACCAAATTATTGTCATAATTAGTTTGAGAGGAAGTTTTTCCCTACCCCCAAAAAACCCAATATTCAAACATGTAATTTTTCAGATAGAAACCATAGAAGTTATAAGCATATTTGCTGGTTCATTCAGTCCGTTTGTTAATGTTTGTGAAGTCATCAGGTTTCCAGGACATATCAGAATGTTAAGAACTCCATATAATTTCTAGGATATCTGTGTTAGTAATATTTACCATACTTTATAACATGAGAGAATTTACTACTCATTTGATAACATTTTTCACGCAATTTAACCAACCAAATAAACACAATTGATTTAATATGTCTCTTTGGGATATTTCAGGGGTCCGATGAAGCACCCCAAAGTTAGCTAGAGGTCAAAGGAACTTCAAAAGAATTGAATTTAGGAAGTTTTGTCAAAAAAATAACTAAAAGGATTTAGAACATTTGATCAGATTTAGTCAGTGTTGTAAATGGGTATATCATTTAGCTTGCTGATATGTCACAGTGGGCCTATATATCAAGGTTCAAGGTCTAGTGAAAGTCAAATCCACCATCTTGGACCTAGTTGGCTCTAACCAGTTTTCCTATGGCTGTGTCATTGCTAACAAAATCCATTTATCTAACTAATTGTAATCCAATTTTAGAAAATCCTGATCATGCATAACTCTTTTTAGTATTTTTTCATGGCCTTTTTTTTTTTTTTTTTTTTTTGCTGAAAATACACTTCCTACTTTCCTTTAGGAATCAAGAACTAACATTTATATTAGCATTTTATAGATTAGTGAGCATAAATGCCAGTGATAATTTCTAAAACCCCTGCTTTCTTTAGAACATTTTAGGATGGCACCAAACATTATTCATTTATAGTCCCAAATCTCTTTAGTTTATCTGTAAAAGGAAATTAGTGTTTAGTCGTAAATGTTTCAGAGAAGGCAATGGCATCCCACTCCAGTACTCTTGCCTGGAAAATCCCATGGACGGAGGAGCCTGGAATGCTGCAGTCCATGGGGTTTCACAGAGTCGGGCACGACTGAAGCTACTTAGCAGCAGCAGTAAATGTTTCAAAATCGTATTTTATTTGGAAATGACCTAACTGTTCAATAGACTTCCAACACTGAGTTTAGCACAACACTTAGAAATTCAAGTTATCCCAATCTGGAGAGACTATTTTAGACAGATATTCCTAAAGCATAATTATTCCTAATAGAGTTTATCTAAAAGTTCATATTTCATTTACTTCTTTTTAGAAGTTTCTTCACTTGAGGTAACTTCCTTGTTGACAAACTTATAACAGATATGATAATATTTAACTTATATTAAACCTACAATGAAAATATTCTACTTAATGTTAATTACTCTAAGACAGGTCAATATTAGGTCAACAAACAAACATTAATATCAGGTATTTAATACTGGATATTTCCCAGTTCACATGAACCTGGAATTTATTGTTTAATTTAGAATTTTTTGATTTGTAAGCTCTTACCTTCCTTTAAGCCAGTTAAATAGAGCTCATTTACAAATTAATCTCAAAAATATTATCCAGAGACAGAGACATACTGAGACATATTTAGACAGACACAGTGCAAGATCTAGCTTCATTTTCTAAGCTCAGTCATGAATTAGATATTACAATATAAAATTTACTAGCTTATAAAAAACAGTTGGTAAAATAAAATAAAAAAAAAACAGTTGGGATAAATAAAATTTTTAAAGGCTGTTTCCCATTTTTCCTCAGTCTCAGGTGTTAGAGATGGTCTAGATAAGTGGTACTGAGAGCCCTGGTCTCAAGGCACAGGGAAAGAAAATCAAGTTCTAACAAAATGGCAGCAGGTCTAAACCAAATGATGTCCAGACAAAGCAAAATGGCCATCAAAAATCACAGCACAGAACACAGAGTTCAAACACACATATATACCTGGCAGTCCTCATCAGACACTCCCTTAAATACAAGAATACAGTCTCTCAGAAAACCTTCTACAGAGACACAGAACTTCAGATCCAAGTACTAACAGAGTAAATGAAAATATCTCAGGTCTTTGAACATTTCAAAGAGAGGAAAGGAAGCCAGGTTGAAAGAAGAAGGGGGAGGAGGCGGGAGAGGGGGGCAAAAGGGGTGGCCTTACAGATGTCTCCTGCCACCTGCAGATACCCAGGTGTTATGGGATTTTACCCTGGGCCTCCAGAGAAGGGAGGACTGGAACTTGGCCCTACCAGGAACCAGACCAGGACAGAACCAGAATTCGAGTTCTCTGCAAAGAGGAGGTGTTCAGTTCAGTTCAGTTCAGTCGTTCAGTCATGTCCAACTCTTTGCAACCCCAGGGACTGTATCATGCCAGGCCTCCCTGTCCATCACCAACTCCCAGAGTTTACTCGAACTCATGTCCGTTGAGTTGGTGATGCCATCTAGCCATCTCATCCTCTGTCGTCCCTTTTCCCTCCCACCTCAAATCTTTCCCAGCATCAGGGTCTTTTCAAATGAGTCAGCTCTTTGCATCAGGTGGCCAAAGTATTGGAGTTTCAGTTTCAGCTTCAGTCCTTCCAGTGAATATTCAGGACTGATTTCCTTTAGGATGGACTGGTTGGATCTCCTTGCAGTCCACGGGACTCAAGAGTCTTCTCCAACACCATAGTTCAAAACCATCAATTCTTCTGCGCTCAGCTTTTTTTATAGTCCAACTCTCACATCCATACATGACTACTGGAAAAACCATAGCCTTGACTAGATGGACCTTTGTTGGTAAAGTAATGTCTCTGCTTTTGAATATGCTGTCTAGGTTGGTCATAACTTTCCTTCCAAGGAGTAAGTGTCTTTTAATTTCATGGCTGCAGTCACCATCTGCAGTGATCTTGAAAGAGTAGAGTGAAAAAGTTGGCTTAAAGCTCAACATTCAGAAAACTAAGAGCATGGCCTCTAGTCCCATTACTTTATGACAAATAGATGGGGAAACAGTGGAAGACTTTGGTTTTTTGGTCTCCAAAATCACTGCAAATGGTGACTGCAGTCTTCAATCCTCAGCTTAGGCTGAGGGCCTTCGACCAGATTCCTGCATCCAGTACCAAGGGACTACAAAAAAGGGGAAGGATAGGAAAGGTTAAGGAGAGGAAAGAGAGAGCAAATCGGAGAGAGGTCAATAAAGTCTCTTGTTCCTTAACTGGTTGGGGCACTCTCGCCAGTTGCCTGAGTCAGAAGGAGACTGGAGAAAACATGGTCCCAGTTGCAGCCACTGGGTCTGGTCCATCGGCAGGCAAGCTGGTCCCTGAGTATCCCGAGTGGTCAGGATGTCAGTTGCAGCAAAGAAGAGTCCTGCCAGAGTAGCCATTTGTTGCAGGAAGGGGGACTCTTTCCAGGGCCCAAAACTGGGCTCTGGTCTAACACTCGGAAACGAATTGTCCGAGGAGACACATGTGCTGACAAAGCAAGAGATTTTATTGGGAAAGGGCACCCAGGTGGAGAGCAGTAGGGTAAGGGAACTTAGGAGAATAGCTCTGTCATGTGGCTCGCAGTCTCGGGTTTCATGGTGATGGGATTAGTTTCCTGTTTGCCTTTAGCCAATAATTCTGACTCAGAGTCGTTTGTGGTGGTGCACACCTTGTTAGGCCAAGATGGATGCCAGAGAGGATTCTGGGAGGTGGTCAGACATGTGATGTCTCCTTTTGACCTTTCCCAAACTCTTCCAGTTGGTGGCGGCTTATTAGTTTCATGTTCCTTACCAGGACCTCCTGTTGTAAAACAACTCATGCGAATGGTTCCTATGGTGCCTGGCCAGGGTGTGGGGTTTCAGTCAGTGTGCTTCCCCTGACAGCCCTAATGGTAAAGAACCCATCTGCCAATGCAGGAGACGTAAGAGATGTGGGTTCGATCCCTGGGTTGGGAAGATCCCCTGGAGGAGGGCATGGCAACCCACTCCAGTATTCTTGCCTGGAGAATCCCCGTGGACAGAGGAGCCTGGCGGGCTACAGTCCATAGGGTCACAAAGAGTCACACATGATGGAAGTGACTTAGCATGCACACATACAGGTGAGAAGTATGTCACCCTTTTGCTATTTCATATTCAGACATTAGCATTACCAATTATTGCAGGAAAAGTTACAAGTTAGAAAGGCAGTTTGCAAAATACTGAAAGGTTGTTGTTGAGGTGTGAAAAACGCCGGGATTCTTGGCCTCTGGAGAAGAATTCAATCCAGGGCTGAGGCTTGATTGCTCAGAGTTTTGTGTAATCAAGTTTTATTTAAGTATAAAAGAGATAGAGAAAGCTTCTAACATAGACATCAGATGGGGGCAGAAAGAGCTGCCCCCTTGCTAGCCTTTAGCAGTATGTTATATACCTATCAGCAAGCTGTTAATTAGAGAAAAGAGATGTCTGAAAACTCAGAGTGGCACCAGTTCCCTCACCCACAACATGCATTTTGAGATAACATTGGTACCAGGTGAGTCATCCCGTGCCATAAAACGATTGACATGAATCTTGAAGAAAGGCAGGTTTCCAAGTAAATATATAGATTCATTAACATAGATTAGGAGAACAATGTATGAGTAAAACACATTGGTTTGTTGAGCCCTTATCAGTTGGTTCTGAGTCTTAGTTGGAACCAACTTGAAGAAAGACAGAGTCTAGGGTAAATACATAGTTAATTAACATAGCTTAAGAAAAACATTTCCATAAGAAAACTGCGTTGGTTAGCTCAAGGTTTGAGAAAAGTTCAGGTGGAGCCAAGTGTCATGGCAACACAGAATTTTAAGAGAAACCTGCCTTTAATTTTGTATAGAGAAGGGAAAAAAGTCTGACACTGAAAACATCTGACACTTGCAGCCTATTTTCTCCATTTGGAGACCCCTAGCCTTCCTGCCTGTTACCCTCTCAATACCACCAAGGCATTGTATAGTATTTTGCAAATATGTGCTTTGGAAGGGCAAATGCGAAGTGCCAGTTCCGAGTGGTCCTTATTGCCCTTCTCAACACAGTTGATCTTGACCTTTTTCCTACTTTCTTGATGGAAAACGTATTCCCCACATTATTCATTCCCAAAAGCAGTGCAGGTTACTTCATCTTAAAAAGCAATGTGAGTTTCTTGGTTGGAGTAATGAAATAGACATGACTCAGGTGAAATTTTAAAATAATCATAATTTAATAAAGGAATAAATATATCAAAGTGTTCCCCCCTACCTCCACCCCAAACCCAGTGCAGTGTATTCCCCAGTTTCTTTGATTTTTTTTTTTTTTTGGCCACACTATGCACCTTGAGGAATCATAGTTCCTGACCAGGGATTGAACCCAAGCCACAGCAGTGGAAGTGCCAAGTCTTATCTCCTGGACCTCCAGAGAAGTCCCTCATTAAGGCTTTTTAGAAATGAGACAAAGAGAATTTTCTGTTTCATTTTCCATAATGCACGATAATTGAGAAATCAATATATAAACATGCAGAAAAAAATCTTCCTTTGTAATTCATCTTCTATTGGACTAATGTCACTAACCACCATCCCTTTACCCAGGCATTTAATCTTTTTCCCACCCTACAAGTCTAGTCAGCCACTAGATTCTGGACATTCTGCCTGTGCAGTATCACTGTCTTCTGAGCCACAGGAGACACAAGTTTGACCCCTGGGTTGGGAAGATCCCCTGGAGAAGGGCATGGCAACCCACTCCACTCTTCTTGCCTGGAGAATCCCAAGGACAGAGGAGCGTGGTGGGCTACAGTCCATTGTATCGCAGAGTCAGACACAACTGAAGCAACACAGCACACCTGTTCAAATTCTGGCTTTCCTTATCTGGCCCCAGTTATAACTGCCTTCAAGATCATTTCCTCTGTTCCCTGTTCTGAGGCATTCCCTGCTGATGCAAACTGATTACCAATTCTACACTCAAAAACCTTCAGAAGCTCCTCCTTGCCACATTGATGGCTAGTAGTCATCTCAAATTCAATATATCCAAAAATGTGGCCTTAATCTCCTTCAAACTCTCATTTCCCATATTCTTTCCATCTCAGTCAGTGGTGGGCATTACAAAATCAACATGTTTTGCTGGCAGCTCCTGGTTTATGTTGCAAAACTCACTCCTCCTATAGTTTTCCCTGTCATTCCAGTTAATCAGGGCAAAAACCTTCAAGTCTTTTTTTTTTTTTTTTTAATACCTCTATTCCCATACTTCGGAGAAGGCAATGGCACCCCACTCCAGTACTCTTGCCTGGAAAATCCCATGGATGGAGGAGCCTGGTGGGCTGCGGTCCATGGGGTCGCTAAGAGTCAGACACGACTGAGTGACTTCACTCTCACTTTTCACTTTCATGCATTGGAGAAGGAAATGGCAACCCACTCCAGTGTTCTTGCCTGGAGAATCCCGGGGACGGCGGAGCCTGGTGGGCTGCCGTCTGTGGGGTCGCACAGAGTCGGACACAACTGAAGCGACTTAGCAGCAGCAGCATTCCCATACTTAAGAGATATGTATTCCCATACTTAAGAGATATGTATTCCCATACTTTAGAGACATGGGTTCGATCCCTGGGTTGGGAAGATCCCCTGGAGGAGGGCACGGCAACCCAGTCCAGTATTCTTGTGTGGAGAACCCCATGGACAGAGGAGCCTAGCGTGCTATAGTCCATAGGGTCGCAAAGAGTCGAACATAACTGAAGCAACTTAGCGTGCATGCATTTCCATACTTAGCATCCAGTCCTTCAGGAAAAAAAAAATCTGTCACCTGTAGTATCAAAGTATGTATCCAGCTACTTCTCTGCCTCTACTGACACTGCCCTGAGCCACTCTCAACTTTTGCTGTATTGTTGCAGTAGCCTCTACCTTGTCTCTCAGGTGAAAGTCTGCTATTCTCATCACATGACAGAATGATCCTTTAAAAAAAACTTATGTAAATCAGTTTTGTTACTGCTTTGTTCAAAAGCGGGGAATAGCACTAATTCCTCTAATATCCTATAGTGGTCTGCATGGTCCCACGTGATCTGCCCTGCGCCTCACCTTCCTGACCTCATCACCTACCACTCTCCTCTTGCTCACCCCTGCAGCTCTGCCTGCCTCCTTGCTGAGTTCTCCAAATAAGCCAGATAAGCTCCCACCTTAAGGCCTTTGGATAGTCTGTTCTCTCTGCATAACTAATCTTTACCCAGATATTTACCAGGCCATTTTGCTTACATCTTTCATATTTTTGTTTAATTTCCCTTCTTAATAGCAGAATCAAACCCTCTCTACTGCCCAGTATTCTTGAACCTCCTCACCATATTCGAGCTTTCTTTTTTTCATGGTGGCCCTCACCACCTTCTAACATACGGTACAATTTTCTTATTTGTATTGTCTTTCTACCTCTGCTACAACAGAAGCTGCACTGATACAGGAATCTTTGTTGATTTTGTTTATGGATGTATGCTAACTACTTATTACTTCGCTGAACATATTGTGTGTACTAAATATTTTTTAAAGAACTCAATTAGTCAAATACCAACTAATTAAGAATGAATATTCTGAGCATGGTGAGAAACATCCACAAAACAAGTTCTAATCTATTTTCCTATCTTTATTATCTACTTCACTAATTTTCTATTCTTTAGTTGAATAGAATACTCGTGTTTAAGTAGTTTTCATGAAAATAAAATAACGGGGAAAGATGTACTTCTATAAAAAGCATTTTTAATTCTAAGTCATTTGTCCAAATTACTATGCTAAAAAAAGAGGAATGTGTCCGGTGTCTCTCACAGTCCTTTCCAATGTAGTTAATTTCACTTTCTTAGTGAAGATAGAATAGCGCCACCTGTGTCAGCATGAGTTTGATGAAATTATTTATTTTGGCCTTAACTTCCTGATGTTCAAGCTGGTTTTAGAAAGGGCAGAGGAAACAGAGATCAAATCGCCAACATCCGCTGGATCATGGAAAAAGCAAGAGAGTTCCAGAAAAACATCTATTCTGCTTTATTGACTATGCCAAAGCCTTTGACTGTGTGAATCACAATAAACTGTGGAAAATTCTGAAAGAGATGGGAATACCAGACCACCTGACCTGCCTCTTGAGAAACCTGTATGCAGGTCAAGAAGCAACAGTTAGAACTGGACATGGAACAACAGACTGGTTCCAAATAGGAAAAGGAGTACATCAAGGCTGTATATTGTCACTCTGCTTATTTAATTTCTATGCAGAGTACATCATGAGAAACGCTGGGCTGCAAGAAGCACAAGCTGAAATCAAGATTGCCAGTAGAAATATCAATAACCTCAGATATGCAGATGACACCACCCTTATGGCAGAAAGTGAAGAGGAACTAAAAAGCCTCTTGATGAAAGTGAAAGAGGAGAGTGAAAAAGTTGGCTTAAAGCTCAACATTCAGAAAACTAAGATCATGACATCTGGTCCCATCACTTCATGGGAAATAGATGGGGAAACAGTAGCATATTCAAAAGCAGAGACATTACTTTGCCAACAAAGGTTCCTCTAGTCAAGGCTATGGTTTTTCCTGTGGTCATGTATGGATGTGAGAGTTGGACTGTGAAGAAGGCTGAGTGCCAAAGAATTGATGCTTTTGAACTGTGGTGCTGGAGAAGACTCCTGAGAGTCCCTTGGACTGCAAGGAGATCCAACCAGTCCATTCTGAAGGAGATCAGCCCTGGGATTTCTTTGGAAGGACTGATGCTAAAGCTGAAACTCCAGTAGTTTGGCCACCTCATGCGAAGAGTTGACTCATTGGAAAAGACTGATGTTGGGAGGGATTGGGGGCAGGAGGAGAAGGGGACAACAGAGGATGAGATGGCTGGATGGCATCACCGACTCGATGGACGTGAGTTTGAGTGAACTCCGGGAGTTGGTGATGCAATTCATGGGGTCGCAAAGAGTGGGGCACGACTGAATGACTGAACTGAACTGAACTGAATAAGGAAATGATTCATTCAGGGAAATATAGAAAATTTCAGATCTCATTTCTGGGAAAATTAAGGAAAGTGTTAGGGTAGTGATTCTAGTTTTCCTGGTATATTAGTCATTTCACATCATGGTTGACAGTCATGAATAAAGAATTTCCTCCTAGGGAAAATATCCTTCTTGTGTCCAGCTTTTCAGAAATGCAGATGTCCTTCTTTTTCCCCCATAAGTGATTATTATATTGATTGCTTAACACAGAATCTATAAAAGAAAGGCAAGACTGGTCTATCTGACTCTGCATGTCATCAGTTCATTCAACAAATATTTATTGAGTGCCTGCTGTGTGCCAGATTCTGTTTTAGGTGAAGGTGATTCAACAGTCCAAAACAGACAAATTCTCTGTCTTCAAGGAATTTACATCTCAGTTGTCAATTCATTGCTTAGCTAGTATGGGAAGACTGACAATACTTGCCCTTCTGGCAGCTAATATTTTAACTGATAGAAAACAAACCACAAGCATAATAAAGAAAATATATAGTATGTTGGATGATGTTACGGGTTGAATTGTGAGCCCCTCAAAGTTCATATGTTGAAGTCCTAACTCTCAGTACTTCATAATGTGACCATATTTGTCAGTTACACCACTGCAGATCTAATTAGTTAATATGAGGTCATAATGGAGCAAGGTGGGCCCCCTAATCCAGCATGTCAGATGTCCTTATAAAAAAGAGATATTTGGACATAGATATACACACCAGGAGAATGCCATGTGCATGTGGCAGAGTGATACCCTTACAAGCCAAAGAACGCCCAAGACTGCTAAAAAACAAACAAACAAACAAAAAAAACAAACAAAAAAAAAAAAAAAACAAAAAAAAACCAACCTGCCAGAAGCTAGGAGAGAGGCATGAAACAGATTGTCTCTTAAAACTCTCCAAAAGGGTTGGAGGGTGAGAGGGAGGTTCATGAAGGAAAGGACATACATATGCCTATGGCTGATTCATGTTGATGTATGGCATAAACCAACACAATATTGTAAAGCAATTATCCTCCAATTAAGAATAAATAAATAAGAAAAGGAAACTCCCCAAAAGAACCAACTCTGCCATCTAGATCACAGGCTTATAGTCTTAGATATGTGAAGCAATACATTCTGCTGTTCTAAGTCCCCCAGTTTTTGGTACTTTGTTGTGGCAACTCTAGGAAGCTTAAGGAGGGAAAAACAATAGTGTACAGGTTGCAATTTAAAATATTTTTTTAATTTTTAATTGGAGGATCATTGCTTTACAGTGTTGTGTTGGTTTCTGCCATACAACAACGCAAACCAACCATAATTATACATATATCCCCTCCCTCTTGAGCCTTCCTCCCACCCCACCTCCAGCCCACCCCTCTAGGTCATCACAGGGGGCCAGGCTGGGCTTCCTATGTTATATAGCAGCTTCCCACTAGCTTCCTATTTTACATGTGGTAGTGTATATATGGGGAGAAGGCAATGGCACCCCACTCCAGTACTCTTGCCTGGAAAATCCCATGGACGGAGGAGCCTGGTAGGCTACAATCCATGGGGTCGCTAAGAATCGGACATGACTGAGCGACTTCACTTTCACTTTTCACTTTCATGCGTTGGAGGAGGAAATGGCAACCCACTCCAGTGTTCTTGCCTGGAGAATCCCAGGGACAGGGGAGCCTGGTGGGCTGCCATCTACGGGGTCGCACAGAGTTGGACACGACTGAAGCGACTTAGCAGCAGCAGCAGCAGTGTATATATGTCAATGCTACTTGACCATTTGAGTCACTGCCTAATTGGGTATTGGGGGGCTTCATTTGAATGGTGAAAATGTTTTAGAACTAGTTAGAGGTGGCAGTTGCACAGCATTGTGAATATTCTAAGTGTCATTAAGTTTTATGCTTTAAAATAGTTATTTTTTTAACCTTTTTAGTGAAATACCTAGTGGGCTCTTTGCCCATTATTCTTTGTCACACTGTGATGCCCAGTGTGCCCGTATCACTTCTGGCTGTAGCTCTAGCAGTCCAGTCACTATATTCTTTTTTATTTTTTATAGACAAGACATTATGTCATATTTATTTATTTTCCAGCTTGGACAAACTTGGATGTAGAAGCATAAACATAGTACCTTTCTACCATCTTCATCAAAAACATATCAAATATGCACTATTATTGTATTTAAAATACAGAAGGGATACTGAGTCCACCAATGTCTTTCTGAAAGACATACAGGGACAAGTAATATCGAAAGTGTGGGAAAATCACTGGCTGATTGTACATTCTGCACTTGACACCACAGAGTGAGCTGAGACTAGCAGTCTATGTTCTAAGATCTTAGATAACATTTCACAACCCGTGGTAGAGCTAGTTTTCTGTCCTTCTGTGTGCATGCAAGGTCCATAGCCTATATAATAAAACTGGCAAATAATGCATTTATATGTAAATTTGCAAATGCATAATTGACAATGTAATATATAAGCAAGTAACAATTGCTATGATACAGAAAAAAATAACTAACTAAAGTGCTGACACTCTTTGATATAGTAAAAAGAAAAAAACACTGAATCAACTTTTAAATTTGACTTGTAAAATTTGAAGCTATTTACATTTATCTACTGATCAATATGATCAGCTGAATTTAATGGGAAAAAAAAATCCAAGACCAATAGTTCCTTGTATTTGGAAACTACTTGGATTGGCAGCCTTCAATTTCTGGATTCTGTATAAAAACAAAGCAAAAATAGAGTGGAGGGGTCATTTCAGTCAATAAAGATTTGATAGCCACTGTGACCAGGTAGTTGCCACACAGAGGCCTCCTCTATCCCCATTGTCCATTAAGCCCCTTATGGGTTGTTCTTTGATGACTGACCCTCATTGCAAAGGCTGGCATCTCTAACCAGGTTTTGATCTCTTGATACCAGTCACCACCTTGGCTAAAGAAGATGGGGACTATTTCCTCAGTGATCCTCCAAAGGAGTTTAAGCTTTTTAGGTTTTTGCAGAATCAATCTGTCACACCCTCCCCCTGGAAATGTCCTGGACTCTGTTGTGACAGAGAAGTAAACTCTGTCCTGTTTAGCTTTTCTTTTCTTTTCTTTTAAAGCAGCATCCAATTCTAAATAATACAATTTGGAATTAGAGTTGGAGATTTAACCCAACTCTTTATAGACAAGGTAACTGAGAATCAGAGAGATTCATAGCTGTACCTCAGTAAATATTCATTGATCTTCTGAGTTTCAACCCGTCTGCTAGCCAGCCATAATACTTCTCCTCAAATTAGATTTTTTAGGAAAGAAAGCACTAGAAGGAAGTGGTTACTTCTATTAGGGCTGAAGCCAGTCTCTCCATAAATCTTTCCCTTTGTTGATTGCCTTCTAGCCTTAGAGAGTAAAAGAAGTCCCAGAAATAATGCCAGAGGATCAATAACCAATGTAAAGATTTTAAAAATAATTTGGCAAAGCAAATTAATCATAATAATAGCTACCATTTATTAAGCATGTCTTATTTCCAGGCTCTGTGTTAAGCATTTCAATAAGATTTTCTCATATAATCCTCACAACAAACATATGAAGTATTATTGTTATCCTCATTTTTCAAAGAAGGAAACTGAAGCTTCAAGAAATGGATTGACTTTCCCAAGTGTTCACAATTAGTAAATGGCACACTACCCAGAACACATTAGCCCAAGACTGATTCCCAGCACACACTGCAGCCGCAAGTATTGTGTAAAGAAATATGAGAGCAGATGCTGACTGCTCCCCACTTGCATATGCCATATGATTGAAGCCTTTTTCTTTATAATCACCTCTTTGCTGCTAAGATGCTCAGCATGACCATGTTACACTCTCTATACCATTATTTTGCTTTTGCTACATAATGAATATCCTGTCATACGTGTACTCTTAATGCACAGTATAGGGTGTACATTGTAGAAGGTAGTGAAATTCTCCATTTATAAATACAGGAGCAGCTATAGCATCTAATCAGAAATCTTTATTCAACTTGTATATTTGTACAAACAAGGAATATCTATATTCCTACGGCTTTAATTTCTATTTGTGGAAGAAAGTGAATTTTTTTTTTTTTTTTTTTTTTTTAGGAAAATGAAAGTTTCTTGCAAACGAAGATTTCTTGCTTCCCTCTGTGCTCCATCATGCTTGGTTTAGCTCCCTATTACACTCCTTCTTTCATTAGGTTTGACTTTTCTACTCATATGACTATTTCCTCCACTCAACTGACAGCAACATGACAACATAATCATGTCCTTTGCCATTATGAATCCTTAATACTTGAGTTAGTTCTTGGCACATAGTAGGTAGATAAATATTTATTGATTAAATTAATGAATGATGCAGTAAAAGAAGATGACATATTACTATACCAATCTCTGGATAAAGTCACCTAAAATAAGTTTTCAAATAAAGATTTAGAGTAGTTTTATTACTTTATAATATTGAGTTCAAAATTAAATTATCATATAAGCAAAGAATTGCAAAACAAAAAAATTCTCCAATGTCTTTTTGCCATAACTAGTCTAGATGTTTAAACTATATATTTTTAATTAAGTTTATAAAACATGTTTATATAAGAGACACCATTCTTTTCCCACTAGGTTTTAAGGGATTTGATGGTTGTGGATTTTCTTTGCATGATTTCAGATATTCTGCCACATCAAATCCAAATGAAAATTTCAGTGAGCAAATAAATCATCACTTATTTTTTATGTTATTTTTTTAATCATCATCTCTTTTACTGTTGTAAATTATAATCCTTTCTAGCCTTGCAAAAATGACAGGTGTTGAATGATTTTGATAAAAACTGAGTGTTATTCAAGGTAGCTAGCTACAAATTGTCTCCTACAGATGGACATGTTTAACTTATGAACACACAATATGAACATGAGCATATATCCTTTCTCTTATTCAACTCAACAGTTATTCATATGATTCCTTGCATATTTTTCAGAATACTAGTCTGCAAGTTAATCTTCCAGGAGTAGAATTTCTGAAATTAAATAGAAAGAATCTTAAAATTCTGAGTGTAGTAATAAGCTATTCAGAGTGATAATACCACCAAGATGATTAACTATTATATAGTTCCTTGTCTTTCATAATAAAATATGATTTTAAAAGAAATCTTTTTTCTCCCTAGTTGAATTCTAAAATTTTTTATCCACCTGCCCATCTCTAGAATAGTATGTCTGTAACCCTACCATTAGAAGAAAAGACTAACTATAACACGACACAGAATAATGTAAAAAACCCAAAAGACACTTCTTTGATAAGCACTTTTCTCTCATCTACATGTCTGTGAACTCAGTTATAAGATCGTGAGACTTCTACATCTATTATTATTACTTATATGTTATTTTATTTCCACCATACTTTTCCTGATTTCTACTCACCCTGCTTTTTCTGTGCTTTTTTTTAACCTTCTTCTTGTCTTGTAGCAGTCTAAATCCTGATACTTCATCTTTTCTTGTGAAATACTCTATAGCCATGTTATCTAACAAATGTAATGTGAGCCACATATGTAAACCTAAAGCTAAAATATTTAAAATTAATTAGTGCATGTGTATATGTTGTTTAACATTTGTATCCATGTACTCAATAACCATTTTACTTTGTTTTGTTGTATTAAGACCTGAAACTGGTGTGTATTTTACTCTTACAGGACATCTCAATCTGAACCAGCCACATTTCAATGTTTAAAAGCTCCATGTAAGCTAGTAGCTGCTATACTGGACAATATAAATCTAAAATTTACTCTCTTTTGGACTTCCCTGTGGTCCAGAGGCTAAGCCTCCAAGCTCCCAATGCAGGGGGCCCAGGTTCAATCCCTGGCCAGGGAACTAGACCTCACATGCTGCAACTGAAGATCCCTTGTGCCGCCAAGACTGAAGAGTCCTCATGCCACAACTAAGACCCAGAGCAGCCAAATAAATAAATAAATAATAAAATTTACTCTCCTTTGTCAGCTGTAGGAAAACTTAATTTTAAAAAATACCCACTTGGAAATGGTCAAAAAAAAAAAAAAAGAACAATAATAACTGTCGGTAAAGATTATAATTTTCCTAAGCCTGGATTATCTATTCAAGAGTTATTCCACAGGCCAAGATCAAGGTCTTCACAACATGTCATAATTGTACATTAAATCAACAAAATTGCTATGTTCTTCTAAAATGAGGAGTTCTAAATCACTACTCTTTGTAATGAATGAATTCACTAGAAGAAAGATCCAAGAATTTTTCCCCCTATTTTTAAAGTTAGCAATCTAAAATCTTTCAATTCAATATGGATAAAAGTATGGCTCTGGCATAAATTGAAGAGAACATGATATCATTTAATAATTTTAACATCATCAGTTTTCCAGTGAATATGAAAAATCCCCCCAGTGAAAGAATTATTCTTCATTCCATGAAGTCACAGTGAATAAAGGACACAGATTGTCTCATGCTCTGGACAGCCTCTACCTATTGCCAAACCATTGCATGTGCATGCCTTGACTGCATGCAGACTTCTCTAAAATACTCAACTATTGGCTGAGATTATAATTCTACTGCCAAAGTTCTAATTGGACTAACTTCAGTGCAAATATTGGACCTATCTTACCCCCTCATTTTGGCTGGCTTCACAAAGAGAAAAAATAAGCTATTGAAATAACTCAGTTCAGTGTCGACAGAACCTATTTCAAACTGTCAGCACAATTGTTCCAAATGTTCCCCACTTAAGTCAGTTTGAATGAACCTGTTTCAAACGACCAAAATTGTGCCTAAATTGCCAGCAACTTGACTAGAAACACAGAAGGGTTTTTCTCCTTCCTTTTAGAAGCTATACGTCCAGTGGAGAAAAATTATTCACACCATTTCTTATTAGGTAAGATAGATTTAATTTAAATACTAATAATTTAAAACTTTAATTTTCTCACAATTCATTTTGATATCTGTCTTTTTCATTTTTTGGCTTTTGTATGACATACACGCATGTCTATATATACACACACACACATATATATGTTTCATGTGTACAGCATTATAATTCAACATCTGTATATACTACAAGATGATTACTGCCACTAGTCTAGTTATCATCCTTCACAATACAATTGACCTTCTTCATTCATTTCACCTACCCACCCCCAACTGCCTCTTCCCTCTGGTCACTATTAGTGTGTTCTCTGTATTTATCAGTTTGTTTTTGTTTTATTTTGTTCCCTTGGTTTTTTTTTTTTTAGAATCCATATATGAGTGAAATTATATAGTATTTGTCTTTCTCCACCAGAATTATTTCACATGGAGAAATATCTAAGAGGACTCTTGGCATGAGGACTCTTCTATCTAAGATAAAGATATCTTATCATGATATCTTTAAAGTCTAGCCAGGTTATCATAAATGGCAACATTTCATTTTTTATGGCTGAATAATGTTCTATTGTATGTATATGTGTATATACATACTACTTCTTCTTTATCTGTTCATCCATCAATGGGCACTTAGCTTGTTATCATATTTTGGCTATTGTAAATAATGCTTCAGTGAACAGAAAAAGGCATATTTCTTTTTTAATTAGTATTTTCATGTTCTTCAGTTAAATACCAAGAAGTAGAATAACTCGGTCATATGATAGTTCTATTTTCAATTTTATGAGGCATCTCCATACTGTTTTCTATAGTGGTTGCACCAGTTTATACTCCCACTGACAGTGTATAAGGCTTCATCTTTCTCCGCATACTCTCCAACATTTGCTGTTTCTTGTCCTTTCCATTATAACCATTCTAATGTGCATGAGGTGATATGTCATTGCATTTCCCTAATAATTAGACATGTCGAGCATCTTTTCATGTGTCTCTTGGCCATCTGTATATCTTCTTTGGAACAGAAGAAATGTCTATTGTCCACATTTCTATTTGGAATAGAAAATGTCTATTCATATTCTCTTTCCACTTTTTAATCAGAATGTTTCTTTTTGGTTGAATTGTATGAGTACTTTCAGAGAAGGAAATGGCATCCCACTCCAGTACTCTTGCCTGGAAAATCCCATGGGCGGAGGAGCCTGGAAAGCTGCAGTCCATGGGGTCGCTGAGGGTCGGACACGACTGAGTGACTTCACTCTCACTTTTCACTTTGATGCATTGGAGAAGGAAATGGCAACCCACTCCAGTGTTCTTGCCTGGAGAATCCCAGGGACGGGGGAGCCTAGTGGGCTGCCATCTATGGGGTCACACAGATTCAGACACACCTGAAGTGACTTAGCAGCAGCATGAGTATTTTATTAATATTTTAAATATTAACCTCTTATCAGATACATGATTTGCAAATATCTTCTCCCATTGAGTAGGCTACTTTTTCATTTTGATGATGGTTTCTTTCACTTTGCAGAAACTTTTTAGTTTGATGCAGTCCCATTTATTCTTTTTTTTCCCTCTTGCCTATGGAGATAGATAAAAACAAACAAACAAACATCATCAGTAAGCCAAATCTCAGTGAAGTTACTACCTTTATTTTTTCTTCAAGGAATGAAATGATCTCAAGTCTTACATTGTTTTGCCTTCCAGATCACTGATTTGTTCTGCCTCATCTATTCGGATACTGAACCCCTGTAATATATTTTTCAGTTCAATTTTAAATTGTTTGTTACTTTCTTATTTTTTCTATCTCTTTGCTGAAGTTATCATTCTGTTCATCCATTCTTTTCCCAAGTTTTGTGAGCATCTTTATGACCAATACTTTGAACACTTTATCATGTACATTGCTTATCTCCATTTCATTTACCTCTTTTGCTGAGGTTTTTGTCTTATTCTTTTGATTGGAACATATTCCTCTGTCTCCTCTGTTTGCCTAATTCTCTGCTTGTTTCTATGTATTAGGTATGTCAGCTGTGTCTCCCAGTTTCGAAGGACTATCCTTATTTAAAGGATGTCCTGTAGGGCTCAGAAGTGCCATCAGAGCCAGGAGATCAAAGGGTACCCCCTGTGGTCTGTGTGTGCCCCTCTGGAGTGGTTGGGCTGTAGCTACTGCAGGGTGCTGGTGGGTGGGGATGGCCTCCAGATGGTTGTAAGACCCACTGGTAGCTGCCTCAGTGCATCGGTGGCTATTAGGCAGCTGTAAGGTCCAGCTAAGGTGCAGTGTGGGTGGGCCTTTCTGTGGAATGTGCCCACAGGTGATAACAGGTTAGATAAAGAATTCCAAAATGGTACCTGCACTTCCTACTCAACATTTTTTTCTTCCATCTTTCCTTCACAGAGGTCATACCTGAACTAGAGTTCTCCCCTGAACTAAAGCCTCCTCCAGCTTCCCCTTCATTTCCCCTCACAGTCATTTTCCCCAGGAAATAACTTGCATATTTAGTTCCCTTCTGGTGTCTTATTCTCAGAGGAACCAAACTAATACAACATCATTCGTGTTTCTAGTCTTAAGAATATATCCCTTCCTCCTCCTGCTTAAGGATAGCTCATTCAACAGTACTTTTAACCAAAACCTCTCCTGTCATCTCCAGTACTTTATTACCTACCTCATTCTTACTTACAATACTTGCATTTTTCTTCTTGGTATTTACATTCTTTCCCAACTAAACAACAACTACCAACACATATACCCAGGGAACCAGACTCATTCAGTCTGGATGTGGTTATGAAAGTAGAAGTGAAGTGAAGTGAAGTCGCTCAGTCGTGTCTGACTCTTGGCGACCCTGTGGACTGTAGCCCACTATCCATGGGATTCTCCAGGCAAGAATACTGGAGTGGGTTGCCATTTCCTTCTCCAGGGGATCTTCCTGACCTAGGGATCGAACCCAGGTCTCCCACACTGTATGCAGACACTTTAACCTCTGAGCCACCAGGGAAGCCCATTATGAAAGTAGAGAAATTTTAAAATTCCAGAAAAAAAATGTTTATTATAAGAATAAGGATTTATCCGAAGGATAGAAGAACTGAGGGAGCAAATGTCAGCAAATTCACCACCAAATTTCAGAAAAAGTGAAACAGACCCTGATGACCACAATCTGAAGCACTGAAGCAACAAGTTACCTATCTAAAGTTCATTTGAAACTTGGAATTTTCAAGTTTAAAAGTTGTCAACTAATTTACTCCAAAGCAATGAAGCAGATGGTTCTCAAACATAAAAAAGATTGTAGATCTCATTCAACTATAGCATTAGCAAAATCTATGATCATATAACCAGAATCAATCATAATCAGAGTTATCAGAGTCTACGACAACCTAGAAAACTTGTGATTGTGAGAACTCTGGAAACCTGGATCATTTCAATACCTCTCTCTAGCTCTTTCTGCTCTCAGCTCATTGGTCCTCATGGCCAGGACTGAGTTTCACTAAAACCTCCAAAAATAAATGAAAAAAACCCACAAAACTATATTTCTCTTACCTAATTCAGAAAAGAATATGGGGAGAATGCTACCGTTCTTAGTACTATTTTATCAGGTCCTCAGAAAATTCTGAAAAAAATTCTGATTTCTCATCACATATCTATAGCAATTAGAAAGGAAACATTAGGTTTGTTACTTCTTTATTTGAAGACAAATGGTTAAATTGCAGGAACGTGAGGTATTCATTCCGAGTCTTTGTAAGAACCCAGGAGATCAGATTCTCTGGCAAGTGTTTAACAACATATGGCAAGCATCCTGCCTATGCTGAAATGTGTTTTCATGTATGCTAATTATTCATTGAGCAGTTGCTTCATTTGTTGTTTTCCAACTCTTTGCAACCCTATGGACTGCAGCACACCATGCTCCTCTGTCTTCCACTATCTTCCAGAATTTGCTCAAATTCAAATCCATTGAGTCAGTGATGCTTAACCATCTCATCCTCTGATACCTCCCACCTTCAGTCTTCCCCAACATCCAGGTCTTTTCCAATGAGTCAGCTCTTCATATCAGGTGGCCAAAGTATTAGAGTTTCATCTTCAGCATCAGTCCTTCCAAAGAATATTCAGAACTGATTTATTTTAGGATTGACTGGTTTGATCTCCTTATAGTCCAAGGGACTCTCAAGAGTCTTCTCTAACACCACAGTTCAAAAGCATCAATTCTTTGGTGCTCAGTTTTCTTTATAGTCCAACTCTCATATCCTTACCTGACTACTGGAAAACCATAGCTTTGACTATATGTACCTTTGTTCGCAAAATGATGTCTCAATATGCTGTCTAGGTTGGTCATAGCTTTCCTTCCAAGGAGCAAGTGTCTTTTAATTTCATTGCTTCAGTCACAGTCTGCAGTGATTTTGGAGCCCAGTGTTTCCACTTTTTCCCCTTCTATTTGCCATGAAGTGATAGGACTGGATGCCGTGATCTTAGTTTTTTAATATTGAGTTTCAAGCCAGCTTTTTCACTCTCCTCTTTCACTCTCATTAAGAGGTTCTTTTAGTTCCGCTTTGCTTTCTGCCATTAGAGTGGTATCATCTGCATATCTGAGGTTGTTGATCTTTCTCTTGGCAATCTTGATTCCAGCTTGTGAGTCATCCAGTCTGGCATTTCACATGATGTATCTGCATTGAAGTTAAATAAGCAGGGTGACAATATACAGCCTTGTCATACTCTTTTCCCAATTTTGAACCAGTCAGTTGCTCAATGTGAAGTTCTAACTGTTGCTTCTTGACCTACATACAGATTTCTCTTGCTTCATATTCACTTCTAAATAATTACCGAGAAATTTAGAAATATATGTTCAATTTTCTCTCACATATGTACAAAACATATATCCAGAGACCTACTCAGAACTGTTAAAAATCCAAAGGTGGGATATCATGTCTGTCATGCTGGCTGTGGACATCTCAAGAACCAATTGTATTGACAGCCATAGGAGCTGGGGAGAATGCAGTTCATACATACAATAGGGCTATAACATCAGTTCAAGGACTGCAGCGTAAAATATATTACAAATTAGCAGAAACTCACAGAGAAGGCTATGGCACCCTACTCCAGTACTCTCGCCTGGAGAATCCCATGGACGGAGGAGCCTGGTAGGCTGCAGTCCATGGGGTCACTAAGAGTCGGACTCAACTGAGCGACTTCACTTTCACTTTTCACTTTCATGCACTGGAGAAGGAAATGGCAACCCACTCCAGTGTTCTTGCCTGGAGAATCCCAGGGACGGGGGAGCCTGGTGGGCTGTCGTCTATGGGGTTGCACAGAGTTGGACACGACTGAAGCAACTTAGCAGCAGCAACAGCAGCAGCAGAAACTCAAATGTTTAAGAAAGGGAGCAGCCATCCAAGGAGCATGCATCTAGAAACATAACTGAACCAAAAATTCCTAGTTCTTAGGATTCCTTTTTGGATGCAAAGTATGTATTTGCAGAAGCTGGAAAAATCTGGAAGAATGTGTTTTTCAGAATTATAAACCTGGCTTATTCACGTATTCACCAAAAGACCTGGGGAAAAATAACTTTTGTAGCATCTCAAATTCCTCATTTGACTTTTAAAAATAACTATCTTAATTATCTCCAAGGACTATTATGGAAATCAAAGGCAACCTTGTGTGTAAATTAAATACAATCACACAGATTAAAATAAAGGTAAAATAATTGTTGCTTCCTAAACACTATCTTGATTAGACTCTGAGAAAGTTACGTTCATTCTGTATCATAGCATCATGTAGTGATTAAGGTTGTAATATAGTAATGTGTCCTTTCTCTTTTTATTAATGTATGTTCTTCCTGTTCTTCAAAACTTAAGCTCAAATTTTCTACAAGAAGTTTAAGAGGGTGTACAGTTCAGTTCAGTCACTCAGTCATGTCTGACTCTTTGTGACCCCATGGACTACAGCACACCAGGCCTCCCTGTCCATCACCAACTCCCAGAGTTTATTCAAACTCACGTTCATTGCGTCGGTGATGCCATCCAACCATCTCATCTTCTGTCGTCCCCTTTTCCTCCCACCTTCAATCTTTCCCAGCATCAAGGTCTTTTCAAATGAGTCAGTTCTTCGCATCAGGTGGCCAATGTATTGGAGTTTCAGTTTCAGCATCAGTCCTTCCAATGAATATTCAGGACTGATCAACTTTAGGATGGACTGGTTGGATCTCCTTGCAGTCCAAGGGACTCTCAAGAGTCTTCTTCAACACCACAGTTCAAAAGCATCAGTTCTTCAGCACTCAGCTTTCTTTATAGTACAATTCTCACATCCATACATGACTACTGGAAAAACCATAGCTTTGACTAGATGGACCTTTGTTGGCAAAGTAATGTCTCTGCTTTTGAATATGCTGTCCAGGTTGGTCATAGCTTTTCTTTCAAGGAGTAAATGTCTTTTAATTTCATGGCTGCAGTCACCATCTGCAGTGATTTTGAAGCCCCCAAAAATGAAGTCTGTCACTGTTTCCACTGTTTCCCCATCTATTTGCCATGAAGTGATGGGACCAGATGTCATGATCTTAGTTTTTTGAATGTTGAGTTTTAAGCCAACTTTTTAGCTCTCCTCTTTCATTTCATCAAGAGACTCTTTAGTTCTTCGCTTTCTGCCACAAGTGCAGTGTCAGAAATATTCAAAGATGAGATGTCATTATATCTGCAGCTTATTTTGAAACGTGGCAAAATGTTAAAAGTGGGAATCTATTTGCATCCAATAAAGCAGATTGTGTTCTTTTCCCCATGGGCGCCCAGTGTGCAATGACTGCAAAGGGGCAGCCTTCTTGGTAATGTACGCAGCCTGTTGCCTGTACAGTTTGCCCTAAGGAACCTTGGAGACAACTCTTTCCAGTGGACAATCACGATTGGCATGATGTCCCCAGTCTAGGCTCCAGACAGGTATGTGTGGTACCTTTGGAAAGCCCCAGGGCATATTGGCCAGGGCCCACATTGGCAAAGTCATAATGTCCATCTTCACCAAGCTTCAGAACAAGGAGCCTGTGGTTGAAGCCAGACCTTCCACAGGGCCAAGTTCAAGTTCCCCGGCTGCCAGAAGGTCCATATCTCCAAGAAGTGGGGATTTACAAAATTAAATGTGGATGAATTTGAAAACACGGTGGCAGAAAAGCAGCTCATCCTGGATGGCTGGGGGTCAAATATATCCTTAATTGTGACCCTCTGGACAAATGGCAGGCCTTACATTAATGAGAACCTTGGCTCTGTCCTCTCCTTACTCATTCCCACCAATAAATCCTACTTTTCTATCAAAAAAAAAGTGGAATCTAAAAGAAGAATATTCATTAAACTGTTTAACTTGTCTCCAAGTTAAAACATTTTCAGAATAAAAAGTTGATGGAGGAAGCAGAATACATTCCTCACTTCAGTCCTTCACACAGCTGTTCTTTCTCCTAGAACAGCTTTTCCCTTCACCTCTGTGTCTAGAATTTATTACAGTGGTGAAGTTTAGAGTCATAGATCCTGAATCTGCCACATGCAAGGGGATATGGGGCCTCTGAAATGTTATTTCACTCTTTGGGGCCTCAGCTTTCTTATTTGTAAAGCAAGGATTTTAATAGTATTGGGTCTGAAGGCAAACAGTTGATAGAACCTAACTCATGAGTTTATTTACTTTAAACCTATGCAAAGTAGCTTCAGTAACTTTTTGAGCTTCAGCTTTCTTACCTATAGATGAGAAGCAATGACACCTTATAGAATTGTTGTGAAGATGATAGATATATATGATCACTGAAAATACTTTGTAAAACACAATGTTCTGTTATGATTATTATTATTAATTTTTGAATTTTAAGTGCCTAATATATCATACTAGCCACATAGTATGGGCTTAGAAATAATTATGGATAGTTTTTTTTTTTTTTAAGCTTTCAGCAAAAAGCTTTTTCTACAATAACCTGTTAGATGAGACTCTGTTCCCTTCAGCAGGTAATGTACCATGTTATGGTGTGAATTTGTTGCCCATGTACTGATATCCCTAGATGTTAACAGCACCTGTTGGGAGGAAATCCAGTATTGGTCAGTTTGGGGACCCTACCCCTCCTTTAAAATTGTACAAGACCCCTAATATTTATATAATTTGGTAAAAGTGAGGAAGATCTGATGTTCATTCCATTATGTCACTGCTGAGATGCTTATTGTCCAAGTCTACATGGTCCAGATGAAGATCAGTGAGTCAGTGAGCAGTGTCTACACCCACTGAGGCCAGTTTCACCACTGGGACCTTTGCTATCCAACCAAGGGAACAGTGTGAGGGCCCAGTTCCCAGGCATCCACACAGTCAACTCCATCAGGCCAGTGCACTGATCACCACAGAAACTTTCCACCCTTCAGTCCTTCTAGTCTTGATAAATCCAACCCTCTTTCCAAGGTAAACCCACATCCTTGTCTTACTCTGGCAGAGCAGATGTTTCCTTTCACTCCCCACTCAGTACACTCTTGGTTAGTATCAGTGGACCTGACACACTCAGAGCACAGAGAGCTGGCTGAGCATCCACAAAAGCAAAAGGAGACATAATCTTTGACTCTTTGTCCCTTCCTCCACACCAACAAAAAGACACTAAGTAATTAATCAATAACTCATCCATGGCAATACAGAAAATTGCACTGACTCTTGCTAGGTCATCAGGATAAACTCTTCTCCAATTTTTTGATAATTCCACGATACGACTGGAGTCTGCAGATGTAGTTTCAGATATTCATGGCTCTCAGGTTTAAGAAATAGTGATTTAAGGCAAACAAGTGATGATCTAAGCAAGCAGATGATATCAGGACCCTGATGAAATTTCTCCACTCTCCAGAATTTCTATTTCAAACGTTCAGAAATTGATTCTTAAAATAGCTTCGTGTCTTTCTTTCTAGTCATCTTATTGAAAAGTTTTCAAATACCTGCAATTATTTAAACACTGAATATATTGTCTTAATAGGAGAAAATGGTACAGAGCCTGCTATACCAGAGAATTAAATGTGATTCTTTCTTCGTTTGTCATGTATTCTTTTCTTAACTCACCACCTCCATAATCTCTGGTACCACTGCAGTTAATTAAATTCTGTTATCTAAAGATTTGGGAACAATAAAATCAAAACTAAAGGAGAATCTCTGGTTTGCTGGGTTTGGATTATGAATACTTTTAAGATATCAGATTCGGGGGAAAGGTAGTCATTTTAATAGGCATGAACATTTAAAAGCTAAAAGAGGATAGAATCCATTTAGTTCAACTCATGTATTACAAATAAGAAGAAAGGATCAAAGAGATATTTTTGTCTGATCACATATTAAGGTAGTTATTAAATTATTTGTTTCAACACAGAAACATTTCCATGAATATGTCTAGAATGAATGGTTGGTTCACTATCATCTTTTAGACCGGGCAATTGGTATTTGCTACTTCTTTTGGGCCCCTTAGAGAGGTAATGACCAGGCAAGCAGTTCTGAGGACCCTTGCTCCAAGTGTCTAGGTTTTTTGAGAACCCCAATCTCTTCCCTTTGTTTCCCTAGTACTAAAAATGAAGCTACTTCCTGAAGTTCGTATCTGTTTTATCTGTATCCCTTCCATTTCTCATTTGACCAACTCCCCACATTAAATTGTCTTTGTTAAAACAGTTGTAATGGTTTCTCTTTTCCTGATTGGACTCTGACTGACCATGTTCAACATCCTTTCTGTTGTAAAGAGAGAGGTCTTTAGCCCTATCACTCCTGAATTTCAAATCTCACATCTCACTTAGCAAAATGTTAGGGCACGTGCGTGTGTGCTAAGCTGCTTTAGTCGTGTCCAACTCTTTGTAACCCTGTGGACTGTAACCCGCCAGGTTCCTCTGTCCCTGGAATTCTCCAGGGAAGAATACTGGAGTGGGTTGCCATGCTCTCCAGGGGATCTTCCCAACCCAGGGATTTAACTCACATCTCTTAATGTCTCCTGCATTGGCAGGCAGGTTCTTTACCACTAGCGCCACCTGGGAAGCTTGTTAAGGGCACACCTTCATTCACAGTTTGTCAAATATATCCCTGTTCAGGGCGACAGTTGGAAAAAGGGCTTCCGTTGACCCGTTTCCACCCCTTTTTGTCTCTCAGTTTCAAATGATGCACAGAAAAAGGGAATGAGATCAGGATAGTCTTGGTCCCAAATAGAGAAACTGAATTCTCATTATCCTTTCTTTGGCTGTCAGAAACATCATCCAAACAGATATCTTGGATCAGTTTTTCCATGAATCCTGTTCTTAAATTTGGGATCTTAAAACAGATTTAGAGACTTGCAGAAAAGCCTTTCATCTGGGTTACCCAGAGGATCACAGATTGAAGCTCCCCCAAGGGAAGAAAGAGATATAACCCCAAAAGGCAGCTCAAGCTCTGACATTGTTTGAAGACAATTTTGTATGAATTAAAAACTACAGCCTGAAAATTACAGGACCAAAGCACCCATTCTGAGCAGCCCAGGGAGTGAAATGGAAAAGAAGTAGGTGATCTGAGGCACTTAGGTCTAGAAAAGTGTCCAATAGGTTTAAAACTCTCCAGAAAATAGTTTTGGAGGGGAAACACAGTAAAGAATTTTTAAGTATTTATATGTCATTTATTATTGACATGGATAGTTAGGGTTTGTTTAAATGTCTAACATAAATCACCATATTGATAGCTTTTAAATTATTTTTCTTAGACTCATTTTTTCACTCTATTTATGTTTAGTAACTGACAACAAAGCTTTACAGGTAAAATATGATGCTTCATGAATGTTGACTTGACCTCCTGAATATTTTATTAACAGCTACTTCATTTAGTAAAATTAATAAGAAAAAAGAACCAGTTAATCAACTGTAGTATCCTGTATATCATTTAAATAAAACAATTATGTATTAATTAAATAATCTGTATGGTTTTCTAAATGACATCAATCATACTGTGCATTTTTTACATTTGATAACTGGTCTCTGGGGGCGGAATTTTTACTTAGTAGAAGAAAAAGGAAAACAAAAGGTATAGACAAGTCAGAAAGTTATGATTAAAAGACCATCCTTCCTGAACAAATCCTTATATTAAGTATTTAATTTATTTATTAACTTCTTCTCACATACCTATATCTGAAAAGAATTTGAGACAACAGATAAAATACATAAAATTAAATGGGATAAAATAAATAAAAGAGTCAAAGTGAAGGGGAGTATGGGAGGAAGAGTAAAATAAAGCCAAAGTAAAATTTACAAAATTTCTTACACAGCTGCTGAAGGTAAGGAGCAGATTTAGCTTGGAGTTTCCTAGCCACCAAAGCAAAGAAAGAAATTAATAAAATACATGAATAGAGTACACATTCAAAACCTGCCTATTGCACAAAACAAGCATAGCTCTTTTCTGGTATTATGGCTTTCTTTCCTATGGATATTTATGAAGGGTTGATAGGTATGTTGTAGATGATGTTCTCAACATCATCCCCACAGTAAAAATACCTGTGAGTTCTTTTTTTTTTTTAATTAAAAAAATTATTTATTTGTTTTAATTGGAGGCTAATTACTTTACAATATTGTAGTGGTTTTTGCCATACATCAACATGAATCAGCCATGGGTGCACATGTGTTCCGCATCCAGAACCCCCCTCCCATTTCCCTCCCCATCACATCCCCCAGGGTCATCCCAGTGCACCAGCCCTGAACATCCTGTCTCATGCATCGAACCTGGCCTGGCGATCCACTTCACATATGATAATATACACGTTTCAACGCTACCCTCTCAAATCATCCCACCCTCGCCTTCTCCCACAGAGTTCAAAAAACTGTTCTTTACATCTGTGTCTCTTTTGCTATCTCACACATAGGGTCCTCATTACCATCTTTCTAAATTCTACATATATGCTTTAGTATACTAACAGAATGGGAAAAACTAGGGATCTCTTCAAGAAAATCAGAAATACCAAAGGAACATTTCATGCAAAGATGAGCTCGATAAAGGACAGAAATGGTATGGACCTAACAGAAGCAGAAGATATTAGGAAGAGATGGCAAGAATACACAGAAAAACTGTACAAAAAAGATCTTCATGACCCAGATAATCACGATGGTATGATCACTGACCTAGAGCCAGACATCCTGGAATGTGAAGTCAAGTGGGCCTTAGAAAGCATCACTACAAACAAAGCTAGTGGAGGTGATGGAATTCCAGTTGAGCTATTCCAAATCCTGAAAGATGATGCTGTGAAAGTGCTGCACTCAATATGCCAGCAAATTTGGAAAACTCAGCAGTGGCCACAGGACTGGAAAAGGGCAGTTTTCATTCCAATCCCAAAGAAAGGCAATGCCAAATAATGCTCAAACCACCGCACAATTGCACTCATCTCACATGCTAGTAAAGTAATGCTCAAAATTCTCCAAGCCAGGCTTCAGCAATATGTGAACTGTGAACTTCCTCATGTTCAAGCTGGTTTTAGAAAAGGCAGAGGAACCAGAGATCAATATGCCAACATCCACTGGATCATGGAAAAAGCAAGAGAGTTCCAGAAAAACATCTATTTCTGCTTTCTTGACTATGCCAAAGCCTTTGACTGTGTGGATCACAATAAACTGTGGAAAATTCTGCAAGAGATGGGAATACCAGACCACCTGACCTGCCTCTTGAGAAATGTGTATGCAGGTCAGGAAGCAACAGTTAAAACTGGACATGGAACAACAGACTGGTTCCAAATAGGAAAAGGAGTACGTCAAGGCTGTATATTGTCACCCTGCTTATTTAACTTATATGCAGAGTACATCATGAGAAACACTGGACTGGAAGAAACACAAACTGGAATCAAGATATCCGGGAGAAATATCAATAACCTCAGATATGCAGATGACACCACCCTTATGGCAGAAAGTGAAGAGGAACTAAAAAGCCTCTTGAGGAAAGTGAAAGAGGAGAGTGAAAAAGTTAGCTTAAAGCTCAACATTCAGAAAACGAAGATCATAGCATCAGGTCCCACCACTTCATGGGAAATAGATGGGGAAACAGTGTCAGACTTTATTTTTATGGGCTCCAAAATCACTACAGATGGTGACTGCAGCCATGAAATTAAAAGACACTTACTCCTTGGAAGGAAAGTTATGACCAACCTAGATAGCATATTCAAAAGCAGAGACATTACTTTGCCAACAACGGTTCGTCTAGTCAAGGCTATGGTTTTTCCTGTGGTCATGTATGGATGTGAGAGTTGGACTGTGAAGAAGGCTGAGTGCCAAAGAATTGATGCTTTTGAAGTGTGGTGTTGGAGAAGACTCTTGAGAGTCCCTTGGACTGCAAGGAGATCCAACCAGTCCATTCTGAAGGAGATCAGCCCTGGGATTTCTTTGGAAGGACTGATGCTAAAGCTGAAACTCCAGTACTTTGGCCACCTCATGTGAAGAGTTGACTCATTGGAAAAGACTCTGATGCTGGGAGGGGTTGGGGGCAGGAGGAAAAGGGGACGACAGAGGATGAGATGGCTGGATGGCATCACTGACTCAATGGACGTGAGTCTGAGTGAACTCCTGGAGTTGGTGATGGACAGAGAGGCCTGGCGTGTTGTGTTTCATGGGGTCGCAAAAAGTCGGACAGGACTGAGCGACTGAATTGAACTGAATAGGTTTGGGGTTGTTGTATTTTCATTATCATTCATTTCTCTGCATATTTTGATTTTTTATTTCTTCTGTGATTTGTTGATTATTCAGAAGTGTGTTGTCTAGCCTCCATATGTTTGCATTTTTAATAGTTTTTTTTTTCTTGTCAGTTCAATTCTGTTCAGTTTAGTCATTCAGTCGTGTCCAACTCTTTGTGACCTCATGAATGGCAGCACGCCAGGCCTCCCTGTCCATCACCAACTCCCGGGGTTTACTCAAACTCATGTCCATCGAGTTGGTGATGCCATATCCAGCCATCTCATCCTCTGTCGTCCCCTTTTCCTCCTGCCCCCAATACCTCCCAGCATCAGAGTCTTTTCCAGTGAGTCAACTCTTCGCATGAGGTGGCCAAAGTACTGGAGCTTCAGCTTTAGCATCAGTCCTTCCAAAGAACACCCAGTACTAATCTCCTTTAGGATGGACTGGTTGGATCTCCTTGCAGTCCAAGGGACTCTCAAGAGTCTTCTCCAACACCACAGTTCAAAAGCATCAATTCTTTGGTGCTCAGCCTTCTTCACAGTCCAACTCTCACATCCATACATGACCACTGGAAAAACCATAGCCTTGACTAGACGGACCTTTGTTGGCAAAGTAATGTCTCTGCTTTTGAATATGCTATCTAGGTTGGTCATAACTTTCCTTCCAAGGAGTAAGCGTCTTTTAATTTCATGGCTGCAATCACCATCTGCAGTGATTTTGGAACCCCCAAAAATAAAGTCAGCCACTGTTTCCACTGTCACCCCATCTATTTCCCATGAAGTGGTGGGACCAGATGCCATGATTTTCATTTTCTGAATGTTGAGTTTTAAGCCAACTTTTTCACTCTCCACTTTCACTTTCCTCAAGAGGCTTTTTAGTTCCTCTTCACTTTCTGTCATATGGGTGGTGTCATCTGCATATCTGAGGTTATTGGTATTTCTCCCTGCAATCTTGATTCCAGTTTGTGCTTCATCCAGTCCAGCATTTCTCATGATGTACTCTGTATAGAAGTTAAATAAGCAGGGTGACAATATACAGCCTTGATGTGCTCCTTTTCCTATTTTGAACCAGTCTGTTGTTCCACGTCCAGTTCTTACTGTTGCTTTCTGACCTGCATATAGGTTTCTCAAGAGGCAGGTCAGGTGGTCTGGTATTCCCATTTCTTTCAGAATTTTCCACAGTTTATTGTGATCCACACAGTCAAAGGCTTTGGCATAGTCAATAAAGCAGAAATAGATGTTTTTCCTGGAACTCTCTTGCTTTTTCCATGATCCAGTGGATGTTGGCATATTGATCTCTGGTTCCTCTGCTTTTTCTAAAACCAGGTTGAACATCTTTTTTCCTGTAGCTGATATCTAATCTTACCACATTGTGATCAGAAAAGATGCTTGAAATGATTTCAATTTTTTTGAATTTACCAAGGCTAGATTATGGCTCAGGATGGGATCTATCCTGGAGAAGTTTCCATGTGCACTTGACGTAAAAGGTGAAATTCATTGTTTTGGGGTGAAATGTCCTATAGATATCAATTAGGTCTAACTTTTGCATTGTATAATTTAAAGTTTGTGTTTGGTTGCTAATTTTCTGTTTAGTTGACCTATCCATAGGTGTCAGTGGGGTATTAAAGTCTCTCACTATGATTGTGTTACTGTTAATTTCCCCTTTCATACTTGTTAGCATTTGTCTTACATATTCCGGTACTCCTATGTTGGGTGCATATATATTTATAATTGTTATATCTTCTTCTTGGATTGACCCTTTGATCATTAAGTAGTGTCCTTCTTTGTCTCTTTTCAGAGCCTTTATTTCAAAGTCTATTTTATCTGATATGAGTATTGGTACTCCTGCTTTCTTTTGGTCTCCATTTGCATGAAATATCTTTTTCCACCCCTTCACTTTCAGTCTATATGTGTCCCCTGTTTTGAGGTGGGTTTCTTGTAGACAGTGTATACAGGGGTCTTGTTTTTGTACCCCTTCAGCCAGTCTTTGTCTTTTGGTTGGGGCATTCAACCCATTTACATTTAAGGTAATTATTGATAAGTATTATCCCATTGCCATTTACTTTGTTGTTTTGGGTTCGAGTTTATAAAACTTTTCTGGGTTTCCTGTCTAGAAAAGATCATTTAGCATTTGCTGAAGAGCTGGTTTGGTGGTGCTGAATTCTCTCAGCTTTTGCTTGTCTGTAAAGCTTTTGATTTCTCCTTCATATTTGAATGAGATCCTTGCTGGGTACAGTAATCTGGGTTGTAGGTTTTTCTCTTTCATCACTTTAAGTATATCTTGCCATTACCTTCTGGCCTGAAGAGTTTCTACTGAAAGATCAACTGTTATCTTTATGGGAATCTCCTTGTGTGTTATTTGTTGTTTTTCCCTTGCTGCTTTTAATATTTGTTCTTTGTATTTGATCTTCATTAATTTGATTAATATGTGTCTTGGGGTGTTTGGCCTTGGGTTTATCCTGTTTGGGACTCTCTGGGTTTCTTGGACTTGGTTGGCTATTTCCTTCCCCATTTTAGGGAACTTTTCAACTATTATTTCCTTAAGTATTTTCTCATGGCCTTTCTCATGGTCTTCTTCTTCAGGGACTCCTATGATTTGAATGTTGGGGCACTTGACATTCTCCCAGAGGTCTCTGAGGTTGTCCTCATTTCTTTTAATTCTTTTTTCTTTTTTCCTCTCTGCTTCATTTATTTCCACCATTCTATCTTTCACGTCACTTATCCTATCTTCTGCCTCAGTTATTCTACTGTTGTTTCCCTCCAGAGTGTTTTTGATCTCAGTTATTGCATTATTCATTATTGATTAACTCTTTTTTATTTCTTCTAGGCACTTGTTAAATGTTTCTTGCATTTTCTCAATCCTTGTCTACAGACTGTTTATCTGTAACTCCATTTTGTTTTCAAGATTTTGGATCATTTTTACTATCATTCTTCTTCATTATTCTGAATTTTTTTTCAGGTATACTCCCTATTTCCTCCTCTTTTATTTGGTTTGGTGGGCATTTATTATGTTTCTTTACCTGCTGAATATTTCTGTCTTTTCATCTTGTTTAGATTGCAATGTTTGGGGGTGGCCTTTCTGTATGCTGGAAGTTTGTGGTTCCTCTTTATTGTGGAGGTTCCTCCCTGTTGGTGGGGTTGGACAAGTGGCTTGTCAAGGTTTCCTGGTTAGGGAAGCTTGCGTCAGTGTTCTGGTCGGTGGAGCTGGATCTCTTCTCTCTGGAGTACAATGAAGTGTCCACTAGTGAGTTTTGAGGTATCTATGGGTTTGGTGTGACTTTGGGCAGCCTGTATATTAATGCTCAGGGCTATGTTCCTGCATTGCTGGAGAATTAGTCTGGTATGTCTTGCTCTGGAACTTGTTGGCTCTTGAGTGGAGCTTGGTTTAGTGTAGGTATGGAGGCTTTTGAATGGGCTTTTGTCAATTAATGTTCCCTGTAGTCAGGAGTTTTCTGGTCTTCTCAAGTTTTGGATTTAAGCCTCCTGCCTCTGGTTTTCATTCATATTCTTACAGTAGCCTCAGGATTTCTCCAGGCATACAGCACTGATGATAAAACATCTGGATTAATGGAGAAAAGATTCTCCACAGTGAGGGACACCCAGAGAGGTTCGCAGAGTTACATGGAGAAGAGAAGAGGGAGAAGGGAGATAGAGGTGACCAGGAGGAGAAGAGGGGGAGTCAAAAGGGGCGAGAGCAATCTAGCTAGTAATCAATTCCCTATGTGCTCTCTACAGCCTGGAACACCCAGAGAGGTTCACAAGAGTTTTACGTAGAGAAGAGGAAAGAAGAGGGAGGAAGGAGGTAGAGGTGACCAGGAGGAGAATAGGGGGAGTCAAAAGGAGAGAGACAGATCTACCCAGTAATCAGTTCCCTAAGTGTTCTCCACAACCTGGAATACCCAAAGAGATTCACAGAGTTAAGTAGAGAAGAGAAGGGGGAGGGAGGAGATAGAGGTGACCTGGGGGAGAAAAAGGAGAGTCAAAAGAGGGAGAGGGCAATCAAGCCAGTAATCACACTCCTAAGTAAAAATGGGTACTGAAGATTGGATTCTTAAAGTACAAAATTGATAACAAATACCAAAAAGCTAAGATTAAAAATCTAGATAGGGATTAGACTCTCAAAAATACAATATTAAAAAAAAAATCATAAAAATTATTTAAAAATATATATGAAACTTCCTTTAAAAATAGGGTGTTTTTTTTTGGCAAGGTAATAGTAGGTTATAAAAATGAAAATTAAAGGAGTAATAAAGGACTTAAATATAAAAAAAATAAAATTAAAAGAATGATAATAGTAAAATATATCTAGGAATTTCTCTGGAGCTGTTGTGGCCATTGTGGGGTCAGTTCAGTTTCAGATAGTTCTTTGTTCCAGCTTATACTTCTTCTTGAGGTCTACAGGCCCCTTCCAATGTAGTCTGTGCTAACTACAGGGTTTTAATCTGTTGCACCTGTCACTTCCAAAGCAGTTCCCTCTGTTTATTTTGACTTATTCTGTTTGCAAGTCTCTTCAGTGTCTAATTTCCGCCCTGACAGAGGCGGCGGGGGTGGTCACTTATTTAGGCTCACTTGTTCAGTCTTGCTGTGGCGGGGGAGGAACACTGCAAACAAATATCACTGGCATGTGTGGGGAGCGCTCATAGTGTCTGGGCCACACTGGCTTTTCCCCAACTCATGGCATGTGTTCTTTTCTGGTCTACACTACTCAAGCTACAGGTTGCTCTGCAGGGGAACTGGCTAAAGCAGGCCCTGGGTTGCATGCACTTCCCAGGTCTAAGCTGCTCAGGTTCAGGTTCTCGTGTACTCCACAAAGGCATAGACTTGGTTGGGCCTGCGTTTTGTGCCCTTCCCAGGTCTGAGCAGCTCAGGCAACCAGGTGCTTGGCGAGCGCACTCTCCCCAGGTGGGCAGTGCATCTTATCACCTCCCCCATCCCAGCCACTCGGTTTCCTGGGTGCAAGCAGGAGTGCCATCTCAGGTGTGCCGTGTGTCTCTTCTGGGGAGCTGATCTCTGGCTGTGACCCTCCTGGCAGATGTCAACCGTCCAGGTTGGTTAGCAACTGGGAGCCTGCTTGCAGTTTGGTAGAGGATGCCATCTCTGGGGCTGAGATTGCCCCTCGCCCTCCAGCTCTGGCCATTACCTGCCTGCCTCTCTGCCTCTGGCCGGCTGGGGATGGGCCAGTCCGCAGCCAGCTAGCTCTCCTCTGGTATTCAATCAGTCCTTTGTTCTGTGAGCAGGCCTGGCAGTGCCTTAGGTTAGAGATTTTTGCAGGAAAGTTCTCCTCTCTCTCTTTTTTTTCCTCCTCTCTCTGGCTATCCCACAGTCTGGGTTGCTACCTCAAGTTAGTTCCCTCAGTTGGCCCTCAGGGCATTCAGGCCCAGTCCTCATCTTAAGCAATGCAGCCCGCGCCTCCCTGTTCAGACCCTGCTTGCTGGTGGCGGTCGTGAGCATTTGGGCTACTTCTCTGCTGGCAGTTGTGGTTAGGCGGGTAATCTGTGGGTTTTATTTTTTTTTCCTCCTGGTTATGTTGCCCTCTGAGAATCCAAAATTCCCCACAGACCCATCAGTGAGAGGGTTTCCTGGTATTTGGAAACTTCTCCTCTTTCACAACTCCCTCCCTGGGATGGGTCTCCATCCCTAACTCTTTTGTCTCTCTTTTTATCTTTTATATTTTGTTCTACCTCCTTTTGAAGACAATGGGCTGCCTTTCTGGGTGCCTGGTGTCCTCCGCCAGCATTCAGAAGTTGTTTTGTGGAATTTGCTCAGCATTCAAATGATCTTTCAATGAATTTGTGGGGAAGAAAGTGGTCTCCCCATCCTATTCCTCCACCATCTCAGGACCGCCCCCCCCCACTAGTGCGTTCTTATTGTGTGTGTGTGTGTGTGTGTGTGTGTGTGTGTGTATTGAGTCTTGTGAAAGTGAGTGTTACATCAAAGCTTATTTCAGTAAAAGTATCCAGGAGTGACAAGGATACTCTAAGAAAAATCTTACTAATGATCTGCCTGGATTCTGGACTAGTAAATTTAGTAATACCCAAAAGGATGAAGAGATAGTGTATTCAGTAGGCAGAGGTATCATTTCTCACAAAGGAGTTTTTACTGAGAGAATTTCTCTGGAATTAAAGACTGATGGGAGTAATCAGAAGGTTTGGTTGACGTTGTCGTGTTTAAATCGATTTGATGAAGGAAAGGCCAGACTGAATGGATATGGAGATGGGGTGATAGAGTGCCTAAGGATAAGTCCCATGTGTCCCTCAAAAAATGATTATAAGATTGTGTAACAAAAAAAAAAAAAAAATATTGTGTAACCAAAGACAAATGAACTAACAAAGAACCCTAGTTCCATGTGATTATGTTAGCTAGAAACCTCCCAGAGCATGTTTTTCCAGTAGCTACTGCTACTGCTAAGTTGCTTCAGTTGTGTCCGACTCTGTGCGACCCCATAGACGGCAGCCCACCAGGCTCCCCCGTCCTTGGGATTCTCCAGGCAAGAGCACTGGAGTGGGTTGCCTTTTCCTTCTCCAATGCATGAAAGTGAAAAGTGAAAGTGAAGTCGCTCAGTCGTGTCCGACTCTTAGCGACCCCATGGACTGCAGCCTACCAGGCTCCTCCATCCATGGGATTTTCCAGGCAAGAGTACTGGAGTGGGTTGCCATTGCCTTCTCCAGTAGCTACAAAGTCATAAAAACAAAAATCTCAATAAGAGAATCCTACCATGGCTTCCACATGTCCTCCTTGACCTTTAAAATGAGGAAAACTCACACAGGTTTGTCAGATGAAAGTCAATTAATAAAAGCTTTGGTTTTTCCAGTAGTCATGTATGGATGTGAGAGTTGAACCATAAAGAAGGCTGAGTGCCAAAGAATTAACGCTTCTGAACTGTGGTCGTGGAGAAGGCTCTTGAGAGTCTTTTGGACTGCAAGGAGATGAAACCAGTCAATCTAAAGGAAATCAGTCCTGAATTTTCATGGGAAGGACTGATGCTGAAGCTGAAATTCCAATACTTTGGCCACTTATGTGAAGAACTGACTTATTGGAAAACACACTGATGCTGGGAAGATTGAAGGCAGGAGGATAAGGGGACAACAGAGGATGACATGGTTGGATGGCATCACTGACTCAATGGACATTAGTTTGAGCAAGCTCCAGGAGTTGGTGATGGATAGGGAAGCTTGGCGTACTGCAGTCCATGGGGTCGCAAAGAGTTGGACACAACTAAGCAACTAAACTGAACTGAACCTAACGGAAGTTAATTAAATGATTGAAGATATCTGCCCAAAATGCAATTTGCAGTTTAAGTTATTTGTGTTCACAGTAATTAGATAATATCCATTTATTCAACAATAAAAATCGACAATCTATTAGGTATCAGCAACTGTTCTGGACTTTGAGACAGAAATGCCAGCCTTCATGGGGCTGAAATTTTTCTAGTAAAACCACATTAAGCACATAAATAGTAAAAAAAAAAAAAAACAAAAAAAACAAACAAACAAAAAAAAAACACAGAAGTGCTATGGAAGATATTAAAGCAGTGAAGGGGGAAATAAAGTTCTAGGAATTAAAACAGGACTGCAGTTTTAATAAGAATGCTCAAGGAAGGCCTTTTATGTGTATGTTTAGTTGCTCAGTCCTTTAGGATAGACTAGTTGGAATATTCATTGGAAAGACTGAGGCAGAAACTCCAATACTTTAGCCATCTGATGCAAAGAACTGACTCACTAGAAAAGACACTGATGTTGGGAAAGACTGAAGGCGGTAGGAGAAGGGGCTGACAGAGGATGAGATGGTTGGATGGCATCACTGACTTGATGGACATGAGTTTGAGTAAGCTCTGGGAGTTGGTGATGGACAGGGAAGCCTGGCGTGTTACAGTCCATGGGATTGCAAAGAGCTGGACACTACTGAGCGACTGAACTGAACAGTCACTCAGTCATGTCCTACTCTTTGCCACCCCATGGCCTGTACCCAGCCAGGCTCCTCTGTCAATGGGGTTGCTCCAGACAAGAACACTGGAGTGGGTTACCATGCCCTCCTCCATGGAATTTTCCCAACCCAGGGATCGAACCCAGGTCCCCCGCATTATAGGCAGATTCTTTACCATCTGAGCCACCAGGGAAGACTGGCTCCCTAAAATATCACTAAGACAACCTGCTGATAAGACAAGCTAAGCTTACACCTACCTTGGTAAGAAAGAGCACAGAGTCTGAGCATCTCAGAAGGAGGAGGGCAAAGTGGGGATATTTGATGAGACCCTGAGTCAGTTTAAGGCAAGTCTTTCAATGGCAGCCTAAGGCCGGAATCCAAAGCAAGCCAAAATGACCAAATTGACCCCTATTTCCTAAGCACCTGAATCTCAAACTTTTCCAATCCAGAGGGAAAAGTTTGTCTAACAAAAGGCAGCAGCAGAGGAGTGCTGAGAGACAGTACAAAAAAGTTGGGTTCTTCCACAATGCCAAGAGACTCACTCCTTCCATGGGGTAGAGGAACAATCTAGACCAGCTTACTTCACCAGCTGTCAGAAGAGAATGCCCACATAATGGCAAAGAGTCTACCAAAAATTTGGTAGGAATCACAGTGCTGGCTACCTGGGGGAGAAAGTATTGACTAGGAAGGAGAACTAGGAGACCACCAGAGTCACAGACATATTTTTATTTTGATCTGGGTAGTCATTGCATGTGGATATATATAGGCAAAAAGTTCTTCCAACTGTTCACTTAAGATTTGTGCATTTCATTACGTGTAGATTATGCCTCAAGAAAAAAGGGTGGGGGGACTTTTTTTTTTTTTAAAAGGAGACACATAGCCAAACTTTTTTCCAATACGAAAAACTTCCAGACTTTCTTTAATTCTCTGGATTTCTGGAAGTGATAGATCCCAAAGAAAGAATTAAGAGGCAGTCAAAAAAGAAGCGGAGAAGGCAATGGCACCCCCACTCCAGTACTCTTGCCTGGAAAATCCCATGGACGGAGGAGCCTGGTAGGCTGTAGTCCATGGGGTCGCTGGGAGTCGGACACGACGGAGCGACTTCACTTTCACTTTTCACTTTCATGCATTGGAGAAGGAAATGGCAACCCACTCCAGTGTTCTTGCCTGGAGAATCACAAGGATGGGGGAGCCTGGTGGGCTGCTGTCTATGGGGTCGCACAGAGTTGGACACGACTGCAGCGACTTAGCAGCAGCAGCAGCAAAAAAGAAAAAGACAATGATCACAGAGCATAGTTTCCATTTCCCTTCAAACTCATGGCAAAGCAACTGGAAGAGAGACAAAGAAATAATGCCCTCACCCCATCACAACTTAGTTCTCATGAAAGAGAATGCATCCCCAAAGTCATCACCTGTATGTACACTGTGACTTTAAAGCCCTTTCATGAAGAAAAATGAGGGATCCATCCCAGGGAAACCTGGTCATATGGAGATGATGGGTCCAAACTGCTGTCCAACCCTTGAGTAACCTTCTCTGGAGGCACAGTTTCACAACTATAGTTCAGTGCAACTAATGTACAGATATATTCTTAGGGATGTGCCAAATGATTTTCATTTTTAGTTATTTTTGGCTTTATTTTTTGGCCACAAAGTGTATGTGAGATCTTAGTTCCCTGACAAAGGAGTGAATTGATGTCCCTGGCAGTGGAAGCATGGAGTTATAACTACTGGGCCACCAGGGAAGTCACAAATGACTTTCTCTTAAAGGGCTGCTGCATTATTCAAATTGGGGGAATAATGCCTCTGAGGGCCTTAGTTAGGATCAACAAAAAGAACGCAAGAAAAAACTTTGATACTTTAAAATATTAAAATATTCTTATACCCCCATTCCTCGATATTTTCTTCTCTAATTCCCTGTTTGCCTCCCCACACACAAACTACCACCACCATCAGACAACCTGATTGTTCTACCTCCTGAACTAGAGGAGGGGATGTCAATAAATTAAAAGATTTTATTCTTAAAAGATTTAATTTTTAATTTAAAATTTGGGATTTTAAAACTTAGGCAGTTTGGAGACTAACAAAGAGCCATGACAGATACAATATAAATGGGAAAGTACCTGATACATAAGAGAAAAATATCCCATCCTCACTCTACTCCCTGTCAGTCTCCAACCTCTAAAGTACAAAGGAATCCTCAGGCTAAAAGAAGACTCCATCTTATTGCAGTGGAAACACAGAAGTGGTAACAGAGCATCTAAAGGGTCCCAGAAAGAGGAAGCTTGCCCTCGAGTTCTTGGGTTGAGTTCTAGGAAGGATTCAAAAGCCCTATATGGGCTGCTGGTCTCTGGGAGGAAAGGAAACCAGCTCCCATTGTTTAGGCAGAGCCTGTGGAAATGACATAGCCTTGGAGGAAAAGTTGTTGCACAGCACACCTAGCCAGATGGCATTGGAGACAATGCCTTAGGCTTTCCCATGCTCTGACACAGCCTGGATGATTTACATGGCTCCTCAGAGAAGCACAGAGAGAGTGATAAAAATGAAGGGCTCATGGAGATGGGAATTAGGTACAACCAGGCAATTACATAGACCTTCATTTAAAGACCAGATAGGATGATGACTGTTCCAATGGATGCCAGACAACATCAAGGACAACACTGACCTCCTGCTTTCCCAGTATGCAGCCATGACCACTGCTAGCCCACAGGGATTTTTGTGCAACTTAGAAAAAATACCTGCAAAATGTATACTGCTTAGTGAAAGGAGTGGTTAGCTTTCAGCTGACTTTTCTCTCTACCTACTCCAACCCCCAAGCCATGGTACTTAGAAATAGAGCTCAGATGTTCTAACTCTTATACCTGAGCCACATCAACTCCAAACCTGCCTGAATAGTTGAGACTAACCCATCTCAGGAAATTTATCTAATATTTCATGCAAATTAAATCCATCCCAATAAACAATCATGGTATTTAAAAAATTGTAATTAAGAAAATTCAATCTTATACAACCAAAGATATAAAGGAGAAACCACAACACAATGGTAGAAAGTACAGAGACATAGTCAAGACCCATAACCCCAAATGCGCAACTCACAAATGGGAGTTGCAAATTAGAATTGCAGAGCTTCTCCCCAAGGAGCAAGGGGTCTGAGTCCTACACTGAGGTCTCCAGCCCAAGGGTCCAGTACAAGGAAGATAAGCCCCCAGAATATTTGGCTTTGAAAGCCAGCAGGGCTTACTTTCCAGAGAGGCAGAGGGCTGTGGGAAATAGAGACCCCACTCTTAAAGGGCACCCACAAAGTCTCACGCATTCCAGGACCCAGGGCGGAAGCAGTAATTTGAAAGGAGCCTGGGTCAGACCCACTTGCTGATCTTGGAGAGTCTCCCGAAGAGGCAGAGGCAATTGGAGTTCATCCTCGAGACATAAACACTGGTGCCAGTCATTCTGGGGAGCTTGATCTACTCTGAGGACACTGGTTTAGGCAATTTGGAATGTTCCCTTTAGCTTTACTAGCGCCTGGGGCCTAGGGCCCAGGCCTGCCCACAGCCTGTGGCACCAGTACTGGGATGCCAGAACAGTCTGGTACAGGCATAAAAACAGACACAAAGCTCAATGCAACAGAATAGAGGGCCCAGAAACGAGCCCCTCTTATATGGGCAATTAATCAATGACAAAGGAGCTAGGAATATAAAATGGAGAAAAAACAAATAAATAAATAGATTCTTTGATAAATGGTCTTAGAAAACTGGACAACTGCATGTGGAAGAGTTAAAGTGGACTTTTCTATTGGGCTTCCATGGTGGCTCAGTGGTCAAGAATCTGTCTGCTAATGCAAGAGATGCAGGCTTGATTCCAGGGCCAAGAAGACCCCCTGGAGGAGAAAATGGCAACTCATTTCTGTATCTTGCCAGGAAAATCCCCTGGAGAGAGCAGCCTGACAGGCTACAGCCCATAGAGTTACAAAGTCAGACAAGAATGAGCAACTGAACACATTCTATCACACCATGAACAAAAATAAACTCAAAACAGATTAAGGACTTTCACTTAAGATCTCTGAAACCATGAACCCTCCGGAAGATAACATAAATCATTAAGTTCTCTGCCATCAGTCTTAGCAATGGTTTTTTGGCTATGTCTCCTCAGGTAAGGAAAACAAGATAAAGAAATGGGACTACATCAAACTAAAAGGCTTTTGCATAGCAAAGGAAACTATCAAGCAAAACAAAAAGGCCACCTACTGAATGGGAGACGATGTTTGCAAATGATATATCCAACAAGACGTTAATACCCAAACTATACAAAGAACTCATACAGCACAACATCAAAACAAACAAATGATCTGCTTAAAAATTAGGTAGAGGATTTAAATAGACATTTCTCCAAAGAACACATACAGATAGCTACCAGGTGCTGAAAAGGTGCTTAACATCACTGATCATCAGGGAATTGCAAACCAAAACCAGCTGTCCTAATGGCTGTCATCAAAAAGACAACAAAGAAGAACTTTTGGTAAGGATAAGGTGAAAAAAAAAGTCCTCCTACACTGTTGGTGAGAATGTAAATTGGTGCAGCCCTTGTGGAAAACTGTGTGGAGCTTTCTCAAAAAATTAAAACTTGAACTACCACATGCCCCAGAAATTTCACTCCTGGGTATACATATGAAAAAAATAAAAACATTAATTGCAAAAGATACATGTACCCCAATGTTCATAGCAACATTATTTATGATTGCTTAGATATGGAAGCAAATTTAGTGTCTATCAACAGATGCATGGACAAAGAAGAATTGGTATGTATATTAACATGGAATACTACTCAGTCATAAAAGAGAAAGTTTGCCATTTACAGCAACATGGATGGACTTGGAGGGGACGACACCACTCTTATGGCAGAAAGTGAAGAGGAACTAAAAAGCCTCTTGTTGAAAGTGAAAGAGGAGAGTGAAAAAGTTGGCTTAAAGCTCAACATTCAGAAAACGAAGATCATGGCATCTGGTCCCATCACTTCATGGCAAATAGATGGGGAAACAGTGGAAACAGTGTCAAACTTTATTTTTGAGGGGCTCCAAAATCACTGCAGATAGTGATTGCAGCCATGAAATTAAAAGACGCTTACTCCTTGGAAGGAAAGTTATGACCAACCTAGATAGCATATTCAAAAGCAGAGATATTACTTTGCCAACAAAGATCTGTCTAGTCAAGGCTATGGTTTTTCCAGTGGTCATGTATGGATATGAGAGTTGGAATGTGAAGGAAGCTGAGCACCGAAGAATTGATGCTTTTGAATTGTGGTGTTGGAGAAGACTCTTGAGAGTGCCTTGGACTGCAAGGAGATCCAACCAGTCCATTCTAAAGGAGATCAGTTCTGGGTGTTCATTTGAAGGACTGATGCTGAAGCTGAAACTCCAGTACTTTGGCCACCTCATGTGAAGAGTTGACTCATTGGAAAAGACTCTGATGCTGGGAGGGATTGGAGGCAGGAGGAGAAGGGGATGACAGAGGATGAGATGGCTGGATGGCATCACCGACTCAATGGACATGAGTTTGAGTGAACTCTGGTGTTGGTGATGGACAGGGAGACCTGGTGTGCTGCGATTCATGGGGTCACAAAGAGTCTGACACAACTGAGCAACTGAATTGAACTGAACTGAACACTAAGTGAAATGAGTCAGGCAGAGAAATAAAAATACATCATGATCTCACTTATATGTAGAATCTAAAAAATAAAACAAAAAGTACAAACTAGACAAAATGAGAACAGACTCATAGATACAAAGAACCAACAGGTTCTTGCCTGAGGAAAGAAGGGGTAGGAGGGCTTAATGAAATAGGTGGAAAGAATTAACACTTACAGACCTCCAGTTATGTAATAAATGCATCACAGTGATATAATAGAAATTATAAGGAATAAGGTCAATAATATTAAAATAAATTTGTATGGAGATAGATGGTTACTAGATTTGTAATGTTGATCATTTCACAATGCCTACAAATGTCAAATCATTATGTAGTACACTTGAAACTAATATTGAATGTCAGCTATATTTCAATTTAAAAAAAAAAAGGCATTCAGAACATAAGAGATCCTTAAACACAGGCATTCAACACAAAGTTATATGCTTCATGAAACAAAAAATTCTAGATCTCCTTCATCAAACATGTGAAATAGGCCTTTTCAAACTTCTCAAGCTAAATCTCAAGGATTCTTTTGTCAAAGGCTATTTCTTTCACCCAAAGTGTTCTGCTGTGAGGAAGCCTGTTCAATAACATTAGAAAACTGTAGGTCAGAGTCAGCACTGATTTTAGATACATTTGAACCTAGCATTTAAAAAAAATAACATAATAAACATTTCCAGTACTGATATTTCTCCTCCATCTTTTTGTTTAAGCATGATATTTTTAGGTATAAAATAATATTACCCTATTGTAGATTACTGTGAATCCAGAGGGGAACAAACTCAGATAATTTCATTACCATAATGCAACAATTATAATTTTTGCCTAATACCCAACAGTATTTTTTTCCAAGTCATTTTGAAACTTTGAGGATGAAATCTTCAGCATAGATTAAATAGCCCTTAAAAGAGATGACTCACTGTTGTAAAATTCTTCACCTCTTTAAAGATATTTATCTCATTACAGTACAGATGAGATGATAAAGTCATGGGGAATTTTTTACAACAGGCCTCAGTATCAAAAGAGAGAAGTTTTCGATAATGAAACTTAGGTTAACTCCTGGTGAAACCCAACTTCAAGCTTGCCAGTTGCAGTGAACCAGCTCAGGCCTACTGTACTTATTTATGCTATGGTACTGTTGGAAACAAGAAAATAATCCAGTCCAGTTTTACAACCGAAAGGTTAAGAAACACTGCCTACTCCAAATCTGAGTATATAGACATACTGAGCCCATGGGAGAAAGGATAGGAGAGAGAATCTGTCTGTGAATGACTCGGGAAATTCATTTTACAAGCTTATTGCACAAAAGTAAAAACCAATAGCAGATAGAACAGAATCTCTAGTTAGCACATAAGGGCACTGAGTGAGGTGGAAGAGAACAAAATGGAAATAAATGAACAAGTTAAATGACTCTCCTTCCCTTCCTTTTCTGTTTTTTCCAATTACACTACGTTTCTGTTTGCTCCACTTGAAACGCCAAATAATGTTTATGCTGATTGCCACAGGCTAAAAAGGACTTGTTCAAGTTTCATTTCAATTAGAGAAAAAAGCTTAATTTGAGTACTTAAATATATAATAGTCGTCCTAGAAAAATAGGAATAAAACTACCATATGACCCAACAGCTAAGCTATTTCAAATCCAAAAAGATGATGCTGTCAAAGTGCTGCACTCAACATACTAGCAAATTTGGAAAACTGAGCAGTGGCCATGGTACTGGAAAAGGTCAGTTTTCATTCCAATCCCAAAAAAGAGCAAAGCCAAAGAATGTTCAATCTGTTGCACAATTGCACTAATTTCACATGCTAGCAAGGTAATGCCCAAAATTCTTCAAGCTAGGCTTCAGAAGTATGTGAACTGAGAATTTCCAGATGTACAAGCTGGGCTTAGAAGAGGCAGTGGAACCAGAGATCAAATTGCCAACATCTCTTGGATCACAGAAAAAGCAAGAGAATTCCAGAAAAACACCTTCTTCTGCTTCATTGACTATGTTTGCCAAAGCCTTTAACTGTGTGGATCACAAAAATGTGGAAAATTCTTCAATAGATGGGAATACCAGACCACTTTAGCTGCCTTCTGAGAAATCTGTATGTGGGTCAAGAAGAAGCAGTTAGAATTGGACATGGAACCACAGACTGGTTTGAAGCTGGGAAAGGAGTATGTCAAGGCTGTATATTGTCACCCTGCTTATATAACTTATATGCAGAGTACATCATGTGAAATAATGACTGGATGAATCACAAATTGGAATTAAGATTGCTGGGAGAAATATCAACAACTTCAGATACGCGCATGATACCATTCTAATGGCAGAAAGTGAAGAAGAGCTAAAGAGACTCTTGTTGAGGGTGCATAAGGAGAGTGAAAAAGCTGGCTTAAAACTCTACATTCAGAAAACTAAGATCATGTCATCTGGTTCCACCACTTCATGGCAAATAGTTGGGGAAAAAATGGAAACAGTGGCAGATTTCATTTTTTGAGCTCCAAAATCACTGTGGATGGTGACTGTAGCCATGAAATTAAAACATACTTGCTCCTTGGAAGGAAAGCTATGATAAACTGAGGCAGCATATGAAAAGCAGAGATATCAGTTTGCCAACAAAGGTCCATATAGTCAAAGCTAGACTTTTTCAGTAGTCATATACAGATGTGAAAGTGAAAGTGAAGTTGCTCAGTTGTGTCTGACTTTTTGCAGCCCCGTGGACTACAGCCTATCAGGCTCCTCCACCCATGGAAGTTTCCAGGTGAGAATACTGGAGTGGGTTGCCATTTCCTTCTCCAGGGGATCTTACCGACCCAGGGATCAAACCCAGGTCTCCCACTTTGCAGGCAGACGCTTTACCTTCTAGCCACCAGAGAAGCCCCTCTACAACTTTCTACAACTTTCACAGACATGAAAGTTGGACCATAAATAAGGCCGAGCCTGAAGAACTGATGATATCAAACTGTGGTGCTGGAGAAAACTCCTGAGAGTCCCGTGGAGAGCAAGGAGATCAAACTAGTCAATCTTAAGAAAAATCAACACTGAATATTCACTGAAAGGACTCATGTTGAAGCTGAAGCTCCAATTTGGCCACCTGATGTAAAGAGCCAACTCATTGGAAAAGACCCTGATGCTGGGAAAGATTGAGGGCACATGGAGAAGGGGGCAATGGAGGATGAGATGATTGGATGGCATCACTAACTCAATCCACATGCATTTGAGCAAACTCCAGGAGATAGTAGACAGGGAAGCTTGGTGTGCTGCAGTCCCTGGGGTCCCAAAGAGTTGGACAAAGAGTCGAACTTAGAGACTAAACAACAAGTAGTACTTGTACTGTAAACAAAAAGAACAGAGTGTCTCTCATTATCCAGTTATACAAAGAGTTAAGTTTCATCCCTTATTGTGACTGTGTGGATCACAATAAACTGTGGAAAATTCTGAAAGAGATGGGAATACCAGACCACAAGATCTGCCTCTTGAGAAACCTGTATGCAGGTCAGGAAGCAATAGTCAGAGCTGGACATGGAACAACAGACTGATTCCAAATAGGAAAAGGAGTACATCAAGGCTGTATATTGTCACCCTGCTTATTTAACTTCTATGCAGAGTACATCATGAGAAACGCTGGGTTGGAAGAAGCACAAGCTGGAATCGAGATTGCCAGGAGAAATATCAAGAACCTCATATATGCAGATGACACCACTCTTATGGCAGAAAATGAAGAAAAACTAAAGAGCCTCTTGATGAAAGTGAAAGAGGAGAGTGCAAAAGTTGGCTTAAAGCGCAACATTCAGAAAACTAAGATCATGGCATCCACTCTCATCATTTCATGGCAAATAGATGGGGAAACAGTGGCAGAATTTATTTTTTTGAGCTCCAAAATCACTGTAGATGGTGACTGCAGCCATGAAATTAAAAGATGCTTACTCCTTGGAAGAAAAGCTATGACCAACCTAGACAGCATATTAAAAAGCAGAGACATTACTTTGTCAACAAAGGTCCATCTAGTCAAGGCGATGGTTTTTCCAGTAGTCATGTATGGATGTGAGAGTTGGACTATGAAGAGAGCTGAACACCGAAGAATTGATGCTTTTGAACTGTGGTGTTGAAAAAGACTCTTGAGAGTCCCTTGGACTGCAAGGAGATCCAACCAGTCCATCCTAAAGGAGATCAGTCTTGGGTGTTCTTTGGAAGGACTGATGTTGAAGCTGAAACTCCAATACTTTGTTGTTGTTGTTTTTTAACCATTTATCATTTCTTTATTATTATTATTATTTTTTTTACTTTACAATATTGTATTGGTTTTGCCATACATCAACATAAATCCACCACAGAGGTACATGTGTTCCCCTTCCTGAACCCCCCTCCCACCTCCCTCCCTGTACAGTCCAGGTTCGATGCAGGATACAGGATGCTTGGGGCCGGTGCACTGAAACTCCAATACTTTGGCCACCTCATGCAAAGAGTTGACTCATTGGAAAAGACTCTGATGGTGGGAGGGATTAGGGGCAGGAGGAGAAGGGGACAACGGAGGATGAGATGGCTGGATGGCATCACTGACTCGATGGACGTGAGTCTGAGCGAACTCCGGGAGTTGGTGATGGCTAGGGAGGCCTGACATGCTGCAGTTCATGGAGTCACAAAAAGTTGGACATGACTGAGTGACTGAACTGAAGTTTCATCCCTCTGCAGTTGCCCAGGACAGCTGCCCTGAGGGGAATTTGGGCTGGAAGAAAAATAGGATGAAGCATTCATATTTTGGATATATGTGTCCCTAGATAGTTCAGAGAGGGCAATGGCACCCTACTTGAGTACTCTTGCCTGGAAAATCCCATGGACGGAGGAGCCTGGTGGGCTGCAGTCCATGGGGTCGCTAGGAGTCGGACACGATTGAGCAACTTCACTTTCACTTTTCATTTTCATACATTGGAGAAGGAAATGGCAACCCACTCCAGTGTTCTTGCCTGGAGAATCCCAGGGACGGGGGAGCCTGGTGGGCTTCCATCTATGGGGTCGCACAGAGTCGAACATGACTGAAGCGACTTAGCAGCAGCAGCAGCAGTCCTTAGATAAGATACAGATCTAAGAGAGATCTCAATGATACTAGATCTTATATCTTCCAGTAAAAAAGCACTGAAATCATTAAACTTGAGAAGTTTGTTGTGTGTGTGTGTGTGTGATTAGCAGTAATCTTTTACCGAGATGTATGCTTGACTACAGACTTTCCAAGTGGTCAGTGGTAAAGAATCCACCTGCCAATGCAGGAGACAGGGATTTGATCCCTGTCGGGAAGATCTGCTGGACAGGGAAATGGCAACCTGCTCCAGTATTCTTGTCTTGGAATCCCATGGACAGAGGAGCCTAGTGGGGCTACAGTACATGATATAGTAAAAGAGTTGGACACAACTTAGCAGCCGAACAACAACCACCACAAATGCTTGACTACATCTATTTCCCAGATTAAAAAAAAAATTCATATATATATACAGCTCCTCCCCTACCTCTTTGGAACAAGTCCTCTCAGAGCTTCTGAGAAGCTGTAGTCCTCAGTAAAGTGAAAGTGAAAGTCGCTCAATCATGTCCAACTCTTTGTGACTCCATGAACTGTAGCCCGCCAGGCTCCTCTGTCCATGGAATTCTCCAGGCAAGAATACTGAGTGATTCTTTTGAACTGTGGTGTTGGAGAAGACTCTTGAGAGTCTCTTAGACTGCAAAGAGATCAAACCAGTCAATCCTAAAGGAAATCAGTCCTGAATATTCACGGGAAGGACTGATGCTGAAGTTGAAACTCCAATACTTTGGCTACCTGATGCGAAGAACTGACTCACTGGAAAAGACCCTGATGCTGAGAAAGATTGAAGGCAGGAGGAGAAGGGGACAACAGAGGATGAGATGGTTGGATGGCATCACCGACTCAATGGACATGAGTTTGAGGAAACTCCTGGAGTTGGTGATGGGCAGGGAGGCCTGGTGTGCTGCAGTCCATGGGGTCTCAAAGAGTCGGACACAACTGACTGAACTGACTGACTGACTGAACAGTGGAGTGGGTAACCATTTTCTTCTCCAGGGGATCTTCCCAACCCAGGGATCAAATCCAGGTTTCCCACATTGCAGGTGGATTTTTTTTAGTCTGAGCTACTAGGGAAGCCCAGTCCTCAGTAAGTTGCTTGAATAAAACTTGGAGCTTTTATGTTGTGTTTTTCTTTCAGTCAACAAGTTGTTTAGTTGCCAAGTTATAGTTGACTCTTTTGCAACCCCATGGACTGACAGGCTTCTGTGCATGGGATTTCCCAGGCAAGAATACTGGAATGGATTGCCATTTCCATTTCCAGAGGATCTTCTCAACCCAGGAGTTGAACCCGGTCTCCTGTATTGGCAGGCGGATCCTTCACCACTGAATTACCAGGGAAGCCCATAATTGATATACAGTCTCATATGTTACAATAGAGTACAATAGAGTGATTCAAAAATTTTAAAAAGTTATCTACTTACAGTTATTATAAAATATTGGCTATATTCCCTGTGTAGTCCAATATATTCTTGTAGTTTATTTTCATGCATAATAATTTGTACTTCTTACTCCCCTACTCCATCCCCCGCTTCCTTCTCCCCACTGGTAACCAATAGTTTGTTGTTTATACCTGTGAGAGACAGACAGATATAATTTTAATCACTAGAAGTATTATGAAATAATGGCCAATAAAATCAGAAGTTTCGCATTTAAAAAAAATCTCTTTTGTCTTGCAGAAAGCAGTTTTAAGTTGACCTTTTCCAGGGAGGATCAAATTAAAAGTGATGACAACTCAAGTCACAAACCATAAATATTTATTTTATTCATATCCAAGAAACTGATGAAAATATTTAATATGCATATCCCCTATAATCAGGAACAGAAAAGAAATAATCGAGCTAATTTAATAAAGCACATTACCCACCAAAAAAATCCCTCACCCTGCATATTTTCATTCACTGACTCTTTAGCAGAGTTTAAATTGTACCCTGACAGGTTTCGGCATATTAAAATCAAGTTGCTAAAAATGAGTAGGTATGAGTAAACTTACAAGAAGATGGGAAGAAAGTTGAGAAAAATGACACCTACTTTCTCAATCTTCCAGGGCAAAAAGATGACTTCCTGAGAATGAAAGTTTTACGTTAACGCTCAGGAGAATTTGGAATAGTCACTGAAGAGTAGAGCAGAGAAAGCTGAATGTTGACAGGTGGTATGGAAAGCTCATAAGATTGAACGGAGATAACAAGTTTGTGATGGTGCCAGTCCATGTGTCTCTCCAGCAGTACTCATCTGTTCAAGTTCAGAAAGATAGGACAGTTGAATAAATAGGGCAAAAATACATATTGCCATCCTTGAATACCAGCAGTTTTGTTTGTACAATTGTACAATTGGCATAAGGGATCCATTGAGGTTATTTGACTATTGAATTGTATTAGAGAGCAATATCTTGCAACACAGTATGACATGGGGAGAAACTCCATGAGTCCACACATCAGGTCCTGCGAACAAGAATGGGGGCAGAAGCAGAGAATAGGGTTATGCTACATGCTAAGAAAGTAAGATGATTTTTTGATTGAGCAATCAAATGGAATGAAAGTAATGGAAGTGTCTAATATTTTGCACCAAGTTAATATGAAGAATTGAACAATGAATTTCCTTGTGCATCCCAAAAGTATATAAAATCAATCAATATACTGGAAAAGTTGATAGAAAAATCTGACATATTTTTGATTGTGTTGTTAGAAAGAAGGAGCCTTGAAACAAGTTGTTTTGAGATGAGAGCAAGTCCAGCCAAGGGAGAAATAATGAACAAGCCACTGGTGCTATTAGATGTCATGGCAGGACTGAAGATTCAAATGAAAACTGCCTAGAAGGGGTTGCTGAGGTGCAAAACCAGAGATCAAATTGCCAACATCCACTGGATCATGGAAAAAGCAAGAGAGTTCCAGAAAAACATCTATTTCTGCTTTCTTGACTATGCCAAAGCCTTTGACTGTGTGGATCACAATAAACTGTGGGAAATTCTGAAAGAGATGGGAATACCAGACCACCTCATCTGCCTCTTGAGAAACCTGTATTCAGGTCAGGAAGCAACAGTTAGAACTGGACATGGAACAACAGACTGGTTCCAAATAGGAAAAGGAGTACGTCAAGGCTGTATATTATCACCCTGCTTATTTAACTTGTATGCAGAGTACATCATGAGAAACGCTGGACTGGAAGAAACACAAGCTGGAATCAAGATTGCCGGGAGATATATCAATAACCTCAGATATGCAGATGACACCACCCTTATGGCAGAAAGTGAAGAGGAACTCAAAAGCCTCTTGATGACAGTAAAAGTGGAGAGTGAAAAAGTTGGCTTAAAGCTCAACATTCAGAAAATGAAAGATCATGGCATCCGGTCCCACCACTTCATGGGAAATAGATGGGAAAACAGTGGAAACAGTGTCAGACTTTATTTTTTTGGGCTCCAAAATCACTGCAGATGGTGACTGCAGCCATGAAATTAAAAGACGCTTACTCCTTGGAAGGAAAGTTATGACCAACCTAGATAGCACATTCAAAAGCAAAGACATTACTTTGCCAACAAAGGTCTGTCTAGTCAAGGCTATGGTTTTTCCTGTGGTCATGTATGGATGTGAGAATTGGACTGTGAAGAAAGCTGAGCGCCAAAGAATTTGAACTGTGGTGTTGGAGAAGACTCTTGAGAGTCCCTTGGACTGCAAGGAGATCCAACCAGTCCATTCTGAAGGAGATCAGCCCTGGGATTTCTTTGGAGGGAATGATGCTAAAGCTGAAACTCCAGTACTTTGGCCACCTCATGTGAAGAGTTGACTCATTGGAAAGGACTCTGATGCTGGGAGGGATTGGGGGCAGGAGGAGAAGGGGACGACAGAGGATGAGATGACTGGATGGCATCACGGACTCAATGGACGTGAGTCTGAGTGAACTCCAGGAGTTGGTGATGGATAGGGAGCCCTGGTGTGCTGCAATTCATGGGGTCGCGAAGAGTCGGACACGACTGAGTGACTGAACTGAACTGAAGTGAAGGTGCAAAAAGAAAACAGAGAAGGAGAGAGAAGGAAAAAAAATTGTAATCAGAGAACCAAAAAAAATGGAAAAGCTGTAAATAAATATTCAGTAGCACCAACCATGTCATATTTCTGCAGTAATCACTAGAGGGGTGGTCTTCCCCACAAATGTAAATTACTAAGTTGACTGGAGAGGAGGCAAATCAATAATACACACTTCTCCACAAAAGATAGCATTGCTCACTATTATGTGTGTATGTAATACATAGATGCACTAGTGGTAAAGAACCGCCTGCCAATGCAGGAGAGGTAAGAGACACGGGTTTGATCCCTGGGTAAGGATAATCCCCTAGAGGAGGGCATGGCAACCCACTCCAGTATTCTTGCCTGGGAAATCCTATGGATGGTGGAATCTGGCAGGCTATGGGGCCCATGGTGTCTCAAAGAGTTGGACATGACTGAACACAAGCACGATGCACAGTATACGTATGTATATATACAGTTGACCGTTGAACAACACAGGTTTGAACACAAATTTGAACTGTGTAAGCCCTCTTATATGTAGACTTTTTTTCAATAAATGCTGCGATACACCATGATCCAAAGTTGGTAGAATCAGTGGATACAGAGGGCAACTATAGAACCGTGGCATGGATTTTCGACTATATGGAGGGTCAGCACCCCTAACCCTTATGTTGTTCAAGGGTCAACTGTATATCCTATTGCTTCTGTTTCTCTGGTGAATGTAATACACCATATAATTAATCTTTTAATCAGTTTGATGAACTAAAGTCCAGTGTGACTGGTTTGGGGGTCAAGGAAGACATGGATTGAACTGGGATCACCTCAAGTGTACCCAGAAAATATAAATAGCATTATTATATGATTATTATGAAATTTAGTGAGTAATATAAATAAATTTTTTAAAAATTCAAATGAACAAGAATTCAAAAATGTTAGTATAACAACCCCCACCACAATAATAATAGAACACCCTAGAGAAGTTTTACTGTCTGCTTATGGAGTAACAACTGCAGCATTTAAGTTTTCCCTTCTTGTACTTGCTACATTGCATGAAGTCTGTGCTCACTGCATAACCCTGTGTGACTCTATAAGTAATTATTTCCTGAATGATAGTTATTTCCATGAGATCTATGAACAAGATCCATCACTGCAGTGGCCAGAAGTAACAATAAACATCCAAAGCATTTCAGATGCCTTCAATACAATGCTGTTCATCCAACACTATCTCAGTCTTACTCTTCTAATCATTAATCAGCCCGAAGGTCAATAAACATTTAATGATAAGAAAAGAAGCATCCCTCAAAAACGAAAACACCTTTAAGAAGTCCTAGTTGAGGACTCCTGGAACAATGGGTACTGTCATTCATTGCTCATTTTGTTTTAGTGCTGAATACTATTCCATTGTCTGGATGTACCACAGTTTATCCTCTCACCTACCAAAGGATGGGCTTCCCAGGTGGTGCTCGTGGTAAAGAACCTGCCTGCCAATGCAGGAAACATAAGAGACATGGGTTCAATCCTTGAGTCAGGAAGAACCCCTGGAGAAGGAAATGGCAATCCATTCCACTATTGTTACCTGGAGAATCCCCATGGACAGAGGAGACTGGAGAGCTACCGTCCATAGGGTCAAAAAGAGTCAGACATGACTGAGGTGACTGAGCATACACACAGCCTTCCAATTTTTTTCCCTGTATGTATGAATGCATTTTTTATTTTTGCCCTTCTAAAGATATATACAAATCAACTTAGCTAAGAGCAAATTCAACGTCTCCATTTTCAGTCCCCTAAAGTATTTCAAATTTGCTGGCCTAAAGAGTGGCCTTCAATTTGCAGTTTGCTATAGCTGGACACCTGTGTTAAGAATAACTAACTTGTCTCAGGTTCCTGAAAGTGAAATAGATCTGTATGCTTTAATAGGTAAAAATGAAATGTTCATTTATATAAGGAATTAGGTAAAAGGAGAGAAGTCATGGACCCTGGCTGCCAAGTTCATGGTGTCCAGTCTCCAAAGTACCTCAAGATATGGGACTTCCCTGGTGGTCCAATGGTTAAACCTCTAAGCCTCTACTTGGGATCCTGCCACCTGGGAGTCTTCCTCTGAGCTTCACTTCTTTCTTTCTCACCTCTGACCTGGTATTTAAATAAAATCTATGTCCCCTCACCCCACCATCCTTCATTTCATTTAGGTATGAGTCCCTTACCACGCCAACCTTCTCTGCATCTAGGTATGAGTCTATCTTTCTCTTCAGAGTCAAATTTTATAAACAATTGATTTGTTTATTCAGCAAATACCTTGTGTCAACTGCATGCAAGGTTTTGCTTTAAGTACAAGAGATTCAGTGAAGAACACAGTAGACAAAATTCCCTGCCCATGTGGAGTATGGAGGGCTGTAACCATGCCCTCATTTCTAGGTCTATCACTACCCATCTGGTTTCTGCCTCTACCCATCTTTGCAAACTGTTCTCACCAAGGTCACTAAAGATTTCCTTGTAAAACTTACAGAAATGTGTTTAGTTCTCATCTTATTAGATGTAAGTTTTGCAGCATTTGAGATGGTGATTACCCTTTCTCAAAACCCTAGGCCCATGGACTTCCCTGTTGGTCCAGCAGTTGAGACCTCACGTTTCCACTGCAAAGGGTGCAGGTTTGATCCCTGGTGGGAGAACTAAGATCCCACATGCTGCATAGTGTGAAGAAAAAAAATTAAAATATTTCTTTAAAAACCCTAGGCCAAAATAGAGAAATAAATAAATATAAATAAATAAATAAACCCCAGGCCATTCAGATGATATCCACCCCCTGATTACAAACATTTAAGGCTGCACATCTCTTTTAGGATAGTTTTGAATCCTCCACAGTTTATAAAGCACTCACTAATGACTCTCTTGTTTCCCTCTCCAGCCTCAATTCTCACCTTGTTAGCCTTAGTCTTGGTCTGCCACTTTTGGTTCCAAGCACCCTAATCGCTCCACGATTCACTAGAAATGGCACATATTCCTTCTCCCCTCTTCCATTGGCTCATCCCTACTCACTCTGCATGCCTCAACTCTGGCATCCTTTTGTCAGGGGGCCCCAAGCTTCCAATTTTTAATTCTGAGTGTTTCTTACAAACTTTCATAAAAACTCTAATTCTTCATCTGGCAGCATCTATCACAGTATGCTTTCCTCATCAGTTTACCTGTCTGTATCGTCTTGGGATACATAAGACTCTAAAGCGTGAAGACTAACTCTTATTCAATATATGTTTCCAGTATCTCGCATACTGTTGGACATAGAGTAGTTCCATAATAACTATTAGCTGAATTAAGATTATATATGTTGGAAGTTCCCTGGTAGTCCAGTGGCTAAGACTCTGAGCTCCCAATGCAGGGGCTGTAGGTTTAATCCCTCATCAGGGAACTAGATCCCACATGCTACAACTAAGACCGGGTGTAGTTAAATAAATAAATTAGGGGGAAAAAAAAGATTATGTATGTTGAAGATCTATTTTATGTCAGGCAGTGTGCTGCTTGCTTTATAAATAGTATCTCATTTAAACCTCACCAAAAACCCCCTCAAGACACCAGTTTTTATCATAGGGAAATTGGGGCTCCAAGTAGTAAAATAATCCAGCTGGACCTGTGGTTTCCCAGCAGCCCCCTGGTGAACAGTCTCAACAAGAGGAACCAGCAGAGAGTGAGAACATTCTACCTGGTCAAGGGAGAGAGGAAGAAGGAGCACCTGTTATTCAAGGACCTAACCTGGAAGTTGATCGACTGGAACTGACTGGAGGTGACCGTGGAGATGGTCTAGAGGTCAAGAGGAAGCTTCTACCCAACCTTGAACTCACTGAAAGACAGTTATAGGTTTAAAAGAAGACAAACTGAAATTGTGTCGTTTGTTCTTATACTGGACATTTATTAAGATTCTCTCAGTAAAGTTTTACAATTTGCTCTTCAACAGGTCACAAAGATGGTAAGTGGTGAGGAAAGATTTGAACCCAGGTTTGACTTTAGAGCAAAAAGTATATTTCATCTATCTTTGAGCTTCAGAATGAATTAAAGAAAATTATATCAGAGTTGCTAGAAGAACCTTCATTATGATTCCAGGTCAAGGTGCCAGAATCTGTGGCTCTGTTTTTTAAATATGTTTCTCTCTATGAGAACTTTCCAAGCTGTGCTGCTGGGTGGCATTTGACAAGTTTACATTTCTCAATATAACCCTTTTCCTTAATTACACAAAGAAATTTGTCTTGATGTGATAATGGTATAGAAATGGGGGGTGAAAGGATGGCTAGTAAGAACATGAAATTCTGAGTCTTTAAATTCTACTCACAAAGATCCACATACTAGCAGAGAAATCCCTGAAAGAAAGGCGGGCAGGTCATCTTTTCCTGGTGGGACATCTCTTGGTCTTTAATATCCAAACCTCATGATGGTACATATCTCTTAGCACATTTTGGGAAATAATATTTACATAGGCAAAATGTGTATGTATGTCTTTAAAACTCAATACAACATTTTAAACAAAACAATACACATAAAAAGTCTCAATTATTTTCCAAACTGACAGAATAAAAGAATCATATGAAAAGAACCCCAAGGGTCAGTTAAGTGGATGCATAATTCTTGCTGGCACCAAGAGAGGTTGTATTAACCACAGAGAAAGCAAAGAAATTTACACTCATATTAATTTTTTTTGGTGACTGGGAAATGATATTTTAAACATTTTCCATTCTTATAGACAGTTTATTTATTATACATAGTATTTGGATGTGTTTACATTTCAAGAAGTTGGCTCAGAGTTTGGGACTAATATGCAGCATTATATAATTTTTATAATTTAAAATAATGTGAAATACATTTCCTGTGAATGTTCTTATATTAATACCATAAAGTCTGATTTTCAGAAATGAATTACTGGAATTAAGCAGGAAATACCTATCTATGCATAGAAAGTAAAATCAGAAAGAGAGCTAAATTAGCACTCCTGCTCAGACAAAGAAGTCCTACCAACTTAAGCTCTCCTCTGAATTCATCCTTCCACATGCATAAAGGGACAAGGGACTGGGTCCTGAGCCCCTTCTAGAGTATACTCTGAGCTCCTGGAATCTTGAAAGTCCCTTCAGTCAGGAGGAAGAGAAGGCAAAGAAGGATTCTGTCAGTAGTATCAGTCTCCTTTTAAAGAGCTTTCCAAGAATGCCACCCTCTCATCACTTCTGCTTGTATCTCATTTGCTAGGACTGTATCCAATGACACCTCTACCTGTAAGGGAGGCAGGACATATGGCTGTGAGTATTACCATAACCAAAAACAAATAAAGGAAGGGGACACTTTTATATTAAGGAAAAAAGAGAAACTGGCCACAGATGGAATAATTTGTGAAGGAACAGTAATCTTCTCCTAAGCCAACAACATTCACCAGCATTTTGTTTTTTAGCCTGTTAACAAGCTCAGTAGCACTTCGACAGCCAATTAGCAGGAGGGAAATATTGGAATATCTTTATTCCTTTGTCAGGAAATTGTCAATGCTCCTAGACATGACAGGGAGTTCTGTCCATTAGTACCTTGTGAATATTTCTACTTTCTTATTCTAGAAGCATCTGAAATAATCTAGAATGGGCTGTTGATTCAATCTTGTTGTTCTTGGTTAGTTGCTAGTGAGTGAAGTTGCTCAGTCATGTGCGACTCTTTGCGACCCCATGGACTGTAGCCTACCAGGCTCCTCCATCCATGGGATTCTCCAGGCAAGAGTGGGTTGTTTAGTAGCTAAGTTGTCTCCAATTATTTGAGACCTCATGGACTATAGCCCACCAGGCTCCTCTGTCCATAGGACTTTCCAGGCAAGAATACTGGAGTGGGTTGCCATTTCCTTCTCTAGGGGATCTTCCCAACCCAAGGATTGAACCCGTATCTCCTGCAATGGAGGGCAGATTCTTTACCACGGAGCCACCAGGGAAGCCCAATTCAGTCTTCAGTTCAGTTCACTTCAGTCGCTCAGTCATGTCCGACTCTTTGCGACCCCATGAATCACAGCACGCCAGGCCTCCCTATCCATCACCAACTCTCGGAGTTCACGCAAACTCACGTCCATCAAGTCGGTGATGCCATCCAGCCATCTCATCCTCTGTCGTCCCCTTCGCCTTCTGCCCCCAAATCCCTCCCAGCATCAGAGTCTTTTCCAGTGAGTCAAATCTTCTCATGAGGTGGCCAAAGTATTGGAGTTTCAGCTTTAGCATCATTCCTTCCAAAGAACACCCAGGGCTGATCTCCTTCAGAATGGACTGGTTGGATCTCCTTGCAGTCCAAGGGACTCTCAAGAGTCTTCTCCAACACCACAGTTCAAAAGCATCAATTCTTCGGCGCTCAGCTTTCTTCACAATGCAAAGAAATAGAGGAAAACAACAGAATGGGAAAGACTAGGGATCTCTTCAAGAAAATTAGAGATACCAAGGGAACATTTTATGCACAGGTGGGCTCGATAAAGGACAGAAATGGTATGGACCTAACAGAAGCAGAAAATATTAAGAAGAGATGGCAAGAATACACAGAAGAACTGTACAAAAAAGATCTTCATGACCCAGATAATCACGATGGTGAGATCACTCACACTCACCTAGAGCCAGACATCCTGGAATGTGAAGTCAAGTGGGCCTTAGAAAGCATCACTACGATCAAAGCTAGTGGAGGTGATGGAATTCCAGTTGAGCTATTCCAAATTTGGAAAGATGATGCTGTGAAAGTGCTGCACGCAATATGCCAGCATATTTGGAAAACTTAGCAGTGGCCACAGGACTGGAAAAGGTCAGTTTTCATTCCGATCCCAAAGAAAGGCAATGCCAAAGAATGCTCAAACTACCACACAATTGCACTCATCTCACATGCTAGTAAAGTAATGCTCAAAATTTTCCAAGCCAAGCCTCAGCAATATGTGAACTGTGAACTTCCAGATGTTCAAGCTGGTTTTAGAAAAGGCAGAGGAACCAGAAATCATATTGCCAACATCTGCTGGATCATGGAAAAAGCAAGAGAGTTCCAGAAAAACATCTATTTCTGCTTTATTGACTATGCCAAAGCCTTTGACTGTGTGGATCACAATAAACTGTGGGAAATTCTGAAAGAGATGGGAATACCAGACCACCTGATCTGCCTCTTGAGAAATCTGTATGCAGGTCAGGAAGCAAGAGTTAGAACTGGACATGGAACAACAGACTGGTTCCAAACAGGAAAAGGAGTGCATCAAGGCTGTATATTGTCACCCTGTTTATTTAATTTCTATGCAGAGTACATCATGAGGAACGCTGGGCTGGAAGAAGCACAAGCTAGAATCAAGATTGCCAGGAGAAATATCAACAACCTCAGGTATGCAGATGACACCACCCTTATGGCAGAAAGTGAAGAGGAACTCAAAAGCCTCTTGATGAAAGTGAAAGAGGAGAGTGAAAAAGTTGGCTTAAAGCTCAACATTCAGAGAACGAAGATAATGGCATCTGGTCCCATCACTTCATGGGAAGTAGATGGGGAAACAGTGGAAACTGTGTCAGACTATTTTTTGGGCTCCAAAGTCACTGCAGATGGTGATTGCAGCCACGTAATTAAAAGACGCTTGCTCCTTGGAAGGAAAGTTATGACCAACCTAGATAGCATATTGAAAAGCAGAGACATTACTTTGCCAACAAAGGTCCATCTAGTCAAGGCTATGGTTTTTCCGGTGGTCATGTATGGATGTGAGAGTTGGACTGTAAAGAAAGCTGAACACCAAAGAATTCAGTCTTAAAGGCACACTATTTACAACTGTCTGTGTATATCCCAAATTATGTCTGACAGCCTTTGGTTGAAGATGGCAGACAACAAAAGAGAACAAGAGGGCACAGTCAGTAGACATGAGAACTCAACAAGCTTCTAGTGGATGGAAAGAAGAAGATGAAAACACCAGGGTCTTGCAGGGGAAAAGGAAGGGATTTCAGCAAAAAAGAACCACTCAGAGTTCTAAGACACTGAATGAGAATATCTGAAGTGGCCGGGGGAAAAAAATAAAAGCAGGCCAAAAGCAGAGGTGGAAGTGCAATTCTGACCATGGAAAACATGCCCCAGGCAGTGAGCCAGTGCCTGCCCTTCCCATCATCATGTATTCCTGTCTCTTTTCATATGAGCACCAGCATTTTACCTACAGAGAAAAAATAAACAGACACACAACAACAAAACATTAAGGATTTTAAAAAATATAATTGTAGCTCTTTCCTGGGGAGAATTAGGGAGGAAGGCCACAGAATGAAGTTCTCCCCATTCCAGTATTTGTACCTTCTCTATTCCCCTGATTAAACTCTGCACTTGCAGAAACCAGAAAGTAAAGTCTTCTGACCCAAATACACGCATATACACACAGACTACTGTGTCTATATACATACCGACTACTGGGAAACTGACCTACAACACCACAACAGATGAAACTCATGCTGCCTGCTTAGAACAATCAAATTAAGCTGTGCTAAACTTTCCAGCCAATATGGATGGATGCACAACATGGATCACATGGAAATGTAAATCCAAATGTGTGAAATCCGTGAACCTGGCCACCACCTTATCAATTTAAGATGATGAAGCTCCTCCAACTAACAAGTCCATCCTTGTTCCAAAAATAAATAAATTAATGTCCCTCTAGGTAGATCTCTCCTTCAATTTTAAGTCCCAGAAGAGGGAATCAATGCTTCTCCTCCCCAAATTCTTATTTTTCTCTGACCCAACAAGAGGGGTCACACTCCATGCCTGGGTTGAGGCTTATTCCTTCCTCAACAACTTGCACCAACTTTTGTATTTTTCTGTAGTGGATCACGTTGGGGTAGCACCAACATTAGCACCTGCTGAACTGGATCACTTCAACCCCAATGGTCTCATGAGTCCCAATCTTACAAATGTTCATAGGACCAGCCCTTTAACCACTGAGTTTAGAAAACTTCATGGAAATGTCTAAAACAAAATGTAAGCCTTAACAGTTAAATCTCAGCAACTACCCACCATCAGTTGCATTTCTTGAGCTGAAGTGGATACTTCAAACCTTAGCTACAACCTAAGACCGCATCATTGTAACCAGTTGTAGGCCACCTCAGAGACAGTGTCACGGAGGAGAAGGTAGACTATGGAAAATGGTAAAAACATCCTTCTTATTGATGGACGAGGATGCACTATTTGAAAGACATCATTTCCCTAGCCAAGGGCAGCCTAAGACCTGGGTCCAAAGCAAACCAAATGACCTACATTCTCCCTATTCCCCACGCACCTGAATCTCAAACTTCTCCAATCCAGAGGGAAAAGCTTGTCCAACAAAAAGCAGCAGCAGAGGAATACTGAGTGACAGAACAAAAGAGCTGGGGTTCTTTCACAATACCAACAGACTCACTCTTTCCTCGGGCCAAATGAACAATCTAGATGAGCTGCCTTCACCAGCTGTCAGAAAAGAATGCCCACAGAATGCCAAAGACTCCACCAAAGAGCTGGTAGGATCGCAGTGGTGGCTACCTGCGGGGAGAAAGTGTTGACTAGGAAGGGGCATTAGGAAACCACTAGAATCATGGAACTGTTTCTATTTTGATCTCAGTACTGACTGCATGTGGATATATAAGTAAGCAAAAATTCTTCCAACTGTTCACTTAATATTTGTGCATTTCATTGCATATAGAATATACCTCAAGAAAAAGGGGGGAAAATAATTTTTTTTTAAAAAAGAAGACACACAGCCAAACATTTTTCAAATAAGAAAACACTTCCAGACTTTCTGTAATTCTCCAGATTTCTGGAAGTGATAGATCCGAAAGAAAGAATTAAGGGCAGTCAAAAAAAGAGGAAGATGATGATCAAGAGGGAAATGATCATATTTCCCTTCATATCAGATCAGATCAGTCGCTCAGTCGTGTCCGACTCTTTGCGACCCCATGAATCGCCAGGCCTCCCTGTCCATCACCAACTCCCGGAGTTCACTCAGACTCACGTCCATCAAGTCAGTGATGCCATCCAACCATCTCATCCTCTGTCGTCCCTTTCTCCTCTTGCCCCCAATCCCTCCCAGCATCAGAGTCTTTTCCAATGAGTCAACTCTTCCCATGAGGTGGCCAAAGTACTGGAGTTTCAGCTTTAGCATCATTCCTTCCAAAGAAATCCCAGGGTTGATCTCCTTCAGAATGGACTGGTTGGATCTCCTTGCAGTCCTAGGGACTCTCAAGAGTCTTCTCCAACACCACAGTTCAAAAGCATCAATTCTTCGGCAATCGGCCTTCTTCACAGTCCAACTCTCACATCCATCCATGACCACTGGAAAAACCATAGCCTTGACTAGACGAACCTTTGTTGGCAAAGTAATGTCTCTGCTTTTGACTATGCTATCTAGGTTGGTCATAACTTTCCTTCAAAGGAGCAAGCGTCTTTTAATTTCATGGCTGCAGTCAACATCTGCAGTGATTTTGGAGCCCAGAAAAATAAAGTCTGACACTGTTTCCACTGTTTCCCCATCTATTTCCCATGAAGTGGTGGGACCAGATGCCATGATCTTCGTTTTCTGAATGTTGAGCTTTAAGCCAACTTTTTCACTCTCCTCTTTCACTTTCATCAAGAGGCTTTTGAGTTCCTCTTCACTTTCTGCCATAAGGGTGGTATCATTTGCATACCTGAGGTTATTGATATTTCTCCCGGCAATCTTCATTCCAGCTTGTGTTTCTTCCAGTCCAGCGTTTCTCATGATGTACTTTGCATACAAGTTAAATATACAGCCTTGACGAACTCCTTTTCCTATTTGGAACCAGACTGTTGTTCCATGGCCAGTTCTAACTGTTGCTTCCTGACCTGCATACACATTTCTCAAGAGGCAGGTCAGGTGGTCTGCTATTCCCACCTCTTTCAGAATTTCCCACAGTTTATTGTGATCCACACAGTCAAAGGCTTTGGCATAGTCAATAAAGCAGAAATAGATGCTTTTCTGGAACTCTCTTGCTTTTTCCATGATCCAGCAGATGTTGGCAATTTGATCTCTGGTTCCTCTGCCTTTTCTAAAATCACCTTGAACATCTGGAAGTTCACCGTTCACATATTGCTGAAGCCTGGCTTGGAGAATTTTGAGCATTACTTTACTAGCATGTGAGATGAGTGCAATTGTGCAGTAGTTTGACCATTCTTTGGCATTGCCTTTCTTTGGGATTGGAATGAAAACTGCCCTTTTCCAGTCCTGTGGCCACTGCTGAGTTTTCCAAATTTGCTGGCATATTGCGTGCAGCACTTTCACAGCATCATCTTTCAGGATTTGGAATAGCTCAACTGGAATTCCATCACCTCCACTAGCTTTGCTCGTAGTGATGCTTTCTAAGGCCCACTTGACTTCACATTCCAGGATGTCTGGCTCTAGGTCAGTGACCACACCATCATGATTATCTGGGTCATGAAGATCTTTTTTGTACAGTTCTTCTGTGTATTCTCGCCATCTCTTCTTAATATCTTCTGCTTCTGTTAGGTCCATACCATTTCTGTCCTTTATCGAGCCCATCTTTGCATGAAATGTTCCTTTGGTATCTCTGATTTTCTTGAAGAGATCCCTAGTCTTTCCCATTCTGTTGTTTTCCTCTATTTCTTTGCATTGATCGCTGAAGAAGGCTTTCTTATCTCTTCTTGCTATTCTTTGGAACTCTGCATTCAGATGTTTATATCTTTCCTTTTCTCCTTTGCTTTTCGCTTCTCTTCTTTTCACAGCTATTTGTAAGGCCTCCCCACACAGCCATTTTGCTTTTTTGCATTTCTTTTCCATGGGGATGGTCTTGATCCCTGTCTCCTGTACAATGTCATGAACCTCATTCCATAGTTCATCAGGCACTCTATCTATCAGATCTAGGCCCTTAAATCTATTTCTCACTTCCACTGTATAATCATAAGGGATTTGATTTAGGTCATACCTGAATGGTCTAGGTTTAAATTCATGTCCAAGCAACTGGAAGCGAGACAAAGAAATAACTACCCATAGCCCCATGCAACACAAGTTAGCTCTCATGAAAGAGAATGCATCCCCAAAGTCTTTACCTATATGTGCACTGTGACTTTAAATCCCTTTCATGAAAACAGAGAGGGCTCTACTCCAGGGAAACATTGCCAAATAAAGATGTTGAGCCAGAACCCCTGTCCAGCACTTGAGTAACCTTCTCCGAAGGCACAGTTTCACAACTATAGTTTAGTGACCTGGTTCAAAGATTTATTCTCAGGGATGTGCCAAAGGATTTTCTTTTTCTTATTTATTTCTGTTTTTACTTTTTAGCCACCAAGTGGCATGTGAGGTCTTAGTTCCCTGACAAGGGAGTGAATTGGCGCCCCCAGCAGTGGAAGCATGGAGTCTTAACTGCTGGACCACCAAGGAAGTCACAAATGACTTTCTCTTTAAAAGGGCTGCTGCATTATTCAAATTGGGGAAATAATGCCTCTGGGGGCCTTAGTTAGGACCAACAAAAAGAACACAAGAAAAAAACTTTATTTGATACTTTAAAATATTAAAATATTCTTATACCCCCATTCCTCGATATTTTCTTCTCTAATTCCCCATTTGCCTCCCCACACACAAACTACCACCACCATTCAGACAACCAGATTGTTCTCCCTCCTGGACTAGAGGATAGAATGTGTCAACAAATTTAAAAGATTTAATTCTTAGATTTGGGATTTTAAAACTTAGGCAGTTTGGAGACTAACAAAGAGCCATGACAGATACAATATAAATGGGAAAGTACCTGATACATAAGAGAAAACTATCCCGTCCTCACTCTACTCCCTGTCAGTCTCCAACCTCTAAAGTACAAAGGAATCCTCAGGCTAAAAGAAGACTCCATCTTATTGCAGTGGAAACACAGAAGTGGTAACAGAGCATCTAAAGGGTCCCAGAAAGAGGAAGCTTGCCCTCGAGTTCTTGGGTTGAGTTCTAGGAAGGATTCAAAAGCCCTATATGGGCTGCTGGTCTCTGGGAGGAAAGGAAATCAGCTCCCATTGTTTAGGCAGAGCCTGTGGAAATGACATAGCCTTGGAGGAAAAGTTGTTGCACGGCACACGTACCCAGGTAGCACTGGAGACAATGCCTTAGGCTTCCCCATGCTCCGACACAGCCTGGATGTTTTACATGGCTCCTCAGAGAAGCACAGAGAGAGTGATAAAAATGGAGGGCCCATGGATGGGAATTAGGTACAACTAGGCAATTACATGGACTTTCGTTTAAGGACCAGACAGGATGACTGTTCCAATGGATGCCAGATGACATCAAGGACAACACTGACCTCCTGACTTCCCCTCAACAATGCAGCCATGACCACAGCTAGCCCACAGGGACTTTTGTGCAGCTTAGGAAAAAACACTATACAATGTATACTGCTTACTGAAAGGAGGGCTTCCCTGATAGCGCAGTTGGTAAAGAACCCACCTGAAATGCAGGAGACCCCAGTTTGATTCCTGGGTCGCGAAGATCCGCTGGAAAAGGGATAAGGCTACCCACTACAGAATCCTTGGGCTTCCCTTGTGGCTCAGCTGGTAAAGAATCTGCCTGAATTGCGGGAGACCTGGGTTCGATCCCTGGGTTGGGAAGATCCTCTGGAGAAGGGAAAGGCTACCTACTCCAGTATTCTGGCCTGGAGAAGTCCATGAACTGTATAGTCCATGGGGTTGCAAGGAGTCGGAAATGACCGAGAGACTTTCATTTTCACTTTAGTGAAAGGAGAGGTGAACTTTCTGCTCCCTGTCTCTCTACCTACTCCAACCCCCAAGCCATGGTACTGGGAAATAGAACTCAGATGGTCTAACTCTTATACCTGAGCCACATCAACTCCAAACCTGCCTGAATAGTTGAGACTAACACATCTCAGGAAATTTATCTAAAATTTCATGCAAATTAAATCCATCCCAATATACAACCAAAGATATAAAGGAGAAACCACAACACAATGGTAGAAGGTACAGAGACATAGTCAAGACCCACAACCCCAAATGCGCAACTCACAAATGGGAGTTGCAAATTAGAATTGCAGAGCTTCTCCCCAAGGAGCAAGGGGTCTGAGTCCTACACTGAGGTCTCCAGCCCAAGGGTCCAGTACAAGGAAGATAAGCCCCCAGAATATTTGGCTTTGAAAGCCAGCAGGGCTTACTTTCCAGAGAGGCAGAGGGCTGTGGGAAATAGAGACCCCACTCTTAAAGGGCACCCACAAAGTCTCACGCATTCCAGGACCCAGGGCGGAAGCACTAATTTGAAAGGAGCCCGGGTCAGACCCACTTGCTGATCTTGGAGAGTCTCCCGAAGAGGCAGAGGCAATTGGAGTTCATCCTCGAGACATAAACACTGGTGCCAGTCATTCTGGGGAGCTTGATCTACTCTGAGGACACTGGTTTAGGCAATTTGGAATGTTCCCTTTAGCTTTACTAGCGCCTGGGGCCTAGGGCCCAGGCCTGCCCACAGCCTGTGGCACCAGTACTGGGATGCCAGAACAGTCTGGTACAGGCATAAAAACAGACACAAAGCTCAATGCAACAGAATAGAGGGCCCAGAAACGAGCCCCTCTTATATGGGCAATTAATCAATGACAAAGGAGCTAGGTATATAAAATTGAGAAAGAAGAGAAAACAGCTTTTCTGATAAAGGGTCTTAAGAGAATTGGACAGCTACATGTAGAAGAATAAAACTGGACTTTTCTATTGGGCTTTCCTGGTGGGTGGCTCAGTGGTCAAGAAATCATCTGCCAGTGCAAGAGACCCAGGTTTGACCCCTGGGTCAGGAAGATCCCCTGAAGGAGGAAATGGCAACTCACTTCCGGATTCTTACCAGGAAAATCCTTGACAGTCTACAGCCCATAGCGTTGCAAAGTCGGACATGACTGAGCAACTGAACATGTTCTGTAAAACCACGAACAAAGATAAACTCAAAATAGATTAAAGATTTAATCTTAAGATCTGATAACATGAAACTTCTGGAGGATAACATAAACAGTTAAATTTTCTGACATCACTCATAGGAAAAAATTTTTTTTAATATGTCTCAGGCAAGGGAAACAAAACAAAAATAAAAAATGGACTAATCAAATGAAAAGGCTTTTGCATAGCAAAGGAAACTATCAAAAAACCCCGAAAAGGCCACTTACTGAATGGGAGAAGATATTTGCAAATGACACATCCAACAAGATGTTGATACCCAAGATATACAAAGAACTCACACAACTCGATATTACACAAATGATCTGCTTAAAAATTAGGCAGAGGATTTAAATAGACATTTCTCCAAAGAACACATACAGATAGCTACCAGGTGCTGAAAAGGTGCTTAACATCACTGACCGTCAGGGAAATGCAAACCAAAACCAGCTGTCCTAATGGCTGTCATCAAAAAGACAACAAAGAAGATATTTCGGCAATTATATGCTGAAAGGAAAAGTCCTCCTACACTGTCAGTGGGAATATAAATTGGTGCAGCCCTTGTGGAAAAGCGTGTGGAGGTCTCTCAAAAAACTAAAACTTGAACTACCACATGCCCCAGAAATTTCACTCCTGGGTATACAAATGAAAAAAATAAAAACATTAATAGTAAAAGATACATGTACCCCAATGTTCATAGCAACATTATTTATGATTGCTTAGATATGGAAGCAAATTTAGTGTCCATCAACAGATGCATGGACAAAGAAGAAGTGGTATATATATTAACATGGAATACTACTCAGCCATAAAACAGAAAGTTTACCATTTACAGCAACGTGGATGGACTTGGAGTACTGTTATTATTCATAACAAGGTCCTTTCAATCACACCTGAGTTTCTATCAATGACATGACTTTCAGTTAGCTTCAAGATAAAGGCTGGTGCCCAAGGGAACGATCAGCCATCCCCTGACTATGGAAAGCTCTATACCTTGCCCTATGCATCTCTTCCATCTGGCTGTTCCTGAGTTGAAACCTTTATGATAAACTAGTAATCTAGTAAGTAAAATATTTTCTTCAGTTCTCTGAGTCATTATAGCATATTACTAAACCTATGGAGGGGTTGGGGAACCTCCTATTTGTGGCAGGTATGTCAAAAGCACAGGTGATAACCTGGACTTATGATAGGTATCTGAACTGGGGCCAGCGGATGTTGGCAGTTTGGTCTCTAGTTCCTCTCCCTTTTCTAAAACCAGTTTAAACATCTGGAAGTTCACGGTTCATGTATTGAGCTAGTAGGCTCCAATATTTCAGTTGTGAAATACTTGTCCTGTGACTATTACAGTAAATCACTGTAAACCTGGTTAGCTTAAAACAACAGAAGTTTGTTTCTCTCAGATCTAGACGCCGGAAGTCCAAAATCAGTGTCACTAGGTCAAAATCAAGGTGTCAGCTGGGCCATGCTCCTTTGGTAGCTAGAGGAGAGAATCTCTTAGGTTTTCCAATTTTTGATGGCTGCTGGCATTCCTTGGTTTGCGGCAGCATCACTCTTATCTTTGAGGCCAGTATCTTCAAATCTGTCTTCATATACCTTTGTCCTCTATATATCCATGTTAAATCTCCCTCTGCCTCCTCCTAATAAGGATACATGTAATTGCATTTAGGGCCCACCTGGATAAACCAGGATAAGCTCTCCATCTCAATATCCTTATTTTAATCAGATCTGAAAAGGTTTTTGTTTTTTTTCATATAAGGTAATGTTTATAGGTTCCAAGGATTAGGACCTAATATATTTGGGTAGCTGTTGTTTAAACCTTTTAATTTGTTGACACATTCTATCCTCTAGTCCAGGAGGGAGAACAATCTGGTTGTCTGAATGGTGGTGGTAGTTTGTGTGTGGGGAGGCAAATGGGGAATTAGAGAAGAAAATATCCAGGAATGGGGGTATAAGAATACTTTAATATTTTAAAGTATCAAATAAAGTTTTTTTCTTGTGTTCTTTTTGTTGGTCCTAACTAAGGCCCCCAGAGGCATTATTTCCCCAATTTGAATAATGCAGCAGCCCTTTTAAAGAGAAAGTCATTTGTGACTTCCTTGGTGGTCCAGCAGTTAAGACTCCATGCCTCCACTGCTGGGGGCGCCAATTCACTCCCTTGTCAGGGAACTAAGACCTCACATGCCACTTGGTGGCTAAAAAGTAAAAACAGAAATAAATAAGAAAAAGAAAATCCTTTGGCACATCCCTGAGAATAAATCTCTGAACCAGGTCACTAAACTATAGTTGTGAAACTGTGCCTTCAGAGAAGGTTACTCAAGTGCTGGACAGGGGTTCTGGCTCAACATCTTTATTTGGCGAGAGCCAAATAAACATGAGCCCTCTCTGTTTTCATGAAAGGGATTTAAAGTCACAGTGCACATATAGGTAAAGACTTTGGGGATGCATTCTCTTTCATGAGAGCTAACTTGTGTTGCATGGGGCTATGGGTGGTTATTTCTTTGTCTCGCTTCCAGTTGCTTGGACATGAATTTAAACCTAGACCATTCAGGTATGACCTAAATCAAATCCCTTATGATTATACAGTGGAAGTGAGAAATAGATTTAAGGGCCTAGATCTGATAGATAGAGTGCCTGATGAACTATGGAATGAGGTTTGTGACATTGTACAGGAGACAGGGATCAAGACCATCCCCATGGAAAAGAAATGCAAAAAAGCAAAATGGCTGTGTGGGGAGGCCTTACAAATAGCTGTGAAAAGAAGAGAAGCAAAAAGCAAAGGAGAAAAGGAAAGTTATAAACATCTGAATGCAGAGTTCCAAAGAATAGCAAGAAGAGATAAGAAAGCCTTCTTCAGCGATCAATGCAAAGAAATAGAGGAAAACAACAGAATGGGACAGACTAGGGATCTCTTCAAGAAAATCAGAGATACCAAAGGAACATTTCATGCAAAGATGGGCTTGATAAAGGACAGAAATGGTATGGACCTAACAGAAGCAGAAGATATTAAGAAGAGATGGCGAGAATACACAGAAGAACTGTACAAAAAAGATCTTCACGACCCAGATAATCACGATGGTGTGGTCACTGACCTAGAGCCAGACATCCTGGAATGTGAAGTCAAGTGGGCCTTAGAAAGCATCACTACGAACAACGCTAGTGGAGGTGATGGAATTCCAGTTGAGCTATTCCAAATCCTGAAAGATGATGCTGTGAAAGTGCTGCACTCAATATGCCAGCAAATTTGGAAAACTCAGCAGTGGCCACAGGACTGGAAAAGGTCAGTTTTCATTCCAATCCCAAAGAAAGGCAATGCCAAAGAATGCTCAAACTACCGCACAATTGCACTCATCTCACATGCTAGTAAAGTAATGCTCAAAATTCTCCAAGCCAGGCTTCTGCAATATGTGAACCGTGAACTTCCAGATGTTCAAGCTGGTTTTAGAAAAGGCAGAGGAACCAGGGATCAAATTGACAGCATCTGCTGGATCATGGAAAAAGCAAGAGAGTTCCAGAAAAGCATCTATTTCTGCTTTATTGACTATGCCAAAGCCTTTGACTGTGTGGATCACAATAAACTGTGGGAAATTCTGAAAGAGGTGGGAATAGCAGACCACCTGACCTGCCTCTTGAGAAATGTGTATGCAGGTCAGGAAGCAACAGTTAGAACTGGCCATGGAACAACAGACTGGTTCCAAATAGGAAAAGGAGTTCGTCAAGGCTGTATATTTAACTTCTATGCAGAGTACCTCATGAGAAACGTTGGACTGGAAGAAACACAAGCTGGAATGAAGATTGCCGGGAGAAATATCAATAACCTCAGATATGCAGATGATACCACCCTTATGGCAGAAAGTGAAGAGGAACTCAAAAGCCTCTTGATGAAAGTGAAAGTGGAGAGTGAAAAAGTTGGCTTAAAGCTCAACAGTCAGAAAACGAAGATCATGGCATCCGGTCCCATCACTTCATGTGAAATAGATGGGGAAACAGTGGAAACAGTGTCAGACTTCATTTTTCTGGGCTCCAAAATCACTACAGATGGTGACTGCAGCCATGAAATTAAAAGACGCTTACTCCTTGGAAGAAAAGTTATGACCAACCTAGATAGCATATTCAAAAGCAGAGACATTACTTTGACAACCAAGATTCGTCTAGTCAAGGCTATGGTTTTTCCAGTGGTCATGTATGGATGTGAGAGGTGGACTGTGAAGAAGGCCGATTGCCAAAGAATTGATGCTTTTGAACTGTGGTGTTGGAGAAGACTCTTGAGAGTCCCTTGGACTGCAAGGAGATCCAACCAGTCCATTCTGAAGGAGATCAGCCCTGGGATTCCTTTGGAAGGAATGATGCTAAAGCTGAAACTCCAGTACTTTGGCCACTTCATGCAAAGAGTTGACTCATTGGAAAAGACTCTGTTGCTGGGAGGGATTGGGGGCAGGAGGAGAAGGGGACAATAGAGAATGAGATGGCTGGATGGCATCACTGACTCGATGGACGTGAGTCTGGGTGAACTCCGGGAGTTGGTGATGGACAGGGAGGCCTGGCGTGCTGCAATTCATGGGGTCGCAAAGAGTCGGACACGACTGAGCGACTGAACTGAACTGAACTGAGCTCAGTTGCTTAAGGCAAGTTTTGTCCAATGATGCATTGCTATGGAGCCCCAGCGCATGCGAGTTGTGGAGGTGTGAGTCAGAGACAGAGCACATTGCTTTAGCTCACACAAGACAGACAGTGCCTCACTGGTGAGTTGAGCTTGGGTGCTCTGATTTCAGTAGTAGTGTCAGTCGCTCAGTCGTGTCTGACCCTTTGTGACCCCATGGACTATAGCCCGCCAGGCTCCTCTGTCCATGGGATTTCCCAAGCAAGAAAACTGGAGTGGGTTGCCATTTCCCTCTCCAGGGGAGCTTCCTGACCCAGGGATTGAACCTCAGCCCCTTCTGGTTCCAGAGGCCGTGCTTTCTCCAGTCTACAGTATGGCTGACAAGTGGACACGAGTCCCTTAAGTCGCCACTGGAGTCACTCTCCACTCCAATCCTAATAGAAACCCAGGTTTCTTCCTCAATTTCTCCCTCTTCCTCTTACCCACACCTGTTCAACAAGGAAGCCATTCCTGTCCAAATTCAGTTACAGTTCTTGGATCCATTTCCTCCTCCCATCCCACTGCCACTGCATCAGTTTATGCCTTTTATATCTTTTCCCCCAGATCATGGTAATAGTCTGCCAACTCTTTCCACTTACTTTCAATGCTTCCCTGTTGTCTAAGGTATAAAGTCCAAGAGTATAGCATCACACAAATAACTTTTCATTATCTGACCCCAAACTACTTCACTACTTTATTTCTCCCCACACTCATGGTTCTAATTACACGCTAAAATTGTTATTCTCCTCCCATACACTAAGGCCTTCCCAAATGCATGGTTTTGCACATGCTAGTCTTTCACTTGCCATCACTCTCACCCATCCTCCAAGATTCAGTGCAAATGTCACCTGTTTCATAAAGCCTTTGTTGATTTTTTCAGGTAACCCTAAATGCTCCCTTTACATCAAGTACTGCAGAGCATATATCAACTGGATCGTGAATTCCTCAAGAGAAATGTATGAAATATCATGAGCTTCACATTCTGGTTTACAGTCTCCAGTGGTGGGACATGCAATACCCATTTGTGTGCATAAAGTAAGTGTTAAATCTTTAATTAAAAAATTAATTTCTGTTTATATTTTCCTTTTATTTTAGATTTTGATATTTTTAATAATGCATAAAATGAACATAATATATACCAGTGGTACCTGTATATGATTTTTTTTAAATAAATGTGTATGAAGGGAGTGCTCACTAATTTTCTTTTTTCTTTTACTAACAGAAGTGTACAATAAAATATTTGGCAACCACTGGTCTTGCCTATTTGAGGAGATTTAATAACAAATCACCCAGATGCAGTAGAGAAGCCCTTTATCTCAAAAAAAAAATCAGTATCTAGAACAGTTATCCGCACTTGGCAAATAATCTGTGAATGTTAACTGAGCAAATAAATAAATGAGGAATACATTTTTAGCATACATGTTTATGGAAGATGTAAAACATAGTCTTTTGATCCTGAAGGTCTTGGGTAAGAATACCAAATCTCATACTCCCCAAGTTTGTGTCTTTGGGTAAGTCATTCATTACTTTGAACATCAATTTCCTGATCAGTAATATGAAGATAATACAAGTTGGTTGTGAGAATTAAAAGAAATAATAAATGCAAGCTGCTTATCATAATGCCACATTAAGCTCTCAGTAAACTGAAGCTGTTTTGCAGTACTATATGGTAGAAAGTCCAAACCGGAAGCCCCTTATATCTTGTAGGTCCACCCTTACTTCTGCTCAAATTATTTTGCCTTACTGTCATCCCAGGAAAGGACCTGTGTGTCCTTAGATATGGATGAATCTTACATGGATGAAATATGAGTATTTTTAAAGCCAGGTAAGAATCTTATAAGTTCAGGGTCATTCGTGCATTTCCTCAGTCTTCCACACCACAAGAGAGGTTTACTGGATTTTGGCAGAATCATTTCAAAACACTTCATAATAGAAACACAATGAAGTCACCTTTCTTTGGGCTTAGACCTTTGTTGTCTGTCTGAGTTCATCCGGGTTGAATGGAGGCATGGCTGCTAAATGACTTATTGGCAGGAAGCAGATGAGCCTCTTCTTCTGGTCACTGAGGGACTGAAAGGCTCCCTAAGCAGAGGGTCATCATCTTCTGCAACCTACAAGCACAAGTAGGTCCAATGGAACTTCACAACATTAGAGAGAGAAGGCTTAGAGAGAAAAACTACCTTAGGCCGGTCAGTCCTTAGTGAGATTAGAGCAACTAGAAGATTTGTTTAATTAAGTGTTCACCTATGAGTTTCTCACAGGATTGCCTCTTCCCAGCCTCTCCCCAGATGGAATAGAGGCTGTAGGGCAGAAACACCTGGCAAATTTGCAGGGGATTGTGAGTCAGTGGAGAGTGTAGCTAAGGTGACCAGTGCAATTGCTCTATCAAACAAGTCTATTATTTTAAAAACCCATTCTTCACAGTGCTTTCTTGACTCTATAATTGTTCAAAATTGCAAAACTTATCTTTCTCCATCATGGACAAATTCCTCAGAAGCGCCTCACTGTATAAATAATAAGGTCCACATTCCTTAAGATCAGAAAGACCCACAGGATCCTTTATGATCTGACTTGTGGCTAACCCTCAAGTTTGTTGTTGTGTTGTTAAGCTGCTAAGTCATGTCCGACTTTTTGTGACTCCATGGACTGAAGCCCACCAGGCTCCTCTGTCCATGGGATTTCCCAGGCAAGAATACTGGAGTGGGTTGCCGTTTCCTTCACCAGGGGATCTTTCTGACCCAGGAATCAAACCCAGGTCTCCTGCTTTGGCAGGAAGATACTTTACCAATGAGCCACCAGGGACACCCCGCTTTTTCGTTTACTACAGAATGTAATGTTTGTGGAGTTCATGGATCTAAATACACCCAGTGGTCCCAGAGGTCATGAAAATTGACAGGGTGGCAGATGCTCTCCCAGATCATAGCTGAAGCTCAGTTTTCTGTTCTCTTGGTGGAAAGTTTGCTAAGTCATGAGCACCAGTGATTTCTAGCCTGAGGCTTTCACTGTATCTAAATGAACAGGCTCTGAGAACAAATGCCTTTGCAAAAGCCACTCAACCTCTCTAGGCCTATTTCCCCATTTCTAGCATGGAAGTGGCTGGCCTTTTTTTACCTTCTGCACCTCTGTTGTTCTATAGGGACTTGAGGAAAGGTCATAACATGAATATCATGCTGTTATTGTCCCAGGCGCTATGCTAGTCACATTACATAGATTGTCCATTTAAGCCTTTACTGTATTGAATCCTCATTTTAAGAGAAGGAAATAGAGGTAAGAGAGAGCAATGTGTTGCCCCATGATTGACAGGATCCACGTGGAATTAAGGGGCTTCCCAAAGTGTGATAGGGAAGAATCTTTGTATTCTATTACAAATTAATCATGAAAGGGATGTTGCCTATAAGTTTAAATCATACATAATGGCTCAGGTATATGAACATTAAGCTCAAATACTATTGTTTGGCTCACAGGAAACATCCTGACCAGGCCCACCTGTGATTGGCTGCAGAAAGCAAGATATTAATATGACCCCTCTACAGTCTCGTTAGAACCAGGACTTTACGCCTTCTCCTTTGAGTATAAAAAAAAAAGCCTGAGTTCTACCTCAGGGAAGACAGTTCTTTGAGACACTAGTTGACCATTTTCTTGGTGTGTTGGCTTTCCAAATAAAGTCTCTATTCCTTGCTTCAACAAATCGTCTCTTGATTTATTCACCTGTAATGCAGATAGCAGTAGGAGCTTGGACTCAGTAACAAAAGCTCCTCAAAGCTGCAGTGGGATGCAGTTACCAAAAGAGGAAAGACCAAGACAGCAAACATCCAAATCAATATAGAAAGAAATAAGTATAGGCTCTGCTTTTCTGAATTTTCCTACTGATGCTACAAACACAATCCCTTATGTCACTGATCTCAAATCTTTCTATGGCTTTGGAAAGTTTTCAGTGTGTTTACTTTCAAATGTCTTTCAAGCCAATTTGAAACTCTTGTTTATGTCTAAAGAAAGTGAAAGTCGCTCAGTCGTGTCTGACTCTTTGTGACTGCAAGGACTATACAGTCCATGGAATTCTCCAGGTCAGAATACTGGAGTGTTTAGCCTTTCCCTTCTCCAGGGAATCTTCCTAACCCAGGGATCCAAAGGGATTGAACCCAGGTCTTCCGCATTGCAGGTGGATTCTTTATCAGCTGAGCCACAAGGGAAGCCTAAGAATAAATGCAGTGGGTAGCCTATCCCTTTTCCAGCAGATCTTCCTGACCCAGGAAGCAAACTGGGGTCTCCTGCATAGCAGGCAGATTCTTTACCAACTGAGCCATCAGAGAAGCCCTGTTTATGTCTAAAGAAAAGAAAGCGAAGTCGCTCAGTCGTGTCAGACTCTTTGCAATCCCATGGACTGTAGCCCACCAGGCTCTTCTGCCCATGGGATTTTCCAGGCAAGATTACTAGAGTGGGTTGCCATTTCCTTCTCCAGGGATCTTCTGGACCAGGGATTGAACCTGGGTCTCCTGCACTGTAGGCAGATGAGTCACCAGGGATATGTTTATGTCTAATCCCCTTCCTGATCTGTATGCAGGTCAGGAAGCAACAGTTAGAACTGGACATGGAACAACAGACTGGTTCCAAATAGGAAAAGGAGTACGTCAAGGCTGTATATTCTCACTCTGCTTATTTAACTTATATGCAGAGTACATCATGAGAAACGCTGGACTGGAAGAAACACAAGCTGGAATCAAGATTGCCAGGAGAAATATCAATAACCTCAGATATGCAGATGACACCACCCTTATGTCAGAAAGTGAAGAGGAACTCAAAAGCCTCTTGATGAAAGTGCAAGTGGAGAGTGAAAAAGTTGGCTTAAAGCTCAACATTCAGAAAACGAAGATGGCATCCGGTCCTGTCACTTCATGGGAAATAGATGGGGAAACAGTGGAAGCAGTGTCAGACTTTATTTTTTCGGGCTCCAAAATCACTGCAGATGGTGACTGCAGCCATGAAATTAAAAGATGCTTAGTCCTTGGAAGGAAAGTTATGTCCAACCTAGATAGCATATTCAAAAGCAGAGATATCACTTTGCCAACAAAGGTCTGTCTAGTCAAGGCTATGGTTTTTCCAGTGGTCATGTATGGATGTGAGAGTTGGACTGTGAAGCAGGCTGAGTGCCGAAGAATTGATGTTTTTGAACTGTGGTGTTGGAGAAGACTCTTGCGAGTCTCTTGGACTGCAAGGAGATCCAACCAGTCCATTCTGAAGGAGATCAGCCCTGGGATTTCTTTGGAAGGAATGATGCTAAAACTGAAACTCCAGTACTTTGGCCACCTCACGCAAAGAGTTGGCTCATTGGAAAAGACTCTGATGCTGGGAAGGATTGGGGGCAGGGGGAGAAGGGGACGACAGAGGATGAGATGGCTGGATGGCATCACTGACTCGATGGACGTGAGTCTGGGTGAACTCCGGGAGTTGGTGATGGACAGGGAGGTCTGGCGTGCTGCGATTCATGGGGTCGCAAAGAGTCGGACACCACTGAGCGACTGAACTGAACTGAATCCCCTTCCAATTAACTTATCTCCAATAATCCTATTTTTTCTTCTTCCCCATCTTGATTAAAACTTCAGTTTTAAAAATTCAGTGATTAAAGTGAGTGCAGAGTGAGTGAAGTCGCTCAGTCGTGTCCGACTCTTCGCAACCCCGTGGACTGTAGCCCACCAGGCTCCTCTGTCCATGGGATTCTCCAGGCAGGAATACTGGAGTGGGTTGCCATTTCCTTCTCCAGGGCATCTTCCAGACCCAGGGATCGAACTCAGGTCTCCCGCATTGCAGGCAGACGCTTTAACCTCTTGTTTGTTCAACTTTGTCCCAACTTCAGGAAGACTACAGTAAACAACATCTCCCAAAGCTTCCCGACAGAAGAGCAGGGCCGGTGTGCAGCTCCCAGACTGCACCCGCTCGCAGTCCCCAGGGCCGCGGCGAGCAGGGCGTGCTGGGTGCCGAGATGGCGCGCAGGCTGCCGACCGCGGCCTGCATGCTCCACACTGCGCTCAGCGCCATGTTCGCAGTGGTTAGAAGGTACACCCAAAGCAGCCAAGAAACCACCTGAGCCAAGATTAAAGGGACGTGAGAGGCTCATCAACATTAGGAGACTGGACCACCTATGACTCTGCATACACCCTAATTTTGTCAGCAACCCCAACCTATTGAAACTTCATAGAAGAAAGAGGAATGCAAGACTGTTGTTACTGCCTTGATCTTTATCACATAGCCTTGCCTGACTTAGCGATTCCCTGGTGGCTCAGACAGTAAAGCGTCTGCCCGCAATGAGGGAGACCCGGGTTTGATCCCTGGGTTGGGAAGATCTCCTGGAGAAGGAAATGGCAACCCACTCCAGTACGCTTGCGTAGAAAATTCCATGGATGGAGGAGCCTGGTGGGCTACAGTCCATGGGGTCACGAAGAGTCGGACATAACTGAGCGACTTCATGACTTCACGACTTGCCTGACTTATAACTTCTCCCTATTCACCAGAGAGTGGGGGCACAGTTCTTGAGACCCTAGCCTACTGTGTTCCCCCTTTGCCTAGCAAAGTAACAAAGCCACTCTTTGCTTCTCCATTAAAAAAAAAAAAAAAAAAAAACTGGATCTAAATTCAGAATACCCCGGAAATCATTAGACTTTATACCAGGTATTATATGATCTTAAAAAAGAAAAAAACCTTCAAAAGTCTAAAGTACAGAACTTCAAACAAAGAATCAGACATCAATAAATCAGTATGGGGACTTCCCTAGCAGTCTGATGGTTGGGAGTCCACTTTGCAATGCAGGAGACATGGGTTCGAACCTTGGTCCAGGAAACTATGATCCCACATGCCTCGGAGCAGCTAGGCCCGAGGCAAGAATACTGGTGCTACAACTACTGAAGAGATCACACCAAAAAAAAAAAAAAAGAGATCACGCCACAGCTAGAGAGTCCATTAGTGAAAGTCACTTAGTCACGTCTGACTCTTTGCGACCCCATGGAATGTGCAGTTCTGTGCAATTCTCCAGGCCAGAATACTGGAGTGGGTAGCCTTTCCCTTCTCCAGAGGATCTTCCCAACCCAGGGATCGAGCCCAGGTCTCCAGCGTTGCAGGCGGATTCTTTACCCGCTGAGCCAGGAGGGAAGCCCGCAAAAGAGTCCATGTGTTGCAACAAAAGATCCCAAGTGCCACAGCTAAGACCCATGCAGCGAAATACATAAATAAATCACCATGATTTTGGAATTCCCACATTTGGGGAACAGTTTTACTCATTTGGCTTCTGGGAAACTCTTATTTTGTGGATGATATTTTTTCTCAAGGTCACCTTATTTTCCAACTTTAAACATCCTCCAATCTCTTCCACAGTTTTTTTCTCCTAGTTCAGTCAGTTCAGTCACTCAGGTCTTGTCTGACTCTTAGAGACCCCATGGACTGCAGCACACCAGGCTTCCCTGTCCTTCACCAACTCCCAGAGCTTGCTCAAACTCATGTCCATCGAGTCAGTGATGCCATCCAACTATCTCATCCTCTGTCATCCCCTTCTCCTCCTGTCTTCAGTCTTTCCCAGCATCAGGGTCTTTTCCAATGAGTCGGCTTTTCGCATCAGGTGGCCAAAGCATTGGAGTTTCAGCTTCAGCATCAGTCCTTCCAATGAATATTCAGGACTGATTTCCTTTAGGATTGACTGGTTGGATCTCCTTGCAGTCCAAGGGACTCTCAAGAGTCTTCCAACACCACAGTTCAGAAGCATTAATTTTTCTCCTAAGATACTTGAACCATTACAAGAGTTCTCTACATGGTCTAATTGAGAAAGACTCCAGGCTCAAAGTACAACTGTTAGAGAGGAATCCGCTGCTGTGAATGCCTACAGCACTGAGAGAATGTGAGCCATAGATGGTCAGACCAGGGTGGGGGCGTGGATGTGAGCCTGGCCATCTGCAGTGCAGATGGCCAAACTCGGCCTTCCCTCTTCCTCCTTTTCCTACTAAGAACCATAAAACATGACAAGTGGAGGACACCTAACTGTCCAATAATCCTCATTCTACAGGAGAAAACTGAGGCCACCAAAGGGAAAGGGATTTGCCTAAGATACCCGGTAAATCAATTAATGCAGGGCTAGGAAAGAACTCAGGCTTCCCTGGTAGCTCAGTTAGTAAAGAATCTGCCTGCCGTGCAGGAGACTGGGGTTCGATCCCTGGGTCAGGAAGGGCCTCTGGAGAAGGAAATGGCAAACCACTCCAGTATGATTGCCTGGAAAATCCCACGGACAAAGGAGCCTGGCAGGCTACAGTCCATGGGGTTGCAAGAGTCTGACATGACTTAGCAACTAAACCACCACTACCATCAGGAAAGAACTCAGGCCTTCCAAGAATAGGTCTAGGGCTCTCCCGCTGTGCTACAGCTTTCCCTTTCTTATCCTTCCTCTAACAGGAGCTGAAATGACTTCTGCCAAGGCTCCCTTTGCCTGCATTTGGGGCTGGGTGGTCTTCTTCCCTCCAGCTCTCCCTCCCTCTCTCCTCCTCCCTTGTATTCTTTTCCTTCCTTGTTGTATATAAAATACAGCAAAATGATGTATAAAATACAATACAATCATAAAAACAACATAAAAACATAAACGTAAAACAACGTAAAAACATAAAAACAGAAGAAAAAATAAGGGTCGAGATTACAAGATGGAGTTCGGAATAAGGTTAAAAATGTATATTATATTAAGGTAAAAATGTCTACGAAGGTAAGTCCCAGATTTGCCTCCAAATTTTTCTAACAGTGGAAACACAATTTACATTATTCTTGATAATAAATCAAGTACCTAAGATGGCACAACTATTAATACTGAGACCAGGTAGAAATACTCTTCAGAGTTTCCTTATAATCAAAATATTTGAAGATTTGTTGTTGTTCCTTTTAGGCTATTTGCTGTAGAACACGTTGAAAAGACAGTCTTTAGGAGTTTAATTAGTATTCACTGTCTTAGGCCAAGTCATAAGGTGGTAAAGCCCTCCTCAGTCTTACATGAGAGTAACTGCTCTGCAGGTCTGAAGGCTCAGCTATGGTCCACTGTTCTGCCACATGCCTCTGACAGATTAAAGTTGGATCGTGGTGGGAAAGGGACTCACTGAGATTCATGCCTTTCTCAAGGTCTCCTTTATAGTTTGGACCAATATTTATCAGAGGGAGAGCCTGAGAGGGTCTAGGTATTTCTTTGTAATTAAAAGAAGTTTATTCATTATAAATTTCCACGCATCTCCTATTTTCTACTAACACAAAAATAAAGAGTAAATGCAGTTTCCTAGCAGCCAGTTCATTAATACATTTGTTTAGTTGCTAAGTTATGTCTGACTCTTTTGTGACCCCATGGACTGTAGCCTGCCAGTCTTCTGTCCATGGGATTTCCCAGACAAGAATACTGGAGTGGGTTGCCTTTTCCTTCTCCAGAGGATCTTCCCAATCCAGGGATCAAACCCATGTCTCCTGCATTGGCAGGTGGACTGTTTAACACGGAGCCACTAGGGAAGCCCTCATTAATACATAGAAACATATATATGCACACACACACACATATATGGAGAGAGTGTGGGAACCTTAATATAATGTAAAAGTAACTCTTCAGTTCAGTTCAGTCGCTCAGTTGTGTCCAACTCTTTGCGACCCCATGAACCACAGCACGCCAGGCCTCCCTATCCATCACCAACTCCCGGAGTCCACCCAAACCCATGTCCATCGAGTTGGTGATGCCATCCAGCCATCTCATCCTCTGTTATTCCCTTCTCCTCCTGCCCTCAATCTTTCCCAGCATCAGGGTCTTTTCCAATGAGTCAGTTCTTCCCATCAGGTGGCCAAAGTATTGGAGTTTCAGCTTTAGCATCAGTCCTTCCAATGAACACCCAGGGCTGATCTCCTTCAGAATGGACTGGTTGGATCTCCCTGCAGTCCAAGGGACTCTCAAGAGTCTTTTCCATCACCACAGTTCAAAAGCATCAATTCTTCGGTGCTCAGCTTTCTTCACAGTCCAACTCTCACATCTATACATGACCACTGGAAAAACCATAGCCTTGACTAGACGGACCTTTGTTGGCAAGTGTCTTTTAATTTCATGGCTGCAGTCACCATCTGCAGTGAAAAGTAACTCTAAATTTCTATTAACATACAGGTTGCCTAATTGTTCTGCAGGAGTGCTTTGATCTTAATAGCAATAATAAGAAATTGTTTTCATTATCCAATAATGTTCTTGAGGTTTTCCTTTATATCTCAAATACATTTTTTGTGCTACCAAATAATTCTCTGTGTTGAACACATACAGGGGAAGTTTATCAGAATATATCTGAATAAAGAAAGCACAAGAGGTAAGATCCTATTACCTCCTATTTGATCTCCTTTCCCAGACATCCCTCAAGGGCCAAGGAAAACTCATTCCTTGGGCCTTAATTGCTCTTGGCTACTCCCAGAGCAAAAAATCTTGGCTCACAAACTCAGAGGCTTTCAGGCAGCAAGTGACTGTCTGCAGCATGGAAGGCATATGCTCAGAGTGTTGTGAAAACCCCAGAGTTAAACTGGATTTTTGAACACCTATCTCATCCCCTTATTAAATCAGATGTCTTAAATCAGATGTCTTCCTCTGTAATACTGTGCTCACCACTCACTTAATTGAACTTTTTCAATTCACTGAATTGAAAGTGTCTATTTTGGAGTTTGAGTTTATTTTTATGTAATTATTTGTACATCTCCTATTCACGTAAAATTTTGACCTTTTATATTTCCCTTAATCTCTTCCAAGATTAATAAGGCATGTTGATCACTATGATAAGATCTTTTTAGGACAGGTCTACATGGGATGGGCTTTGAAATGGCTCAGGCCCACCTCAAACTTTGGGGCAAAGAAGACGATACTTTGGAACTCTGGCCAAGCACCACGATAGAGAGATGCAGGATGCCACCTGAGACACATACAGAGCACCTCTGGAGGGGGCAGTGGGAAGCAGGAGCAGAAGGTGGGTCCCTAGGTCACCCTGTTCTTCCCAGTGTTTGGGGGAGGCCTCTGCCCTGCCACAGTCTTTAAGAAGGCTCCAGGCTCCAACTTCCCTGTTCCAATCAAAAATCTTGCAAGCCACCTCAGTTCTGTCAGTTTTTGTCAGAAAAGGAATGGGAAAAGTTAAGGCTCTTTGGCTTCTTTTGTTTGTAAATAAATTGTGTCTTTGAGAGAGAGAAAAAAAAAAGATCTTCCTAAACTTTTTAATTTTCAGAGAGATCTAAAGTGAAAATTAAAGAAAAAAAGAAAGAAAGTGAAAATGACCAGGAACTGAATATTGATTTTTCTCTCCGGGAGTTTTGATTTTTTTTTTTCCCAATGTTAGAATTTCTTCCTTACAAATCAATATAGTTTCCAACTTTGGAAACTATCTCCAGTTAGGTTAGCAAAGTTCATTGGGGAAAAAAAGAGAAATGAAATGTGGTCCCTGTATTGCCAACCTCTGTAAGCAGGCCCAGAATAAAATTGCAACTTAACCACTGTCATCAGAGAGGTGTAGTCCCTTTCCACCTGAGCCAGATCCAATGCCAGCTTGGTGGCATCAAAGAAGGTACATGAAGAAATTATGATCTGAATCCCTCTCAAGGGGTCAACTGAATCAGAGGACAAGGAAAAACGGAATCACCTACTTGAGGTATGTTTTTCAGTTCAGAAATCTTTAGATCTGTTGAAACAGAGGTATACAACTCTGATGTGATGTGGGTGTTTGTAGTCATTGGCTACAGCAGCCCTATGAAACTAAGAACTCATTGTCTCTGCCCTTAAGATACAAGGTACAATGGCTTCCCCAGTGTCTCAGTGTTAAAGAATCCACCTGCAAGGCAGGAGACATGGGTTGGATCCCTGGGTCAGCAAGATACCCTGGAGAAGGAAATAGCAACCCACTGCAGTATTCTTGCCTGGAGAATCCCATGGATGGAGGAGCCTGGTAGGCTGCAATCCATGGGGTCGCTAAGAGTCAGATATGACTGAGCGACTTCACTTTCACTTTTCACTTCATGCATTGGAGAAGGAAATGGCAACCCACTCCAGTGTTCTTGCCTGGAGAATCCCAGGGATGGGGGAGCCTGGTGGGCTGCCATCTATGGGGTCACACAGAGTCAGACATGACTGAAGTGACTTAGCAGCAGCAGTATTATTGTCTGGAGAATCCCATGGATGGAGAAGCCTGGCAGGTCACAGTCCATGGGGTTGCAAAAGTAGGACACAACTTAGTGACTAAAACCATCAATCACCACCACCTCCCACGTGGCTGAGGGCTTCAGAGCTGTGGTAACAAGCACAAGAGTTTAGGAGGTGAGAGAGCAAGAGACCTTATTTTTGAACAGGTAAAGCCTTAAGCTGGGAGTAGCTCGTGAATATCCAAAGGGGTTTTGGAAAGAAGGGCGTCTTTTAATTTCATGGCTGCAGTCACCATCTGCACTGATTTTGGAGCCCCAAAAAATAAATTCTGACATGGTTTCCACTGTTTCCCCATCTATTTCCCATGAAGTGATGGGACCGGATGCCATGATCTTCATTTTCTGAATGTTGAGCTTTAAGCCAACTTTTTCACTCTCCTCTTTCACTTTGATCAAGAGGCTTTTTAGTTCCTCTTCACTTTCTGCCATAAGGGTGGTGTCATCTGCATATCTGAGGTTATTGATATTTCTCCTGGCAATCTTGATTCCAGCTTGTGTTTCTTCCAGTCCAGCGTTTCTCATGATGTACTCTGCATAGAAGTTAAATAAACAGGGTAACAATATACAGCCTTGACGTACTCCTTTTCCTATTTGGAACCAATCTGTTGTTCCATGTCCAGTTCTAACTGTTGCTTCCTGACCTGCATACAAATTTCTCAAGAGGCAGATCAGGTGGATTAAAAAAAAACAAAACACTCTTAACTTTTTATTATACTCTCCTTATTTAAAGAGATGCTTCTCACAGTTTCCAGTTTTCAGTGGTTTGAGGCACTCGACTTTAAATGAAAATATCTTCTTTGGACTGCCTTGGAGGTGGGGAGGTGCAGAGTAAGAGAATTTTCTTCCTGGTCCTAATGTCCACCTAATTTTTAAAGCATAGGTTCGTTATTCTTATTATATTTTAAGCTTACAATTACATGCGTATATTATTAGATGCCTGGATGTTCCATTTCACTTTTCTTAATTTGTGGGGAATGAGTGGAGGGAGGGACAGGGTAAAAAATACTTTCCCTCTGAGAAAAGAAAGAGGGTGTATATGGAAACTGATATTAAAACATTGGTGTGAGACTGGGAGGTCAGTAGGGGTCAATGGTACATTTAGCCCTCTCCTCAAAGGTGATTCTCTTCTACCTACACCCGTAAAATAAATAGAGCGAATTTCTTATGCATGCAAACAGTTTTTGCATTGGACCAGTTGGTCCAGTTCTCCCATCTGCAAACTTCCTTACCCCCTTTGTTTCAGTTCACTATCTCTCTACCCTTTCCCATATCCAAACCCTCCACCTAACCTCCCTCCTCTTCTGGCTTCTAGTCACTCTCGACTTTCTGCCACCTTCGCCCTCAGCATCCCCAGTGGGCACGTGACTGGGGGGCTCCGCAGACCGGGCCCCAAGTTACCTTGAGTCAAAGCCAGAGCTCGGCGGTGAGTGACCTGGACGGTGCGGCAGGGGCAAGGAGGCAGAAAATGCGTTCGTTTCACGTGGCATCTCAGCGCAAATTTGCCTGAAATTGTTGACGAGGAAGCGGGCAGGTTTTATTATTTACTTATAGCCTACGTGCTATTTTCGCCCTGGGGCTTCGCTTGGTTTTCAGAAACTTCATTCAAAGGCCAGGCGAGGCGGCCCACGAGGTCTGGACAGGGCGTTGTAGATGACCTCAAAGCTACTTCCTCCCCCTCCTAGCCCTTCCTTCTCTCCCCTAGTCACCTTTGCATAAACAAAACTGCCCCCGGGGCTAGAGAGGTCTCGCTCTCTCTCGCAAAGGGTTAAGATTTGTCGGATCGCACGAGGGGGAGGAGATTCCCCATAGACAAGTAAAAAGGGTGATGGACAAACGTGCGGGCACTAAGACCTCAAGGCATTCATTTCCTCCTACGGTGGATGCGGACGCCGGGAGGAGGAGAGTCCGGGAGAGAGGAGCTGGGAGCAGAGGCACAGGCAATGCTCAACCCCGACTGTAGCTGAGAAAGGCTGGGGGAAACCGGTTGCCGGAGATCGACCGGCGAGGGGAAGACCTTGGGGGGTGGGTGGGGGAAACAGACTGGAGAGCACTCGAAATCTAGCGCTTTACAGATTATTTTATTTTGTGTAGAGAACACGTAGCGACTCCGAAGATCAGCCCCAGTGAACATGTCAGTGTTGACTTTACAAGAATATGAATTCGAAAAGCAGTTCAACGAGAATGAAGCCATCCAGTGGATGCAGGAAAACTGGTAGGTGATGCTTTCGTGTGATACTGTCCCCAGGAGCCCCGCGCGTTTTCCCGGTGTGCCTTAATGTCGGTACTCCCTTTCCGGGGCGTGAATGGAGCGAGGAACCGCGGGTAGCGGGAGCGGATCGCTGAGTTCCCGGGTCTCCCCGGTGCAGGAGACCTTGGAACTGCATGAAGCGCGTGAGTCTGTGGGTGCCCCTGGGTGAACCGTGGCTACACATGCATCTTTAACATAGATTATATAACATAGAACATACATGTGTACATAGAGTGCGACAGGGAAGGCGGGAGAGACGCCACAGACCCTACCTGAGCTACTCCTGGTTTCCCTCTAGATTTGGGGTTTCTTGCTTGGCCTCCTGCGAACAGTGTGAAAGGCAGTGGAGGGAGGACCTGGTCTCCGGCTCTGTTTAACCCTTTCCCATCCGCCGTCCTCTGCTCTCTGGTCCTCGCCCTTTCCCCATCCCTCCTGTCTGCCCTTCCTTTCTCCTTGCAGCTCTCCTACTTCACTGTCTTCCTCCTTGCTGCTCCCCAGCCAGAGTCCTCCTTTCCTGGACCCTTTTTCCCTATGCAGATCCCTTTCCAGTTTCATGAAGAGACGGAGGCGGGGAGTGGGGGAGGAGGGGACAATGAAAACAGTAATAAAAATGAATGAACCCGAGCGAGTGGAGCCACGCCATTATTAAGTTTGTTTTACGGAAACGCCTTTTGGACACACTCGATTCTAATTTAGTGGGAAGCTGCTGATTGGAGTTGAGACACAGATTATAAACCCCTGGGTCCGCAGAGTCCTTGGGGGTGGGGAGTGTTCCCTACACAACTTCTAACCCGGGAAAGCATCTTTTCTTGTTAACTGTGTTCCCTCCGCCAGTCCTTCTGGAAATCCCCGTGTGGGAAGCGATCCCGTGTCACCTTGCAATATTTAACAGGGGAGGGTGTGTATGTTCATCTCGCTTCTAGCTTGTAGACGGAGCTGCTGTGGCAGACATTCTCTAACCAACCCCCCCCCCCCCCCCTTAACCCCGTGTCTGACGATCAGTAAAAAGAAAGCCCAAGGCAACCCCCAGCTAGGCAGCTGCTGGCAGCCTCCCAGGTACTGTTGGAGAGGGTCGGGCCGAGGGGGCTCTGGGAAGGTGGGGGATTCCGCCTGCCGCGTGCGCTAGCGCGTGCCCCCAGCACCCTCACGACCTGCCTTCCCTCCCCCAGCTCATCAATGGGAAACCGGAGACGCTAGCGCGCCTGGAGGCTGGGGCGGGTGGGTGCTCTGCGCCGGAACCCGGGAATGGGGGCTCAACGTCTTCTCCTCTGGAGGTTCGGCCGCCGCTCCCGCCTTCTCCCTCGCCGCCGGCCCGCCGGGGACCAGCTGGCCATTTGTGGTCTCAGGCTGGGCCCGCCCCGTGCGCCGTGCGCGCCGGCGGGGCCGGGCCGGTTGGGGCGGGCGCGGCGCGCGGCCTGGCGCGCTCACACTTGCTGCGGCGTGGCTGGGGGCTTCCTCGGGCGCGGGGGCCGGAGGGCTACAGCCGGAAGCCAGGAGGGCCACGCGATTCGCTCGGCAGGCTGGGAAGTGCGGCAGCGCTCTGGGCCGAGGCCCCTCCTGGGCCTCCGAGGGCGGAGGCGCCGAGGGTGGGTCCGGAAGACGGTTGTGCACCGGGAGGCTCGATCCCGTAGGAGTTTAGACAATTAAGGCCTCAGCGCTTAGGGAAGCCAAGCCTCCCTCGGGCCCCACCAAAGGGACCTCTCTCCAGGCACTTCCTCCTCCTGCGTAGGGGGTAGTGCTGAAGACCGGGCGAGGGCGGTGGCCCCGGGAGCCGCGCGGCGGACCAGCAGAAGGCGAAGGTCTTCTTTGCGACTGTTCATCGTGGTGTCTTGTCACACCGCTCAGTCCATCTTCCCGTCCCATCGGCCCTGCGCTCTCTGTGTTTCCTAATATCTGACCAGTCTTCAACTTGCTGCACCCTTGTTGAACCTGCCCCTCCGGAACTGGCCTACCCTCGGGCCGGCTGCTCGAGCTCACTGTGGGCTAGCCCCTCTCCTTGCACCTCCTCGGTGGATACTCCTCCTACTCACTTGTTGCCTTTTCTCTGGGGCCACTTTCTGTGGTTCCACCACCTCCTGGTACTATTTCCCGCCTCTTTCTCTATTGGACTTCGCTGGTGGATCAGACCGTAAAGCGTCTGTCTACAATGTGAGAGACCTGGGTTTGATCCCTGGGTTGGGAAGATTCCCTGGAGAAGGAAATGGCAACCCACTCCAGTACTCTTGCCTTGAAAATCCCATGGACGGAGGAGCTTGGTGCAGGCTATTATCCATGGGGTCCCGAAGAGTCAGGCACGACTGAGCGACTTCACTTTCACTTTCTCTATTGACCAATACACCAATACACCCGAATCAAACAGGGCATAACCCTCTGGGGATTGAAAAGGGGAAAAAATGCACCAATTTATCTTCGCCTGTTGGACTCTTACCACTCTTAGCTCTTTTTCTGTACATTTCATCTGGCAGTATCTTTCCTAGCTTTTATTCATATGCGTAAGTATTTAGATGAATGTCTGTGCCTCCTAGGAGAAGGAAATGGCAACCCACTCCAGTATTCTTGCCTGGAGAATTCCATGACCAGAGGAGCCTGGCAGGCTGCAGGCTATGGGGTCACAGAGAGTCGGACACGGCTGAGTGACTAACACACACTGTGCCTCCTACTAGACCATCATCTCTTCAGGGCGTGTTTCTCATTCCACTCTTGAATGCATCTTGAAGAATGCATTGTACAGGGCAGATACCTGGGAAAAGTCTTAACTAGTGAGTTAAAGTGATGATGGATGTCTATTTTATTGCCAGCACTGCTACCTGAACCTTAGCAGACTTGGCCTTCCCTTGAGTTTTGAATACTATGCCATAGTCATATATTAGGAGTTCCCCTTCCTGACTTTTTCTCTCTTTGACCCTAATTGTCTTGCTTCCTTTTTTTATCCCAGAGTGTATGCATTTCTCCCAGTATCCTTGGGTGCCCATTTTATAGACCTCTCCCAAAATGTCAACAGCCAAAAAGTCTTGAACTAGGTATATAAGAAAATGAAGGTTTTCCTTTTCATTTCCCTTGTTAACCAAGGCTCACACCCTCTTGAGGAGAGGGAAAGTTTAGGAAGCACAAAGTCTTGCATTTGTCAGACTCATTAACTACAGATGACTTGAAATAGCTTCTGGAGGAAAAACAATGTTGTGAAGTTTCTACTGTATTTTTTTGACAAATTATTTTCAGTTGTCCTTAAAAATTCCCTAGACATAGCCTCAAATAAAACTCAGTTTACAGAATTAAGTTATAACTTATCTCTCAAAGATTAAGCTGCACTCACTGTGTTTTGAAGAATTGCAAGGAAGGTCAGGAGTGTTGTTTTGTCAGGGTGCTGTCTGCACTTTGAATATGATTTAAGAAGGCCTTTATTAAACTTATCCTATAATCTGTATTCATTACTTTATTACATATTAATGTAATGGGACCCTTATTTTGGAGTGGTGTTTTTATAAAGAGTTGAACTGAGGCAAATTTATCAAGTTTATTGTTGCTCAAACAATGATTAACCCTGTATTCATTGTTTTAGACATGGGATAAATACTATAGACCATTTTACTTTTCTAGCAAATAGTTTCACATATAATACATTAGAAAAACTATGGGAAAATGCAGAGTAATAAATATGCCTTGGAGAATCACCCTGAGCCGCATCTTTATATGTCAGTTAAAAAATATCCTGGGTAATATTATCTGGTAAATGAGAGTATATTGCATGAGACAGAGGAAAGTACCTGTTTTTAGCTTAACAACATTTTTAAGTTCTGATTTGACACTGAAAAGCCCTTGTGGTTTTACAGCATTGAAAATAGAGGCGTTTTGTTCTTTTATGAGATGTCTGGCCTTTACCTGTTATTTTCACAAATAGCTGACTTCATTTATTGGGTCTGCAGGGAAGGGGCTAAAATCGCCTAGGGATTGGTAAGGTGACGTAAAATTCACTGACTGAGAAGGGCAGCTGGGCTCGCTCTGCCTTCTCTTTCAGCAGCCTGCCAGGTCTGAGCTAGCAGCGGTGGATGCTAGTTGCTTCGGTTGTAATTGTCTGACCAATGATGATTATCTTCTGATGTCGGCTGACACGGTGTTCACCAATAAGAAAGCAGGAGGCCTGTGCTGACTGCTGGAGCATTATGTATGTGAGGTGACGTCATCACAGGATTTGCCTAGAACCTCACGAAACCCTCCCCCGCTCCCCTTTGGCATCCTTCACACCCAGCCTTTCACTGCTTTGTATATTTTTCTGACCTTCTTTCCACCCGTGGTAATGGTTATAAAGATTTTATTGTTTTTGTATTTTGTATGCTGTGTTTGAGGTCTATAAGATAGTGTGGGGATTTTTAGAAGTAAATACTGTCTGGCTAAGGAAACTATCTACAGATTGGTTTTTACTAAGGAAAAAATTAAACACTGTTAAAAAGAAATTGCACATCTTTTTGTTTTTTCTTAGATGTGAGATTTGGAAGGTAACATGCAATTTCAATATGAAAAAACATAAAAGTATTATAAGCCTGTGTTAGATTTTTACTCAAAATATAGCATCTAATGTCTATCACACTTTGTAATGCAGGCTATTTTTCCTGTAGTGACAATTGTTTTGCATTGATCTATAAAATCCTCCTTGTGACTTGTATGTTTTTGTAAGAAAAGTGGCTGGAAAACAGTACCGTCTGTGGTCATAAGACAGAAAAGGCCACAGTGTCTCATTTAATCAATACAAATGTGGTCAGCTGTCTAGGAAACGACTGTGTCCACACTGTACCCAGTGTGTTTTTGCCATTTAGTTTGGAGAATCACAGTTCATATTAGCCTTAAAATTGAAAATCCTAAGTGTGAGGAACTCAACATTTATTCAATAAACTTTAGAAAGCACTTGAGATGTTGGCCTCTTATGCACTAGGTTAAGAATGAGAACACTGAGAAAATGTATACAGAGAAAAATTGCAATCTCTGTTGTGATCCTAGCAAATAATATTGTATAAGAACTTTAATCTGAACTTTTATGTGATGTATATTCATGCAGTCTGGTTTCTCTAGGGTTTCCAGGAATCATGCAAATTGTTTTATGATTATCTGTCTCTATATTCACATTAGTAATAAATATGAATATAGTGATAAAATGTTTACATAGGCCTTTTGTTAAATTGGAAGTTAAATTTTGTGGTCTAGACAAAACTCCTTGGTGCTTTTAATGTTCAGTTCAGTTTAGTCACTCAGTCGTGTCCAACTCTTTGCGACCCCATGAATTACAGCACGCCAGGCCTCCCTGTCCATCACCAACTCCTGGAGTTCACCCAAACTCATGTACATCGAGTCAGTGATGCCCTCCAGCCATCTCATCCTCTCTTGTCCCCTTCTCCTGCCCTCAATCTTTCCCAGCATCAGGGTCTTTTCAAATGAGTCAGTTCTTCCCATCAGGTGGCCAAAGTACTGGAGTTTCAGCTTTAGCATCAGTCGTTCCAGTGAACACCCAGAACTGATCTCCTTTAGGATGGACTGGTTGGATCTCCTTGCAGTCCAAGGGACTCTCAAGAGCCTTCTCCAACACCGTAGTTTAGAAGCATCACTTCTTCGGCACTTAGCTTTCTTCACCATCCAACTGTCACATCCATACATGACCACTGGAAAAACCATAGCCTTGACTAGGCGGATCTTTGTTGGCAAAGTAATGTCTCTGCTTTTTAATATGCTATCTAGGTTGGTCATAACTTTCCTTCAAACATAAAGCATTTTGTGAGGACAGAAATGCACATTCTTATTTCAGATGTATACTTTATCAGATTAAAGTAAAGGTAAGACATACTGTTGATTGAGGTCACAATAAATTTCTCTCTCCAATTCCAAATTATACAGTTTGATTTTTTTTTTTAGTAGGAAAGTGTCCTGCCTCTTTAAGGGAAGGTTATAACAGACACTTGTTTGACTTGAACATGACAACTTTTACATCTGGGTTTCAGGAATGTATCTAATAGGGCAAAGGACCCCCAGGGACAAGAGTCATCTAATCTAACAGCAATAAAAGATTAAACATAAACCTGCCTCTGGAGAGCAAAAAACAATAGGATAATTGGCTCAGGGACCTTGTGACATCTGGAAATAGACTGCGCACACGTACATTGGATATATCATTAACAAATACTCCAGCACTGCCCATTGCCTGGGAGACAGAGTCTGATTTAGAGGCGCTGGAAGGATTTGGTTACTATCTGCAGTGAAGGTTATAAGGGGTATAAAGGACCAGTCTAGTCCAGAGACCAGCCTGTGTGGAGCCAGAGAATCTGGTGTGTCTGGTCCGGTAGGAAGAACCAGGGATCTGGTTGGGAACTAAGTGCTGAGAGATTTTTTCACAGGATTGCCTTGCAGAGATCTAATCACTTTGGGGCATTGCTTTGAACACTTGCTTCTTCTGTATTTCCTCGTAGACGAGAGAGACAGGGATTTCCATGTGAGCACATGAGAAGTAATGTTTTGTTTTTAGTTCGCTGTGTCTAGGAAGACTTGGTGTTCCTTTTTCCATAAGAGTCTTTGTATGGTCTCAGTCAGCATACAAAAGGTTACTGGAGCAGGGAGAAGAGGGTGGAGGAGAATGGCTCCAAACCCTATGGGATATAGTTTGTAACAAAATTTCTGTAATTGAATTAATGATGAGATTTTGGTTTTACCTTTTATAAATTTAGAAAAAGTTCTGCACTTAAACTGCAGACAACTAAAGTGTTCTTTTTGGAAACAAGAAAACAAAAAATATGGTTAGAAATATTCCAAAGGACCAAAAAAGAAAATAATCACTATAAGGAAAATACTGCATACTTAATATGTGTTAGGTATATTAGACTTGATTTTTCTAAAAGAGTGTTAATTTTCCTCAAAAAATAATATTTCTTGAAGTAAATTTTAAAATTTAATTTGCTAAACATTTATGACTTCTGTAACATTAGAAGAAAAAGTACCTTCATTCCTTTTCAGGTAATTTTTTAAGGCAACTTTTTTCCTATCATAGAAAAAAAATCTTTTTTTAATTTGACAACTACTCTAAAATAAAGCATAAGAAATTGTTCATCATTTCATATTCTAGAGCAACATGTTTATGAGTCTAATACCAAAATTACAGCCTATCAGGTATACAGTGTTCTGATTGGCACAGTCTCTGAGTATGTAGTTATAGTTCCAACTGGTAGAGGGTGAGGGCTATATGATTGTCCTTGACTTTGTAAAACATTTAAACAGAAATTTTCACATTATAAACTTGGATAAATTTTTAAATGTTCAAACAAAATTTTCACATATTTTAAACACTTGATATCTATTTATACTTTATCTTGAAAATAGGCTTTCATTTGAATGCCATATGATATGAATATTGTGGTACTTTTACAAAGAAATCTTTATTAATTATTGGATTCTTTTTTAATTGAGCCAATGTTGATGCTTATCCCTCGTTAGCAGATAAGAAATGGTCAACATCCTGCAGCTGCTATGTAGGCTTGGATTGGTGGTATTTATGTGGATAGTTCAGGCAAACCAGAGAGCTGCTTTTTTAAATTTGCATTATTACATAGAGAGACTAACACACTCACAATGGAAATCTGCACAGAATAAGCTGGACGAAAAAAAAGAAGAAAGACTCTACTGTGTTTTTGTGAATTATCTCTTGGCTAAGGAACAAAAAGCTGAGTTTTGGGGAGACTGTTTCTTCCCCACAAAACATTTGGTATCCAGAGCCTCTTTTTTCCCCAGCAGTGCTGAAGGGACAGGGTATAGGGACTCAAGCTGGTGAATTATGCTCATCCTACCTTTGCACATTGAAATGTTGTTCTTGTTCAGTTGCTCAGTTGTGTCTTAGTCTTTGCAACCCCATGGACTGCAGCACACCAGGCTTCCCTGTCCTTCACTGTCTCCCGGAGTTTGCTCACACTCATGTCCATTGAGTCGGTGATGTTATCCAGCCATCTCATCCTCTGTCATCCCCTTCTCCTCCTGCCCTCAATCTTACTCAGCATCAGAGTCTTCTCCAATGAGTCAGCTGTTTGCATCAAGTAGCCAAAGTATTAGAGCTTCAGCCTCAGCCTCAGTTCTTCCAGTGAATATTCAGGGTCGATTTCCTTTATGATTGACTGGTTTGATCTCCTTGCTGTCCAAGGGACTCACTGGAACGTAGATTCTAACGAAAAGTGGTGCAGTTGTATACTCCTTTCGGAATAAAACTTTTCTTAGTGAGTAGAATACATAGTCTCTTTTATGTTTATAGTCTGTCTTGTCTAGATGTGCTCTAATAGATTTAAACTATTTTCCTAGGTTACAATATAACAGCTCCAAATGCCTTGTTGATATGCAAAGTGTAGAATATTTGGAATATAGTAGTTTACCCAAGTATTGCTATAAGCTGTGTTTTCATTGATCTTGGGTCAGACCATCAATAGCATGCCAATTGTCTTCAGTAGTTGGCTTAAATTGCTTTTTTTTCACCTGAAAATAATACTCTTGTTTTCTCATGAGTTCAGCTGAGTTTAAAGATTTAATATTTCCACGCTAGTTCCTGAAGTTTGTATGTGTTGGTTTTCATCAAATTATATGCGTATGGAGGCCTAGAATTAGGAGATATACATAAAATCTTTACTTTTTTCTTAAGATCTTATGTAGAGAAGTATTAGGATGCATCTTGATAGAGATATGTATTGTCACAAACACTTTGTAAGGGAATAAACTCCTATTAAGTTGTAGCTGCTTCTTTTTTTTTTTCTTCAGTTTCTTTTGTAGTTATAGTTTCTTCATTCAGTGGGTAGGCCTGGTGCAAGTAACTTGAAATTATACATTGTCAGAAATTTAGGTAACATAAGAAAAAATAGAGTAAAAGTTACCTTTAGATAAACATTTTGGTGTAAATCTTTTTAAACATCTTTCTTTCCATTTATCCATCTTTATTTTTAGCAAGAATATTTTCATAGAGTTCATACCCTATTTTTCTGTAACCTGACTTTTTTTTCTTGATAAAGGTTGGAACATTTTTCCCTATTCTTAAATACTTCTTCACCAAATTGTTAAGTGGGATAATTGTGTTTCTTTAATGTAGTGTTTGTTCTAGCTGACATTGGAAAAGCTTGAGGAGACATGTGTCACTGTTTTCAAAAGAGCAAAGACTACACTGGTTAATAGGCCAGTAGAATAAATATGCAGTATATTTCAGATTATTTTCTTCATGGATTATGTCTTCTTTGGGTAATAACATCAGTTTGCTGTGTAGAACAAACCACCAATCAAGGAATAGTGTTAAGATGCTTTTAATTGCAAGTAACATTATAATTAGGAGAAGGCAATGGCACCCCACTCCAGTACTCTTGCCTGGAAAATCCCATGGATGGAGGAGCCTGGTGGGCTGCATGCAGTCCATGGGGTCGCTAAGAGTCGGACATGACTGAGCAACTTCACTTTCACTTTTCACTTTGATGCATTGGAGAAGGAAATGGCAACCCACTCCAGTGTTCTTGCCTGGAGAATCCCAGGGACAGGGGAGCCTGGTGGGCTGCTGTCTATGGGGTCGCACAGAGCCAGACACGACTGAAGCGACTTAGCAGCAGCAGCAGCAGCATTATAATTAACTGTGGCTTAAAACATAAAACTTTTAGTTGTTTCATATAAGAGTGGCTCCAATTGGAAAACTTTGTAGTCATTCAGTGGCTTAATAATGGTATCAGTGTTTCAGGTTCTATCTGGGTTTTTACCGTCCTTACTGTATCTACCTGCTTCTGTGATGGCCTGCTCCTGAGCCTTGTCAGGCGCGAGTTCACCTTTCTCTGTTGGTGTTCATTCTCAGGCTTGACTAAGTCACACCCAGCAATATGTGTTGTTGAGGCGGGGAAGCAGGTCAGAGGTGCTATTTGAATACAGTGATAAGCGGATGAGGTCAGTGGATGAAATAGCACACTACTATGGTTATGCAGGTTGGGCTTTTTCTACTTTCTTACACAGACCTGCAGATGACTCAGCACAGGGCTGATACAGGAAGGTACAGGAAGGTATCACATGAACATACGAAAAGTCAGAATGGCTCTGAATGCTGTTTTTCCTCTTGTACTTAGGATCTCAAGAAAAGCAGGTTTGGGAGATCCGTGAATGTTAGTTTTCGTGTACCTCCTCTGCACTAGGTAACATAAAGTTCAGATGAAAACTCCCCATATTCCAGGCAACATAGGTTCATTGTCTCACCGTGTTAGTCGCTCAGTTGTGTCCAACTCTTTGCCACCCCATGGACTGTAGCCTACCAGGTTGTCTGTCCATGGAATTTTCCAGGCAAGAACACTGGAGTGAGTTGCCATTCCCTTCTCCAGGGGATCTTCCCAACCCAGGGATCAAACCCTGGTCCTCTTTCACTGTGGGCAGATTCTTCATCTTCTGAGCCACCAACGAAACCCCTGTCTCACTGTAACAAGACTTATAGAGACTTATGGACTTACAGAGTCCTTAGTTACAAAAGAGAAGGTAATCACTAACCAACCGATATGAAGTCCGGATTATACTCCACAAAGTTCTTGTATGGATTAGTACTGTCTCCCTCTGTCCACTTTCCTTATAGGTGGTACAGTTGATTCTCATTACTTGACTAGATATGTTCTATAACATCACTAGAAACACTAAATTGGCAAATTCTGTTCCTAGAAGAAATACAGTTAGGTTCCTGCAAGCTTCTGGCCATATTTTTGTCAACCAGTCAACACATAACTTTGTTTTATATGTTTCTGTTTGCATGCTCATTTGTTCAGTCATGTCTGACTCTTTGTGACCCCATGGACTATAGCCCACCAGGCTCCTCTCTGTCCATGGAATTTTCCAAGCAAGAATATTGGAGTGGGTTGCCATTTCCTACTCCAGTGTTTCTGTTTAAAGACACCTTATTTTACACCTTATTTATGTATAGTTGATTCATGAACACTGAACTCACAGCCAACAGCACCATAACTCATGCCTGAAAGAATGTTATCGAACACATGAATTTCTCTGTAAAACAGCACAGCCTTGTATTTAGGAACATTAGTTAGATGGCATTTCAGCCCTGGGGGCCATTTTTAACAGGGAAATCACCAACAAAAAAGCACAAAAATGTAGAACATGTGACACTGCTGCTGCTAAGTCGCTTCAGTTGTGTCCGACTCTGTGTGACCCCATAGACGGAAGCCACCAGGCTCCCCCGTCCCTGGGATTCTCCAGGCAAGAACACTGGAGTGGGTTGCCATTTCCTTCTCCAATGCATGAAAGGGAAAAGTGAAAATGAAGTCACTCTTAGTGACCCCATGGACTGCAGCCCACCAGGCTCCTCCGTCCATGGGATTTTCTAGGCAAGAGTACTGGAGTGGGGTGCCATTGCCTTCTCCAACATGTGACACTAAGTAGACTGAAAAATGGACACTTATTTACAATATGAGAGTTGAAATAAGAAGGCAGAGCATGACCTTGTTTGACCTAAGCCTGAAGCTCAGGCATTGGGCAACTCAGATTACTCACCTCTCTGAATTACCCTGAATGACCATGGAAGCACTGTGTCGGGGGTGAGAAATAAATTCTAATGAGTAGGTGAACTTGCAATAATGAGGATCAACTGTATTCTGCTATAAGAGGTAACATCCAGAGTTCAAGTATTTGTGCTGTCCTGGATAACCCTGATTTATAATGGCAGCACTCAGCTATGCTTAGCAGTGAAAATACTTTTTCACAGAATGCTGAGAAGGCGTCTCTTCATACATACAGAGAACTTGTCTTTTCAGATTTGTATCACAAAGCATGCCTTTAAAAGCTCGAGATTTGAAATTTTATTAAAGGACAAATTTTATTAAGGGACAAAAGAAAACTCGGGGTTTTCTAAGGGAGAATCCAGAGAGAACTGGGGAGAGAAGGATGGGTAATTGAAAACACACCTATACATGTGCTCAAACATACACAATTAATCCTTATCAATTGGATTTATAATTGTGGAAAGTGATTAAATTGTGTTTGCTAGAATTTGTGAGTAATGCTTATTTGAAGACTTCTGGGCATTTAATAAGGGTATTATGTGTGTGTGTGTGCTCAGTCATGTCCACCTCTTTGCAGCTCCGTGGATTGTAGCCCACCAGGCTCCTCTATCCATGGAATTTTCCAGGCAAGAACACTGGAGGAGTGGGTTGCCATTTCCTTCTCCAGGAGATCTTCCCGACCCAGGGATCAAACTCTTGTCTCTTGCATTGGCAGGCAGATGCTTTACCACTGTTCCATCTGGGAAGCCCAACAAGAATGTTAACTAACAGTTATTGAGAGCCTATCCCAGGTCTAACAGGGACTTTATGAACACTGACTCAACTAAGCCTCCACTTTACAAAATGCACTTTGTGACGGGGCCTGTTTTGTAGCTGAGGAACCCCAGGTACAAAGAACATGAGTAACTTGCAAAGACTCCTACAGAAATGGGTTCAGATGCTGGGCATCCTCAGAGATGGGTTCACAGCCTGGTAGGCTGAGTCCGCCCACTGGGCTGCACTCTGTTTCCCACTTTGGCCTGCAACCCAGCACTTACTGGGAAAATCACAGAAACCATTTCCAAAGACAGTGTTTTAAAAGTGTAGGGATGGGAGACAGAGTGGGCTTCATTCATTTTCTTAGGAAAGTCCAGATCGCTGGAAGTATACTGTATGAAATAGGAGTTTTGGTAATAATTATGGTTATATCTTTTGGATGGGACTCTTATTCCAATAATTTACAGCAATATAATGCTCACTTAAGCTAAAAATACTTATAGAATATGCTTATTCACTCTTGAAGAGTTTCATTTATTTATTTTTGGTAATCTCTTCTGTGTTCACATATTCTGGGTTGTAGTCTTACAGCGATACAAAGGCAGAATTTCTACTGAACATTAATCTTAAAAAAAAATTCCCTTACTGGACTTTCCAATTGGAATCAAGCACTAAATCTAGAATTTTATACCAAAAATACAAGAAAGAACTTCCTTAATTGGACTGATATTTGTCAACACCATAGGCCTCAAAAAGTTTTGTGCAGACTATTAAGTTAGCCTTAAACATTGAGGTAGGCATTCTGTTCTTCTATGGCTAAGAAAATAACTCTACAAAATAAGTATATGTATATATATGTAATTATTATTAAAAATTGATATCAGTGATCTTCTTGTATGTACTTGACTAAGATCAATTATAGTCAAGAATAGTCTGATAGAAGGGTCCTCTACCTGCCCACCCCCCCTCAAAAAAAAACCCAGAAAAATTTTATAGATACTTATATACCCATTAAAGTTACATTACTGAGAAATATATCTTGGTAGAAAATGTACATCATATAATATTACGGGGAAAAATTACCTGCCTACAAAACAGTCTGGCCAATTTGTAAAACACACACATTGCACACATACATATACATAATTAGTACAGTTAGTTTGTTACAGTTTTAATTGTGTATGTACCAAAATTCTAATTATGATTGTCTTTTGAAAAGAGGGTTAAGTTTTTACTCCAGGGAACCAATAGTTGTCTCAATGCACCTAATATTTTACTAGTGGAGAGACTTGTAGAGGTCTTGCTCTTCAGCAGCTGTGTGCATCCAGGCTGATCCATCTGTTCTTGGGTCAAACCAGCTGGTAATTACTAAGAGATCAGAGTGTGCGTGGCATGCAGGAGATGGGCAAGAAGAGAGAGAAGAAGGCAATGAACTCTGAGTGTTAGATCCTCTGTAAATATCTCTATCTATTTGAATTACAATCCATTCAGGAAGGCAAATGTCCATGAAAATATAGGTAGGTGTCATATAGCAGAGCAAATATTCAAGTGCTGGAATATAGGAATTATAGAACATAGAAAAGAAAATCACTATAGTGGGACTTTAGAAAGACTTTATTAAGAGGCAGGAACCTTGAGAGCTTTTATTGTAGGTAGATTGACAAAAAGGAGAACTGGGCATTTACTTTTAAGGTGGTAGAAGAGAAAACCAACCCCATGTTCTCCGATATGCCAGCCATGACTGTATACAGAGGGCCGAGATTAAGAGGCAGTGTTCAGGGGCTTTCTGTTAGCCAGGCCAAAAGTACAAACACAGAATTTAAGAGAGTTAATATCTGAAAAGAGGAGGGCAACCAGGTATCTAATTATTTCTCAAAAAACTTAGATGATTTTGGCAATAAGGTAAGGATAAGGCAATGTCCTAGACCAAAGACTAGAGCAATGTTTGAAGAAAGTCAGTGATATGATATCAAAGAACACACCAGCACAAGGCCCAGATTCACGTGGCCCAAGGCATTTCCTAATCTCACTAGCAGGCTAGAATTCGGTCTCCAGGGGAATGGATAATGCTGAGGTATCATCCTGGAAGCTGTGCTCTGAGCCAGGCTGTGTTGCTAAGCTGTCCTAGGAGTAATGGGACTCTGTGTCACTGACGGGGAAGTGGCCAGGTATATTGAAAAGCGGCTCATTTGTTGATAATTAATTAGGAAGGTAGAAAAGCCTAGTTGGTCACCTTGCTTAGAGAGGACCACCCCTCCCTTCCACCTGCCCTGGTGGACCAAAGGGTGCAGGTAGACAGTGTAGGGTTGATTGTCCTTGGAAATCCATCTTGGCTTCTCTCCAATGCATGGGTAAATATTTGGTTTTTTGAAGCAGATGTTACCTGGTAACTTCTACATACCTTATTTCATAAATTCCCCTGATAGTCTGGGCAGGAATGCACTGTAACTGTTTCTTTATAGTTGAGGAAAGTGAGTCTTAAAGAAATGATTGGCTCACTTCTGCCCCAGAGTGAGTGAGTGACTGATTTGGGATTCAATCTTGAGCATGCCCATCTCCCAAGACTGGAACCCATGCACCTCCCGACCCACTACAGCCCCACATGTTGAGGAGAACAGGTAAAGTGTGGCCCTCCCTTGTCTTTGTGAGCTGGACAAGCCGAACTCATTCCCACCTGCTCTTTCTTGCAGTGACATTAAAATGAAGAATTAGATAAGCAGCAGCAGCTGCAAGGTGGAGAAGGTAATGGCACCCCAGTCCAGTACTCTTGCATGGAAAATCCCATGGATGGAAGAGCCTGGTAGGCTGCAGTCCATGGGGTCGCTAGGAGTCAGACACGACTGAGTGACTTCACTTTCACTTTCCACTTTCATGCATTGGAGAAGGAAATGGCAACCCACTCCAGTGTTCTTGCCTGGAGAATCCCAGGGACGGGGGAGCCTGGTGGGCGGCCGTCTCTGGGGTCGCACAGAGTCAGACACGACTGAAGCGACTTAGCAGCAGCAGTAGCGGCTGCAAGGAGACTCAGCCCTGCCTGACTGAGGTTTACTTGAGGTTGTTGTGAGGAATGAGGTTGGGTACGTGCACGTAGATTGGCAACTTGGAAACCAGCCTTAGGGCTTGGAGTAGCTTCAGTAGGCATGGTGGAGGGGGGTGGGGGGAGTGGTGGGAGGGGGAAGAAAAACACATGTAAATCAGGTAGGAACATAATGGTAAAAGTGCCCTTTTCTTTCATAAGCCCAAATCATATTTAGGATGAGCTATACGCAAGTGCCAATACTTAAATATTTTGACCTTTGAAATGACAACATCATATGTTTCAGCTAAAACAGGTTCCCTGTTGTTTTAATCACACTTTTACTTCACATCCACTTTCACCGAGAGGCTGTTGGAAAGGGTTGCCTTTAATTTAGCATTGTTTGCAGACAGCAAGCAAACAATCTGTATTGCTTGTCCAACTAGTTGGAAGTCAGTTCTCTTTGTGCAGAAAAAAAGGCCAAACCTGCTGCACAAGTTTATGTATTTGCCACGATTAGGATAAACATTAGAAAAATTAAATTCAGAGAAAGTTCACGCACAGTATTATTTTTTGGAAATCTTTGCTTTCATCAGAAACAAACAGCCTACCTGCCTGCCTTCCATCCTATTTTCTGTCTTTCAACAAATCCTCATGGCATGTCTATGGCAGACTTGTGATGGTGGAATTATTTAAATGTTTACCTAGAGCCTGGGTTATAATACCCATGCCATAAATGAAGTTTTCCATTTCTCTTTTTATTATTTTTTTAATTTAATTTAATTTTATTTTTTAACTTTACAATATTGTATTGGTTTTGCCATATATCAAAATGAATCCGCCACAGGTATACATGTGTTCCCCATCCTGAACCCTCCTCCCTCCTCCCTCCCCATACCATCCCTCTGGGTCATCCCAGTGCACCAGCCCCAAGCATCCAGTATCGTGCATCGAACCTGGACTGGCGACTCGTTTCATACATGATATTATACATGTTTCAATGCCATTCTCCCAAATCATCCCACCCTCTCCCTCTCCCACGGAGTCCAAAAGACTGTTCTATACATCAGTGTCTCTTTTGCTGTCTCGTATACAAGGTTATTGTTACCATCTTTCTAAATTCCATATATATGCGTTAGTATACTGTATTGGTGTTTTTCTTTCTGGCTTACTTCACTCTGTATAATAGGCTCCAGTTTCATCCACCTCATTAGAACTGATTCAAATGCATTCTTTTTAATGGCTGAGTAATACTCCATTGTGTATATGTACCACAGCTTTCTTATCCATTCATCTGCTGATGGACATCTAGGTTGCTTCCATGTCCTGGCTATTATAAACAGTGCTGCGATGAACATTGGGGTACATGTGTCTCTTTCCCTTCTGGTTTCCTCAGTGTGTATGCCCAGCAGTGGGATTGCTGGATCATAAGGCAGTTCTATTCCCAGTTTTTTAAGGAATCTCCACACTGTTCTCCATAGTGGCTGTACTAGTTTGCATTCCCACCAACAGTGTAAGAGGGTTCCCTTTTCTCCACACTCTCTCCAGCATTTATTGCTTGTAGACTTTTGGATCGCAGCCATTCTGACTGGCATGAAATGGTACCTCATAGTGGTTTTGATTTGCATTTCTCTGATAATGAGTGATGTTGAGCATCTTTTCATGTGTTTGTTAGCCATCTGTATGTCTTCTTTGGAGAAATGTCTATTTAGTTCTTTGGCCCATTTTTTGATTGGGTCATTTGTTTTTCTGGAATTGAGCTGTAGGAGTTGCTTGTATATTTTTGAGATTAGTTGTTTGTCAGTTGCTTCATTTGCTCTTATTTTCTCCCATTCTGAATTCTGTCTTTTCACCTTGCTTATGGTTTCCTTTGTTGTGCAGAAATTTTTAATTAGGTCCCATTTGTTTATTTTTGCTTTTATTTCCAATCTTCTTGGAGGTGGGTCATAGAGGATCCTGCTGTGATGTATGTCAGAGAGTGTTTTGCCTATGTTCTCCTCTAGGAGTTTTATAGTTTCTGGTCTTACGTTTAGATCTTTAATCCATTTTGAGTTTATTTTTGTGTATGGTGTTAGAAAGTGGTAGACCAGTTTTCCCAGCACCACTTGTTAAAGAGATTATCTTTAATCCATTGTATATTCCTGCCTCCTTTGTCACCTTATCTTTGACAAAGGAGGCAGGAATATACAATAGATTGAAGACAATCTCTTTAACAAGTGGTGCTGGGAAAACTGGTCAACCACTTGCAAAAGAATGAAACTAGAACACTTTCCATTTCTCTTTTTAAAACCATGGCCTCAACTTTCCTTTTCCCTAATGTGTCATTAAAGAAGCAGTGTGTGACTATCTGGCACCTCCTTCTGGTATATCATTCTAATTTCATTCCTTTGTGGTAGAAAATATACCCTGTATGATTTCAACCTTTTAAACTATTTTGAAGGTTGTCTTATGGCCTAGTATATAGTCTATCCTCTAGATGCAGGCACACTGAGTTCCAGATCCACCTTTGCCATTTGTCACTTCATGGTTTGCTGAATTTCAGTTCAGTTCAGTTTAGTCACTCAGTCGTGTCTGACTCTTTTCAACTCCATGGACTGCAGCACGCCAGGCCTCCCTGTCCATCACCACCTCCTGGAGTTTACCCAAACTCATGTGCATTAAATCAGTGATGCCATCCAGCCATCTCATCCTCTGTCATCCCCTTCTCCTCCCACCCTTGGTCTTTCCCAGCATCAGGGTCTTTTCAAATGAGTCAGGTCTTCACATCAGGTGGCCAAAGGATTGGCATTTCAGCTTCAACATCAGTCCTTCCAATGAACACCCAGGACTGATTTCCTTTAGGATGGACTGGTTGGATCTCCTTGCAGTCCAAGGGACTCTCAAGAGTCTTCTCCAACACCACAGTTCAAAAGCATCAATTCTTTGGTGCTCAGCTTTCTTTATAGTCCAACTCTCACATCCCTACATGACTACTGGAAAAACCATAGCCTTGACTAGACGGACCTTTGTTGGCAAAGTAATGTCTCTGCTTTTTAATATGCTGTCTAGGTTGGTCATAGCTTTTCTTCTAAGGAGTAAGCGTCTTTTAATTTCATGGCTGCAGTCACCATCTGCAGTGATTTTGGAGGCCCAAAAAATAAAGTCTGCCACTGTTTCCATTGTTTCCCCATCTATTTGTCATGAAGTGATGGGACCAGATGCCATGATCTTCATTTTCTGAATGTTGAGCTTTGAGCCAACTTTGTCACTGTCCTCTTTCACTTTCATCAAGAGGCTCTTTAATTCTTCTTCACTTGCTGAACTTGGGCACATTCATTAACCTCCATGGGTCTTCATTTCTCAGTGTGAAATTTGGGTAATCAAATGGGGTTCTGGCCAGAATTAAACTTGATAAAGTGTGTAAACCTCTTACAAATGTCCTGAGTTTTATAAACACTCTGTAAAAGGTAGCTTGTACTGGTTTGTCTGTGAACCACCATTTTATTTTTGCCTGGCTCTCCGTATAACAGGGTTCCTAATCCAACACTTAAGGCAATGGCACCCCACTCCAGTACTCTTGCCTGGAAAATCCCATGGATGGAGGAGCCTGGTAGGCTACCGTCCATGGGGTCGCTAAGAGTTGGACACGACTGAGCGACTTCCCTTTCACTTTTCACTTTCATGCATTGGAGAAGGAAATGGCAACCCACTCCAGTGTTCTTGCCTGGAGAATCCCCCGGATGTGGGAGCCTGGTGGGCTGCCGTCTATGGGGTCCCACAGAGTCCCACAGGACTGACTTAGCAGCAGGCATTCAGAAACATTGTATCACAATTCTGTGTAAAACCTTTTCACTGCTTGCAGATTGCTTATCCATGGACTCAAATTGCACAACCTGATACACAAGATTCTTTGTAATATGACCTCAACTCACCATTTCTGTATTTAGTTCCCCCTTTTTCCTATGGATAGCTTATGTTCATGGCAGACTGAAGCACTTCTTACTTCCTTTGTGTTTCCATCCCATCTTTTCCTTTTATTTCTGTCACCAGGAATATCCATCTCTTTTCCCTGCTTTGAAAACTTACCCAGAAAGCTCCACGTTCCCTACCACCTTCATAAATACTTAAGTTTTTTGAAATGGCTTTAATCTTTGCCTTTAAACCCCCTAACTCTTCCATTTGCATTTAAAACCCCTAAACTCCAATTTAGCTCTGGCAGATTTTCTCTTAATAGTTAGTTGTGACTTGTATTATCATCTTTATAGCATTTTATACTAATTTTGATAAGATTTGCCTTTCAATCAAGCCTGCCACAAAGCACAGTAAGTTCAATAACTATCTGTTGTTGTTATTTAGTCAGGAAGTCGTGTCCAACTCTTGCAACCCCGTGGACTATAGCCCCGCAGGCTCCTCTGGAGTGGAGCCGTTTCCTTGGAGTGGTGGAGTGAGTTGCCGTTTCCTTCTCCAGGGGATCCTCCCGACCCAGGGGTCAAACCCACATCTCCTGCATTGGCAGGCAGGTTCTTTACCACTAGTGTTACCTGGGAAGCCTGATAGTTCAAGTACCTTAAAATACAGTATCCTATTAAAATAAATTATCAATATGGTATGTAAATCTAGATTCTGAGCCTGTGTTTCTATATCATTGCCATTCATTTCAGTGGTTAAACATTCATTGCTGTGGAGTTTTCATCTTAGGAAAGCAAATTTATGCCTTCTAAAATCAGAAGCATAGCAAGTCCTCAAGGAAGGTGCTTGCACACACACTCCTCTCCCGAAAAACCCCTCAAGGAGTTGTTTTGATGAGGGAACCATGGTGATTTATTATTATTTTTTTTAATTTTGTTTTATTTTTACACTTTACAAAATTGTATTAGTTTTGCCAAATATCAAAATGAATCCACCACAGGTATACATGTGTTCCCCATCCTGAACCCTCCTCCCTCCTCCCTCCCCATACCATCCCTCTGGGTCGTCCCAGTGCACCAGCCCCAAGCATCCAGTATCGTGCATCGAACCTGGACGGGCGACTCGTGTCATACATGATATTATACATGTTTCAATGCCATTCTCCCAAATCTTCCCACCCTCTCCCTCTCCCACAGAGTCCATAAGACTGTTCTATACATCAGCATCTCTTTTGCTGTCTCGTACGCAGGGTTATTGTTACCATCTTTCTAAATTCCATATATATGCGTTAGTATACTGTATTGGTGTTTTTCTTTCTGGCTTACTTCACTCTGTATAATAGGCTCCAGTTTCATCCACCTCATTAGAACTGATTCAAATGTATTCTTTTTTAATGGCTGAGTAATACTCCATTGTGTATATGTACCATATCATGGTGATTTAAGAATAGACAGTAACATGTTAAGTGAACTGGAGAAACTGCCAGTAGATATTTCCTTAACCAAAATATGATTTCATTTTTCTTTAGAATCCAAATAGGCGTGTTTCAGGATCCCTTATTTTATATTTACGGTAGTGAGAGACAGAGGGAAAATGGCCAAAAAGAAAAAAAATTTCTGGGGAAAAATTGTTCAAAATAGCTAAATATATTCAGCGAAATGGTTTTTTATACCACCTTGAAATAGCCACATTAAAGCTGTATTGAGTCAAAAGTTGATAGAATTTTGGTATTTGGTTGTCTATTATCTTTATAATTCGACTCTGGGTAGCCTTTAAAGCCAGTTGTTGAACTTTCTACTGTTAACCTTCTTTTAGTTAATTTTTTTTTTACCTTTAGTTTTATTCATTTAAAAAATAATTTAAAACAGGCATGGTATAAAATAAAAAATGTACACAAGGGTACTTATTGGAAAGTGTGTTCAATGTAAAGGGATTTGTTGTTGTTTAGTGGCTAAGTCATGTCTGACTCTTTTGTGACCTCATGGACTGTAGCCTGCCAGACTCCTGTGTTCATGGAATTCTCCAGGCAAAAATACTGGAATGGGCTACCATTTCCTTCTCCAGGGGATCTTCCCAACCCACCCAGGGATCAAACCTGTGTCTCCTACACCTCTGAGCTACTTGGGAAGTCCATGCTGCTGCTGCTGCTAAGTCGCTTCAGTCGTGTCCAACTCTGTGCGACCCCATAGATGGCAGTCCACCAGGCTCCCCCGTCCCTGGGATTCTCCAGGCAAGAACACTGGAGTGGGTTGCCATTTCCTTCTCCAATGCATGAAAGTGGAAAGTGAAAGTGAAGTTGCTCAGTCATGTCCGACTCTTAGCGACCCCATGGACTGCAGCCTACCAGGCTCCTCCGTCCATGGGATTTTACAGGCAAAAGTACTGGAGTGGGGTCCATCGCCTTCTCCGTGGGAAGTCCATAAAAGGGTATAAATCCATTTTTAATTCACAATGCCCCTTCCTGTGGATAACCAGCATACCTTTATGGTCTTGCATGTAAAAGCAACTGTGAATACAGTCAGTTCTTATTATTGGTGGTACGTGCATGCTAAGTCGCTTCAGTCATATCTGACGCTGTGTGACCCTATGGACTGTAGCCTGCCAGGCTCCTCTGTCCATGGAGTTCTCCAGGCAAGAATACTGGAGTGGGTTGCTCTCCAGGGGAATCTTTGCAACCCAGGGATCAAACGCACATCTCTTACATCTTCTGCAGTGGCAGGTGGGTTCTTTACCACTAGCACCACCTGGGATGTATTATTGGTGGTAGCTATGTTCTATAATGGAGAAGGCAATGGCACCCCACTCCAGTACTTTTGCCTGGAAAATCCTATGGATGGAGGAGCCTGGTAGGCTGCAGTCCATGGGGTCGCTAAGAGTTTGACATGACTGAGCGACTTCGCTTTCACTTTTCACTTTCCTGCATTGGAGAAGGAAATGGCAACCCACTCCAGTGTTCTTGCCTGAAGAATCCCAGGGATGGGGGAGCCTGGTGGCTGCCGTCTATGGGGTCACACAGAGTCGGACATGACTGAAGTGACTTAGCATAGCATAGCATATGTTCTATAAAATCACCACAAACACTGAATTAGCTAATGCAGAACCAATGCACTCGGGAAATATAGGATTTGGTTCTTGAGAGCTTCTCATCACTTTGATCAATATGTATTTTTGTTTTGTATGCATTTCTGTTTACATACATATTATTTCATATATATTGTTCATTGATTAACAGTGAGCCCAGCCAGTGGCTCTCTGATTCATGCATGGAATCTCTTCATAAGACATATCACAGCTTTGCTTGGGAGCAAGGCAGCACGTTAGCACCAGGGGCCATTTTAAACAACAAAACATCAACAACAAAGCACAGAAATGCGAGAGACAGGGTGCTAAGACCTGGAAAGGACATGTGCTTACAGCGCGAGAGCTGAAATTGGAAGCAGAGGGTCCTTTGTCTCCTTCTGCCTCAGTTGGGCACGTATGTCACGTGACTCAAATTTTTTTGCCACTCTGTACATGTCCACAGTTGATGCTGAAAGTGCTTCAGGTGTTGATTTCAGGAGAGGGTAGAAATAAATTTTAGTGAGTAGGAGGATTTGCAAATACAAAATCTGCACATATATTCTATTTTCTAATTTTAGATACACAAGTGGTAGGATACTATCCATAATGTTCTACATCTTCATTTCTTCATTGAGCAGTACTATCTAAACTTATTTTATGTATACATACATGTATAGTTTTTATTTCAGTGAAAAAGGAGCTTCTGCACTGTGTATTTTTGAAGCTGTATATTGTTTCATTACATGGGCATTTGTGTTGTTTCCAATCCTTTATTATTTGAGATACAGTATATCTGTAAGATATACAAGCAACAAACTGCAATGAAAATATTGATGGATATTGTCAAATTGCCATCTCTGATGATGTACATTATACACTGCTACCACTATTTTAAGAGGGAATGGTATTCTTCCTCATAGCATCATCTTTTGCTGGTTGTAATGATATGAATTATATCTTAATATCAATCTCCTATGTCAGAGAAACCATCTTACTAAGTTTCCCAGTAAGACATAAGAAACTACTGAATAGAAAATAATTAAAAAAAAAACAAAAAACCTCAAAGGAGTCAGTGTGTGAGATAATGAGGTTCCTTCCCCCCTTTGTCTACCTATTTCCTAAACTTTTCATTTGGTACGTCACCCTTCTTGGTAGTTCACATGAATCCATTTGTTATTTCCCATTCTAGTTACACTTTCTATAGAAAATATCATGTTTCCAAAATCAGTACATGTTGTAGCAACATATGGGCAACATGCATGCTTTTAGTATTGTAACAACAGACTAGAGTGGATAATTTGAATACATTTAAAATATCTGAAGCTTCATTACCATGAAGTTGATGTGCATTAAACCTAGTAAAATGGCATAGCTGTGCAGATTGTTTAATGAAATAGTGTTTTTAATCCCTACCTCTATGAAGGTCGCAAAAAGTCAGACATGACTGAGAGACTTTCACTTTCTTTTTATGAAGGTTATATATTAGTAGTAAGAGATAGATAAAATAAGTTAACCATGTATATTTCTGGTTTATATCTAGTGTGCCTGATAGTGATGTGTGCTATGGAGAAAAGCCAAGCAGGATGGCTTAGACAGGAATTGGGAATAGTTGTAAGGTCCGGTTTTGCAGGAATGTTAGGCAAGATAGTATCTGAGTAAAGATTGTAAGGTAATGAGGGTAAACTATGCAGGTTCTGAGAGGCCAGAATGACGGAAGTGTCCAAGAATAGGCTCCGTCTGGCAGGAAAGTTACATGTCTGTCAAGGCCAGGATGGTAGGAGCAGGTTAGTGAGGGGACAGGTAAGAGGAAAAAACTCCAGGCAAAGAGTCAAAGGAACTAGATTTTAAAGTTTGATCACTATCAGTGTGTTGAGGGTATGGGAGAATAGATGGTCATATGTACTATTGGTGGGACAGTCAATGGCTACAGTCTTGGAGAGCTTTAGACACTGTCAAGACTTTTCAACATAGAAGCGTTTTGCCCATGACTGGGATCCCCCCGCTTCCCACCGCCCCCCCCACCCCACCTCCGCCGCCCTTATACATGTGTACAAAACGATACAGGTGCAAGAATGTTCTTTCAGTATTGTTTTTAATAGCAAACAGTTGAAGGCATTCTATATGCTTTCCGAGGGCACGCTGAAGCCATGAAATACTACAGAACTGCAGAAAAAATGAGGTCAAGCTTCAAGTGCTGTGATGGGAAGATCTGCCATACACATTGTTAAAATGAAAAGAAATCATGGCATTTAAGTACATGCCTGTATATGTGTTTTATGTGTTTGTATTTAATGTGGAACAAAGTGGTAAACAAATTCCCATTGTATTGTTTAAAAAAAATATTAAAGTTTTGTTTTAGTGTTTGCTTTAGGTGCCAATTTAAGAGTAGAAAACAGCAATGAGATGCTACTTTCATCTTCTAGACTATGACAGATTAAAATTTTTCCACACTCTCAATGCTGGGGAGTATGGGAAAATATTTTGGTAGAAGGATAGAAATTCTTGTACTTTTTGGAGTCATTTTTGAGGGTAATTTTGTGTTCTCTATAAACTGTTAAAAAGATGGAGGTAGTGACTCCTGCTGATGTGAAAAGATTTCAGATACATTGCCATAAGTAAAAACATAAAAATATACAATAGTATTAAGATACACCTTTTAAAAAACATGTATGCATATATTAATATACAAATATACATAAAAATCCAAGGAGTGAAATTGGGAGTCAGTGGAAAAGGGAAGGAGACTTGGCTTTCATTTTGCATCATTCCTGTATTACTTGACTTTCTCTTTTTTTCCTAACCCTGGGCATTTCTTATTTTTATGGTAAAAATTTTAATCTCACCTACTTAAGTTGAAGCAAAGTAATCATCAATTTTTAAAGTTGCCTTCATATATATTATTGACTGACAGTTCTCCTGTATTATAAATCCCATGACAGTAGAAGATTTGCCTGTCTTCCTCCCCTGGGTGTGGTCTGGTTCCTTGGCATGTGGTAGGCACTCCATGAAAGTTTGCTGGCTAAATGAATAAAGGAAAATGATTTTGAAATAGTGTTCAGTATTCCAATGCTACCATCATCCCGGGCAGGTACACTATTACCTCTGTTTTACAGACAAACTCGGAGAAGGCAATGGCACCCCACTCTAGTACTCTTGCCTGGAAAATCCCATGGATGGAGGAGCCTGGTAGGCTGCAGTCCATGGGGTCGCTAAGAGTAGGGCATGACTGAGCGACTTCACTTTCACTTTCCACTTTCATGCACTGGAGAAGGAAATAGCAACCCACTCCAGTGTTCTTGCCTGGAGAATCCCAGGGACAGGGGAGCCTGGTGGGCTGCCATGTATGGGGTCGCACAGAGTCGGACACAACTGAAGTGACTTAGCAGCAGTAGCAGCTTACAGACAAACTATGGAAAAACTTAGAAAGTAAGTCCGTTGTGAATAGAATAGATAAAGCAACTGTGCAAAGTAAGTTTGGCATTAGAGCTGAGGCTAAGATTTTGTGAGTTGTGACTAGTTGTTTAACTTAGTGTACTATCCAACTTTCTTGGTTACCAACTGGAGAATGGCTGTTCCGTTTTGTCCTGCTTCTTGATAAATGGTGTGCCAGGGGTCCAGAAAGATGTTAATGAGAGTGGAGTTTCCCTTCATCAAAGCTGCGTTTCTGTCTCAGTAAACAGATCGCAGTTGAAGAAAATGTGCAGATTGATTCCACAGGTGGCACAAAATAAATTGCATCATGTTTGGCTTAAAATTTCTTGTGATATTCAAAATGGGATTACTTAAATTATGGACCCTCTATACAATGGTCACTGTGGAGGCCTTTCTTTATTTCTGTGCTGATGGATGAATACGTAGTGCCGTGGGAAAATGCACCCTTATATAATATAAAGTAATATAGGGATGTATACTATGATTGGATTTTTAAAAAATAACATTCACGTTAATAAATTCAATAAACTGTAAATAAGTACAAGAAAATAATGTAATAAGTTTCTTAAGCTGTGTATGAAAGCATAATTGACTGATTTGGCAAACTTATTTTTCAGTGTATTATATCCATGAATTTTGGATTACCTTTGTATTTAAATATGAAGTAACTGAATATTTGGTTACTATTTATATGTATTTGTTTAATCCTTCCTTTTCCTAGAAAAGAATTTGTGATTAGATGTCAAAATACTAAGCACTGATCTCTGGTTCACTTCTTAGCATCATGAACATATATCTTACTCCTTTTCCTTTAAAAAATTTACTTTGTATAATGAAACAATAAGCCTGCAAAGAGTCGGACAGGACTGAAGTAACTTAGCATGCAATGACAAAAAGTGTCATTTAGCCTAATGACTAATTCAACATGCATAACTCCATGAAGGTGTTTTTATATCTTCCATGGCAGATACATAATTCCTTGAGGGAGTTGGTACTCGGTGTTTATTGAATTGCTGTTGGTTTTCTTTCTAAAGATAAAATATCTTTAAGAACTATATTACAGATTATTCGGTCACCACCCACCTCTCCAATACTGTGTAGTATTATTTGGCATCTGGCTCTCTTTGCTTCACATTGCATATTCCCAATTGTTACTTAACTTAGGGACCATCTGTACAACGGTCAGTCACTGTGTACAGATGTTCCTGTTATGCTTCAGTTAGCAGTAAATTATGGAGGGAAATGGCAACCCACTCCAGTATTCTTGCCTGGAGGATCCCAGGGATGGCGGAGCCTGGTGGGCTGCCGTCTATGGGGTTGCATAGAGTCAGACATGACTGAAGCAACTTAGCATAGCATAGCATGGAGGGAACAAGTGAGGTTGGTATTAGGATAGATGAAATGTCTGAGCCTTTCTCTCATGAACCTCTCACTAATCCTGGGCTCTGGCCTTGCTGCAAGGAAACCAGGGGCGGCCTGGCCTTACGCTCTTGGACTGTCCCCCTGTCCAAGTCTTCCAAAAACGGGTCCAAATGATGATTAGCCAGCTGCATAGGTTGATGCAGGTCACTCAAGTGAGTGAGGAAACAGCATCTTTTACCAGTTTGGCTGTGGCTTCCTGTAGCCACAAATATCCAGCCACAGGCTACCATCTGAAAGAGTTTTTTGAGGGATAATTTTGTGCTTGGGTACAGATGCTGTGTCTTGATACATTTTGTAAAAGCAGACATTTATTAATCAAATTTTTATTTAACCAAGGAAGTACAAAACTAACTGCTTAGAGAAACTAATTCAATTCTCCTGTCCTTCTTTTCCTGAAAATGAAGTATATAATTCAGCATACATGGAGCCCTTTCGTTTCTGTTCATGAACATTAGTAAGATTTTAGACAGCACAGTCAGGCAAGGAAGTGTCTTAGAAAAGCCCTTCCTTTCATTACACCCTCTGTATAGTTCTCTCCTTCAGGGAGAATCCCATCCTAATTTCAGGTCACTTGTTACCTAATCCTCTTTCCTGACACGCCTCCCACTCTTGAAAGCATTTGAACTTCCCAAATATTCAGATTTCACCAAATGTGGCAGGGTCAGTAACAACTACCCATCTCTTGCATTTTCAAGGTGGCTCTGATGGAATGCTCCTTTTCCAGTAGGTTCTGGTTTTCTTTTGTCTGCCTCTTTTTGTTCTATCCTTTTTTTTTTTTTTTTTTTAATATTTTTTGAACAGATATTTAAAGAGACGACAGCAGGCATATTTGGAGGTATGCCCACTAAGGCACTATTCTTAAAAAGAACATTTGTTCGTGTCTTTTTTAACACTCCGGTGCTTTACTATTCCTGCGCTGCCTCATAGCCATTCTTATTATTTAGCATAGTTGGTTCTTCACATGACTTGCACTTCCCACATTGTAATCACCTGGAAAGATTTTGCAGTCACCATGCAAAGTCACCTTAGCATCTCTGGAGGTGGAGATCAGGTTTAAAGCCTTACCTAGGAGATGAGATAATGAGAACTTGTCTGTAGGAAGATGTTAGAGACATGAGGTCTGTTTATCTGCCCAAGTAATTCTGATTATTTAAAATCTACCTAGAAAAGGTAGCCATTCTGCCATGCCTCTAGATATGAGTATGTGAACCAGGACAACATGGGTCTCTCTTTCTTACTCTCTGAAAAAACTGAAATTGTGTTAGAGTAAAAATAAATACTCCAACAAATGCCTATAAAGTAGTTAAATCTTGATACTTAAACAAGTTTTTAAATTTTGATTTTGTTATATATTATCTGATATGAAATAAAATGCATTTAAATACTTTCAGTAGATTTTATAGTTATCTTTCTTGTTTTCTTTTTTCCATTATTATAAACAAAATTTTTTGCTAAAGATAGGAAAGCTTTCTATTCCCTCAGGTCCCGGGGCTAACCATTTTTGGTGCCTATATTTTTAAATAATGTTTTAAATGATATATAAATACTGTTAACACACTAATAAATATGTGTGACTTAATTGTAAGAGGATTTCTAAAACCACAAGGTCATTAGTATGTATTAGGATTAAGATTTTGTTCCAAACATGCAATTATAATGATTTATCATCTGAAAACTTCTAAGAAGTAAAAGTTTTTGTCTATGTAAACATGTTCAATATATATGTTAACATTATATTTTCAAGGAATTTAAAAAATTTGTTACCAATTGTGCCCAAAATTTGCTACAATTTATTGGGGTTAATAAAGTAAATTAATTGCCTATTGTGCTTAAAATGTATTACTTATTTAATTCTCAGAATAATGCTACAGGGAAGAGATTCTCTCCATTTTATAGATAAAGAAGCTTGGGTTCCATCACAGAATTAGTAACTCAAAAGGGTAGGATTTTGACTCAGCGCTGTCTTTCTGAAAGGCTTTTGTTATTTCTGCTTCTACCACATTTTTGACCTTATAGCACCCAGAATAGCATTTCTTCTCCAAGGTAATTACAAATAAGAAACGGAGTTTCATAGTTGGAGAGCAGCATAAGAGGAGTCTCTGTCTTGGCCATTACATTGCCATTCCTGTTTCATTTCCATGCACACCAAGCCCCCTCCTCTACCCAGCGGTGTATAAGCAAAAGGTGGCAGCTGATAAGAAATTCAGGCAGAGTTTGGGTCCGATGGCAGAGATAGCCTTAAAAAATTCCTGGAGAGAGGCAATTAGGAAGACACTAAGAAATTAATATTGACGACACAATGCTTGAGACCTTTAACATTTCTGAACTTTTCTAAACAAAAGAGGAAACATACTTTTTAATAGACAAAGTCTATGCCCTGGTATAAAATTGCCTTTGGAGAGAAAACTATTTCTGTTTCATTGCAAATGAGGTAAAGAATGCTGTTAGGTCAGTGGAGACAGCTAAGCTCTGTAAAGCTGCTTACTTTGCATTAAGAAACTACAAAGTAAGAAACAGCCCATTATTCCATCTCTAGAGTTATTTCAGGAATGGCACTGCAAAGTCCAGTGGATCCCATTTTAAACAAAGATCTGTTAGTTTTGTTTGAATCTGTAAAATCATCCTTAAAATTTTCTAGATTATAGTACTTTTCACTTTTTTACATGGGAGCAAAAGATTTAAAGGTTTAATTTTTGAAACATCAAAAAAAAAAGCTGTCTTCTTTTAAGATTTACATGGAGAATAAAATATGTCAGCAGCTTATGAATCTTAAGCCTTTTTTATACTTTATTTCCCTTATATGGCACCATTCATGTTACCACTCTACTGGATTTCATATTATCAAATAAGTTTCTTTTTTTTTTTTTCAAATGAACTTCTTCAGAGTTGCCACCCTTAGAATATTTCTCATTTTGTTCCTCTATCAATTAAACTTCACCTCACTGTCTAATAACTATCTATGAACTTATCCTACTGTCTCTTAAGCTTTAAAGCATTCAAGAAAGATAGGCAGGTGGTTAATTCCTTCATTCTGTTTCAAAGATAAAAATTTTGTGTAAGAGATTAAGTACGGCCTTCAATAAGGTCTCAAAAGTGACACTAGCCATTTACTTTGTACAGAATGGTACCATTTTCACAAAGTGACCCAAGTTATAGTTTACTATTATTATTAATAAATTTGAAAAATCTTATCCATGACAGCAGGAAATTGCCCTCACATACATTCTGTTTGTAGTTTTCTTCATGTCTGTCAGTGCCCTGGCCACCTAAGAGACATAGGCTGATCATGACCTTAAAAAGTGACCATGGTATATCAGAGAAGTAGCTCATTAACTACTGTGTCCTCTCTGCTCTCTCACAGGCCAGTGTCTTTAGTTATGGAGCGGTCACCTAGGTTTGAGAGCCTTATTTTGAGAGAGAAAAAAACTGTCTTTACCAATTTGAAAAAGCAAATTTTGGAAGAACCAAGTGTTCATCTTGAAATAAGGTTTCTAGGACAGTGCAGCAAGTACTTCCCCCTTCTTCTAAAAATTCCTGAAATATTTTTAGCCATGTCACACATGCATATGCACACGCACGCACGTGTGCACACACACACACACACACACACACACACACACACTATAGTGACCTCACTAGGATTGTCACAGTCCTCACTACTTAGGACCTGGCTCTGTGTGTGGACCAGCAGCATCACTGGGGTTGCTTGCTATACATACAACATATCAGGCCCCACCCCAGACCCACTGAATCAAAATCTGCATTTTAACGAGATCTCCAGATGTTTCATATGCTCAAACATAATCAGAATTTGAAGAGCTGGTGTCAGGGACTCAATCTCTGTCTGGCAGAAAGGCACTGTCTGTATTTTCACTGGAAAAAAAAAAAAAAAAGTATTTTTCTGTGCTTGAGAGAATCCTGCTTTTTTTTTTTCCTAGGCAAGGGAGATCCTGAATGGGGTGGTGGAGACTTAGGCAGGTAAAGGTTTTATAACCATAATAATGTGACAATAGTTGAAAAGAATCCATTGTGACAGATTTCTTTTTTTCCCCTCAGCGATTTCCTCTTAGATTGTGTCTTCAGTTAAAGATCTGCAAAGAGAAAGGTCCATTTTTGGGGACTGGGATGATGTAAAATGTGGCCTTTCAGTAGCCTCTAAGGAAAACTGTTTCTTTTTATAGTAATCCAAACAGTATGAAGCTGTAAAAATATTTTTTGGAGGGTGTGGGAGTTCCGAGAGCCAAATCAATAGGAGTCCACTGTTTAGAATTGAGTACTTCTCATGCAATATTCATTTTGTTAACATGTGTCAACTAAAAAGAGATGCACAATGTGAGAGTTGCGAGTTAAGTTTTATTGGTGGCACAATGATGACTGCAGCCTGAGAGACAGCACCTCAGAGAGCTCAGAGAGGAGACTGCTCCAAAGAGGGAGTGGGGGAAGGTCAATATATCAATATACGATTTTGTTGAAGGGGGAGCTGAAGCATTTCTTTTACAGAAGGTTTTCTGCTAGTCATGAGGCACCATGAAGAAATTTACTGCTTTTCTAGATATGAGGAGATGCAAGGATTGAATTATGAAATCAGTTCCTGAAAATATCTAACCATCTAAAGACCTGGTCCATCTAGTCAAGGCTATGGTTTTTCTAGTAGTCATGTACGGATGTGAGAGTTGGACTATAAAGAAAGCTCAGCACTGAAGGATTGATGCTTTGGAACTGTGGTGTTGGAGAAGAGTCTTGAGAGTCCCTTGGACTGCAAGGAGATCCACCCAGTCCATCCTAAAGGAAATCAGTCCTGGATATTCACTGAAAGGACTGATGTTGAAGCTGAAACTCCAATACTTTGGCCACCTGATATGAAGAGCTGACTCACTTGAAAAGACCCTGATGCTGGGAAAGATTGAGGGCAGGAGGAGAAGGGGACGACAGAGGATGAGATGGTTGGATGGCATCACCGACTCAATGGACATAAGTTTGGGTAAGCTCTGGGAGTTGGTGATGGACAGGGAGGCCTGGCGTGCTGCAGTCCATGGGGTCAGAGAGAGTCACAGGACTGAGAGACTGAACTGAACTGAAAGACCTGTTCCACCAGTTTCCCTGGTGTGTGCCTCACTCTCCACCCTGAACTTCCTTCCAGGTGTGTCAAAGGTCAGCAGCTGCAGCTGCACAGGATTCAATTGCGGAGGCAGATGGCAAATGCCTTTGGCAAGTGCCAGCTTCTAGTTCACACATGTATTAGATGAACTTTCTTTTTACCACTAGAATTTCATTACAGTTTAGAATTTAGAGATGTTGATAGTTTCAGGTAATGACTTCTTATTGTTGACTGCTACAGTTTCTCTAAGGTTAATATTTATTAGCTGATTAGTAAATGCAGCCAGCAGAATTCATTAAGTTAATCTTCACAATGCTCCTAGGCAACTAAGGACTAATTATTTCCTTTTAGTACTGATGAAGAAACTGAGACCCTACAAAATTAAGTAATTTGCTAAAAACTGTATAGCTAGTAAGTGGCAGAAGCAAGTAATAAGTCCAAGATCACTCATTCCAAAGTCTCTCAATTATGATGCTAGATTGCCTTCTAGACTTCTTTATGGTCCAAGAGCACTGGCTGTTAGGAATGGAAAATATTTCAAACCTCATTATTGCTCTAGTTAGTAAAACCTTTCTGTAAATAATTACATGTAAATCTTTTGAGACAACCAAGCACCTATCTTATCATTCCCACCCAAATACTGGTCTCATTGGTGACTCATTACTATAATAATGCTATTAAAAGACACCTCTCTTTTCATTTGGAACTTATGCAAATGAGAAGTATAGAAATCTAGCTAAGAATTTTAGTTTCATTTTAAAGATATATTTTTATTTTTAAATTATCAATATATTGCCAAATAAGGTTAAATTATAGAAATGAAGGGATCATATAGTAAATTAATATCTAAAGTCATTTAAATCATGTCAAATTGATGCTTTAAGTATTCTGCTTTTTTAAAAAATTATGTTAAATTGTGTTTATTTATTTCTGGTTGAGCTGGGTCGTAGTTGCTGTGCAGGCTGCTCTCTAGTTGCGCTGTGCAGGCTTCTCATTGTGGTGGTTTGTTATGTTGTTGGGGCATTCTGAGTGGCACTAGTGGTAAGGAACCTGCCTGCCAATGCGGAGATGAAGAGACGTGGGTTCGATCCTTAGAGGGGGAAGATACCCTGGAGAAGGGCAGGGCAACCCATACCAGTATTCTTGCCTGGAGAATCCCATAGACCAAGGAGCTACAGTCCATAGGGTCCTAAAGAGTTGGACACAATTGAAGGGACTTCATACACACACACACACACACACACACACACTCACACTCTTGTTGCAGACCATGCGCTCTAGGACATACCGGCTTCAGTAGTTGTGGCATGAGGGCTCAGTAGTTGTTTCCAGGCCCTAGAGCATAGGCTCGATATTAGTGGCACATGGGCTTAGTTGATCTCCCAGCATGTGGGATCTTCCTGGTTCAGGGATCAAACCCATGTCTTCTGAATTGCCAGGTGGTTTCTTTACCACTGAGCCACCAGTGAAGCCCTTAAGATTTTTAAACATCTTCTAGTTTTGTAAGATACAAACTGGAGGACTTTTGAAAATATTTGCTTAATTTTACTTATTGTTGAGAAATCATCGGTTTTAGAAGCTGGCTATTGACTTATTGGCTTATTGATGAGTAAGAGATTTCCTTTTGCCAGACAATATAGTGCCATGTGATAATATGGAAATTACCAATGTGTTTAGATATTTATGGAGAATCATGAAAAACAAATCTAGATCAAGCTACACAAGCCAAGAACTTTAAACTTATGAGTTTAATTTTTGCTGCCTCTGTGTTTAAAAGAAAAAGCGTTAGTTGCTCAACCGTGTCTGACCCTTTGCAACCCCATGGACTATAGCCCGCCAGGCTCCTCTGTCCATGGAATTTTCTAGGCAAGAATATTGGAGTGGGTAGCCATTCCCTTCTTCAGGGGATCTTCCTGACCCAGGGATGGAACCCAGGTCTCCTGCATTGCAGGCAGATTCTTTACCATCTGAGATACTAGGGAAGCCTCTATGTTTAAATTTGGCAATTAAGGAATAAGAATGTTGTATGAACTTGAGTGCATGTGTTTTCATGGTTATTTGGAAATATATGGAATATAATGCAGAAAAGAAGAAACAGTTCCCACTCAGATTTTTACTTTTTAACAACACAATTACTCACTGGCTTCATTGATATCCTTAGTTTAAAGAAATTAGTAAGAATTCAACCAAGAACGTGATTAAGAAGGTATTAACAGAAGCAGAAGATATTAAGAAGAGGTGGCAGGAATACACAGAAGAACTGTACAAAAAAGATCTTCACAACCCAGATAATCACGATGGTGTGATCGCTCACCTAGAGCCAGACATCCTGGAATGTGAAGTCAAGTGGGCCTTAGAAAGCATCACTACGAACAAAGCTAGTGGAGGTGATGGAATTCCAGTTGAGCTATTTCAAATCCTAGAAGATGATGCTGTGAAAGTGCTGCACTCAATATGCCAGCAAATTTGGAAAACACAGCAGTGGCCACAGGACTGGAAAAGATCAGTTTTCACTCCAGTCCCAAAGAAAGGCAGTGCCAAAGAATGCTCAAACTACCGCACAATTGCACTCATCTCACATGCTAGTAAAGTAATGCTCAAAATTGTCCAAGCCAGGCTTCAGCAATACGTGAACCGTGAACTTCCAGATGTTCAAGCTGGTTTTAGAAAAGGCAGAGGAACCAGAGATCAAATGGCCAATATCCCCTGGATCATCAAAAAAGCAAGAGAGTTCTAGAAAAACATCTATTTCTGCTTTATTGACTATGCCAAAGCCTTTGACTGTGTGGATCACAATAAACTGTGGAAAATTCTGAAAGAGATGGGAATACCAGACCACTTGACCTGCCTCTTGAGAAACCTATATGCAGGTCAGGAAGCAACAGTTAGAACTGGACATGGAACAACAGACTGGTTCCAAATAGGAAAAGGAGTATGTCAAGGCTGTATATTGTCACCCTGCTTATTTAACTTCTATGCAGAGTACATCATGAGAAACGCTGGACTGGAAGAAACACAAGCTGGAATCAAGATTGCCGGGAGAAATATCAATAACCTCAGATATGCAGATGACACCACCCTTATGGCAGAAAGTGAAGAGGAACTAAAAAGCCTCTTGATGAAGGTGAAAGTGGAGAGTGAAAAAGTTGGCTTAAAGCTCAACATTCAGAAAACAAAGATCATGGCATCTGGTCCCATCACTTCATGGGAAGTAGATGGGTAAACAGTGGAAACAATGTCAGACTTTATTTTTGGGGGCTCCAAAATCACTGTAGATGGTGATTGCAGCCATGAAATTAAAAGACGCTTACTGCTTGGAAGGAAAGTTATGACCAACCTAGATAACATATTCAAATGCAGAGACACTACTTTGCCAACAAAGGTCCGTCTAGTCAAGGCTATGGTTTTTCCAGTGGTCATGTATGGATGTGAGAGTTGGACTGTGAAGAAAGCTGAGCACTGAAGAATTGATGCTTTTGAACTGTGGTTGTTGGAGAAGACTCTTGAGTGTCCCTTCTGCAAGGAGATCCAACCAGTCCATCCTAAAGGAGATCAGTCCTGGGTGTTCATTGGAAGGACTGATGCTAAAGCTGAAACTGCAATACTTTGGCCACCTGATGCAAAGAGTTGACTCATTGGAAAAGACTCTGATGCTGGGAGGGATTGGGGGCAGGAGGAGAAGGGGATGACTGAGGATGAGATGGCTGGATGGCATCACCAACTCGATGGACATGAGTTTGAGTGAACTCCGGGAGTTGGTGATGGACAGGGAGGCCTGGTGTGCTGCGATTCATGGGGTCGCAAAGAGTCGGACACAACTGAGCGACTGAACTGAACTGAAACTCTCTAAAGTCTATAGGGAACAAATTCATTCGTCAATTTTTATGTACTTATAACATGTTTTTCTATGTACGTCTTTTCTAAGTGGAAATTATTCTATGTAGGCAGGGAAATGTCTAGTCTTAGGAAGACACTTTAACAGGGAGATAACAGAAAGTGGTCCCAATAAAATTCAAACCCATATCTATTTCATTCCAAAATCTGTCTCTAATAGTTATCTTTTTCTGTCTTGTCTTTGTCCTGATTTGTGATCACCCACATGTCCATAGACTGATTCAGCTCTTTTCTACAACCAAAGCAGACGTCTTTACTTTGGTAAACTGCTCATCTTGGGAATGGCCTTGGTGACAGTTTTCTCATCAGCGTCATCAGTGTCTTGAGTTTCCAGCCAGGATTCACCTTGCGGAGTGGGCATTGGGATTGAGTAACTGGTAAACAATCCTTTTTTGATCAGTTTTGTCTTCTCTCTTTATTCTTCCTCATTTGAGGGGGATGCATTGTTTCCCTACCTAGCTCTAAACTGAAATCTTTCCTTCTGAACCTGCTTTGCAACTACTCTAGAAATACAAAACATGAAACCAGAGCTTGACATATTTTGACCTTATCCACAGATTCAGGACTGCCATTAAAGAGTACTTGAACTAATGAAATAATTAAGAGACTTGTATTATATCTTGTCTGAAAATAATATAACATATTATTTATGGAAAAATATATTTTTTTAATTATTTGTATTTTATTTCCAAAAAAAACTTTATGGAAAAAGTTTAAAGATAAATGGACAACAGCACTGGACTCTGGTTGGAAACACCCTGCACAGCTTCTCTCCATCTCGCCCCTGTTCTTCTATCTTCTATCACCGGCCTAAGCACACCTTTCCCTTCCACCTCAATCGCCCTCCTCCCTCATTTCCTATCCAGCTGTCATGGACCTCTTACACTGTAGCATGCTGGATACTAGCCTTCTAAGGAGAAGGATTTTAACACACTCCTGGGAGCCTGTGTTGAAAGTGAAGGAGCAAGTCAGACCAAATAGAGAGAGGTGACTGCCTGATGACAAGATAAGAAAGGTGTCAACAACCAATGTTTTCTGGCTTCTAAAGTTAGTTAGATCTTTTGAAGTGCTGCGATTTCCTTCTTTACAAATGTATTTCTTGGCAGATGTCCTCTTTGTAGTGATTACCATTGCTGTATTTGGAATTAATTCTGTTCTTCAACACAAGGAGAATCTGCTTAAAGACTTAGCTACATGTTGTGTTTTTATTGGCAGTGGTCACTCCCGTGTGACACCCAAGCAGGATGACACTAACTTGCATCTGTCCTGCTCATTATATGTCATTAAGATCATTTGTGCAGGTTGGGGACAGTGGAGAGTTGGAGAGAGCAGTGCACAGCTCACTCCCGAGGAAGGGCTTCCTGAGTCATCTGTACTTTCAGAGGCTCGTCACTCCAGTGCTGCTCATGCAGGTTCCTTGGGGGTGAAAAGGGTATTCATATAACGTGTTCATATTTGTCATCAAAAAATCGCAAATGGACTAGTGATTTTGATGCCAGTATAATATTATAGGTATATACTGTAAACATAGTGCCAAGTTTATTGATTTGCAGTAGAAGATGGCTTTTCCAGTATTTAAAATATTCATGACTACTCAATGTGGCTCTCCTGTTCTTGTAAATAATCCATAAGAATTATGGATTGGGGTGGAATCAAAATGCAGGGAACCACCTAATTTTGTGGGTTATTTCACCTGTAATAGAAACTGACAAGACTGTGTATTACTAGTATTCAGCACATCATGGAGCATGCCCCTATATGACAGATTAAGTATTTTGCTTTAAAATTGTTATGTCAGTCACTTGACAGATTTTTTTCAAGACCACTCTTCTTGTGTTATGAAAGTCACTTGTGTTCTTGTTGTCATTATTGTTTTCTCAATGGAAAACTAAACCTTCTAATACAGTATTGTTCAAACTTTAGTGTGAATCCAGATCACCTGAAGAACTCTATTTCAGGAAGTCAGTCTGTAGAAATACAGATTCTTAATCATAGATGGTGCTGGTGATGATGGTTGTCACAACGCTTTGAGTTGCAAAGTTCTTAGTCATCCTAAGAAATGGCTAAGATTCCTTGGGACGGGTTATTTCTATACAACCTAGTGCTTCTCTTCTGAACTTGGTTTGAATTTACTCTATAAATGCAAAATATGAAACCAGAGAGGAGAAAAAAAAAAACCCAGAGCATGGAATTTTTTGACTTGCCATTAAAGAATAACTAATAATGAAAAACTTGTTTTATATAATACAACATATTATTCAGCATAATATATTATATTTATACTTATAGAAAAAATTTATTTTAAGATAAATGAAAAACAGCACTGAAGTCTAGTTTGCATGAAAATTTCACTTCTATTTTTTTTGAGCTGGCATTGATGAGATATGCCATGTTTACTTAGGTCAAATGAAGCTGTTAGTTTTCTTTTTTAATGAGGTATCCTCACCATATCCTGGGATTAGGTATTTGATATTCCTCACACAATGTTATGATTCAGTCTACAGTAACTATTGACTTGCTAGGTACATAGAACAAAGATTAGCTATTAGTTAGCCTTTAACTGGTACATTTAAGAGCCTAGGAACTTGACAAAGGTATAAGTCATTCCGTGTAGGCTGAGGGGTGGAGGAGGGGAATGGGTATGAAGGAGAATCAGTAAGTCATAGTAGTAGTTTTTAGAAGATTTAGCATTGATTTTTTTCCAAAAGGTAAAATCACAATTTGAAGATAAATTATACTGAAAAATGTGTAGGCTGTAGCGCTGGTAATAACTGGAAAAAATGACAACACAGTAAAAGGCTCCTAGTCAAGTGATATGAAAAGGAATTAACTCAGAATGGCACACATAACTTAAAACTTCCGAATTGTCTGTTCCTGGGATTTTTCTATTTAATATTTTTGTAAAATATTTATATATTTTCATCACAGTTAACCAAAACTGAGGGATGTGAAAGCACAGGTAAGGGCTGGGGGGCACTCTGGTATCCTCACAGTATACATGACAGAGGACTTTGTTAAAAAGAAAAAACAAAAATATACAGACTTTTAAATTTTACCTGGAGGAGTGTAAAATTAGGAGTGCAGTTAATACTCTTAAAACATACACACGGGAATCAAAACCTTTCTGATTGTTGAAGCCTAGTCCCAGTGCTGTTAAACACAGCCTGGGAAAAGTAAGAAGAGGGTAACAGCAAGAAGAGCATGTGACAATTTTCAGCAGTATCCCCTACAATTTAGTGGGTCTTACGAGACGGTAAAGCATCTGCCCGCAATGCGGGAGACCTGGGTTTGATCCCTGGTCAGGAAGATACCCTGGAGAAAGAAATGGCAACCCACTCCAGTATTCTTGCCTAGAAAATTCCATGGATGGAGAAGCCTGGTGGGCTACAGTCCATGGGGTCACAAACAGTCGGACATGACTGAGTGACTTCACATGTGATGAATTAAGTGGTACCACTTTTCATATAGTGCTAAGTTTTTAAAAATACAACATCCATGCAAGAAGTTTGCAGAAAATAGTTAAACTGATAGTTGGAACTATTTGTGTACCACAGTTACTCTGGGGATGAAATTCTCCAGACCGAGTAAGCTACTTCTCAGGTAAGTGAGTATAGCCAGCTCTAATACTATGTCACAACCCACTACAAAGTGTATTCCTCACTTGCCATAGTAGAAATAGTAACTCTGGGAATGTGAAAACTTATTTTGTGATTAAGAAAAAATTTTAAAACCTATTAGTATGGGAATGGGAATACCTCTTTATAGAATTCAATCAGGAGGTATCCTTTTGCATATGAAAAATTCTATTTCTACTAGAGAAAAGAGCTGCTCATTTCAGAATCAGTCATTTTGTGATATCTGTATGAAAAAGGAGGCATCCCACCAGTGAGGAAAAAGTAAAGTGCTTCTCTAATCTTTGGAGCTTAAAGAAGACTTCAAAGAGGGGACATGAGATATCTGCCATTATATAAATTCAGATCACGAACAAATTTCCATTCAGTTAGTTTTAGTGGGGGAGAAGTGGCGACCAGAAAATATCGTTTCCCTTTTAGTTGTCTGCCAGCTCCATTGGACTATGGAACACGATGGGTGTTGGCATTGGATAAAAACTGGAAAGAGACCACAGTAATAAGTGGACAGACATGGACGGTGGCCATTGTGGCTTACAGGGTACTTTCCCTGTGCCCTGTAAAAAAATACCCCCAAATGGCTCACTGAAAAAAATGTGAGCCATTCTGCAAGTTCAGAAGGGGACAAAAGGAATATGATAAGAAGCACAGGACCAGCTTACAGGAAAGTTGCAAGTGAAGCTGCTACAGTGGGGCTAAGCTATCTGTATGGTAGTCATTCTGCTTTACTGTATAGTCTCTCACACCAGCTGACTTTCTCGTATTTGTCAACATTTTACCTGAAAATCCAAAGCATCACAAGGTTCTTTTAGATTAATAAAACACGAATTCATACTAGTAGAATTTGAATATTTCTGCAAGAATCATAGTGACTGTCCAGATAAGAACCACTCCCCTCCATGTGGTTAATTATCAGTCACCTTCAGACTTCCCACTCCTGCTACTGCCCTCCTTGTGATCATCTGATAGACCCTTTTCTGAGTAGGTGGCCTCAGGAAATGCCATTTCTGTTGTATTCCTCAGGTACATTGTGAGTATCCTTCAGATGTGCTGGAGCTGAATATTAGAGTTACCTGGGCAGCTTTTAAAAGATACCAATGTCTCTTACCCCTAGACAAATCAGATCCTCTAGGATGCAGTTCTCAAATACTGTATTTTTTAAAGCTCTCTGTTGCTACTGCTAAGTCACTTCAGTTGTGCCCGACTCTGTGTGACCCCATAGACGTCAGCCCACCAGGCTCTCCTGCCCCTGGGATTCTCCAGGCTAGAACACTGGAGTGGGTTGCCATTTCCTTCTCCAATGCATGAAAGTGAAAAAGTGAAAGTGAGTCGCTCAGTCCTGTCCGACTCTTAGCGGCCCCCTGGACTGCAGCCTACCAGGCTCCTCCGTCCATGGGATTTTCCAGGCAAGAATACTGGAGTGGGGTGCCATTGCCTTCTCCTTAAAGCTCTCTAGATGATTCTAATGTGTTCCAGGGCTTAGAACCATGCAACTTTCAAGAATTAAACATGAGAACTATCATTCACTCATTTATACCTCAAGGTGAGTCAGTTCCCCCTGGACTGAGTATTTTCAGAACAAAGAGGTATGAGAATGAGTGAATGAGAAATTTTAATAGTCATTGTGAGCCATTAAAAAAGCAAACATTTTAATAGTCTGTAAGTTTGGGGTAACAGAATTTATTTAAGCCAATATTTTGTTTAGTTTAAACTGTAAGCTATTTAACTGGTAGCAAACCACTTGCAGAAAAACAGCATAAGGCTTTGCCTTTTTCTTGGAGCCAGGAGCAGGGTATTGATATAATATGCTCTCAATAAGTTGTTAAATGTCCCTTTACCTGTTGGTTGTTAAGATCAGAATTAAGGGTTATCTAAGAAACATCAGAAAAACTAATCATTCTGAAAGAGTTTGCTGCTGCTGCTAAGTCGCTTCAGTCATGTCTGACTCTCTGCGACCCCATGGACTGCAGCCCACCAGGCTTCTCCGTTCATGGGATTCTCCAGGCAAGAACACTGGAGTGGGTTGCCATTTCCTTCTCCAATGCATGAAAGTGGAAAGTAAAAGTGAAGTCGCTCAGTCATGTCCGACTCTTAGTGACCCCATGGACTGCAGCCTACCAGGCTCCTCCATCCATGGAATTTTCCAGGCAAGAGTACTGGAGTGGGTTGCCACTACCTTCTCCACTGGAAGAGTTTACTGTGGTGTTTTTATGGTATTCAAGAGGTGACCTTTACACACGGTATTGTCTCTGTGTTGTTAAATCTTAGGCAGTTCTTGAAGACCTCAGCATATTCATTAAGAAATATTATCCTTGGTTGCAATTAACAAGCAGTCACTGAAGGCACGTGGACAATAAGAACATGCTTATTATCAATCAGATATTGTCAAAACTTTGAGTATTCGTTGATAATCTTAAAAATTCACAAAAATATTGTCTCTTGGTTACAAGTAAACAGTGCTCAGAACTGAAGGCAAAAAGTGATCCAAAACATTAAAAAGAACTAGACCCTCAGCATCAACAAATCTCTAGCAGAGGAAGTGGTTGAAATTAGTCCTGATTTGATACTTGAGTGCACAAAAACTTAGAAGTGAGGAGCATAAAGCAGCTGATCATTGCAATTGCAGAAATAAAGACAGTACAGGCTTCCTCTGGTCTTATCTTCTTGTAAAAAGAGAAAGTGGGAGGAGACCCAACTTCTCCACCTTTCTGTGGAACGCAAAGTCAAGTTTGGGACTTATAGACAAGTGCTAGCCCTACCTCCATAGTGCCATGGGGAATAAAGAAGAAGCTTTCACTGAGAGCAAGTGAGTTCAGCCCTATCTATGGCAGCCCGGGACTAGGGGAGTCACAGATAATTAACATATGCTTGGAGTAGAGGGATACTGCGCAAATGGGGGTGACAGAACTATCCTGAACCTTCCCCAGTGATGCTTAATGTGCCTAATTTAAGGGAAATTTAGGTAAGGTGTTCTGCCACAGAAGGGAAGGGGCAGATCAAAACCCTGTAAGACACTTAGATGTGACAAAACAGTTTGTAACCAATGAAAAGTTGAGATTCTTTGCTATGAAAGTTCAGCCACGGTAAGATGGTTGCAGTTGTTAGAGATTGTTATTGCTGAAAAAGAGGAAGAGGGTTAGAGTTAACCTGAAAAAGGAAAAAAAAAAAAAAAAACAACAACTTAAGATGTAGTTCACTTACACTTAAAAATTCCAAGTTAAAAGAAAGAGTTGGGCCAACTATGGCTGTCCAGTGATTACGACTCTGCACTTCCACCGCAAGGAACTTGAGTTCTGTTCCCAGTTGGGGAATTAACAGCCGGCATGCCAAGTGATACAGCTAAAAAAAAAAGAAAGAAAGAAAGAACAAGAAAAAGAGAAAGAGTTGGGTCAACTATACAGCCATTCTCTTCTTTGCTTCCACATCACCTCTAAAAAGAGATAAAAGAGTAGACATAGAAAAAGTCCAGATCCACCAGAGCAAAAGGAAGAATTTTTATGTGCATGGTTGTTCTCTAAAACCATATCTGTGAGCCAAAAAAGACAGTCATCTTTAACAGCAAAAATACTTTGGAAAGAAGACTGATTTAAATAAGGGGAAGTGTTACTGAGGTCACCATAGATTACCTATGCTGTCTGCCCATCTCTGAAAAGTAAAATATTGGCAGTCTAGGGCCCTAAGGGGATAAAAATGCATATTCAATTCTTATGTAAGTAAAAATGCATAGGCTCAGGTCCAGGGAACATTCTTGAATTTGATTTTTTTCTTTAAGCTTCCAAAATTTAGCCAGCTGAAATTCTTAAAACCAGGCTTTCCTAAAAGCAAAAAGAATTTTTTCATTTTGCTGTTTATTTCCTTAATTTAAAAAATATACACACAAAGCAAATCCCTATAATCTCACTCCCTGTCCTCCCACCTTGAGATATACTACTTTTCTTCTAGAACACTAGAGATACGTATCTGTCCATTCTTGTATCTATATTGGTATCTATAATGGTTTAACTTGATGTAAACCTTCATTAAAAAGATGGAAACTTGTGTCCTTGGTCTAGGTAGTCTTTTGATATTATATTTTTAGCTTTATCTGCTTAATCAGGGATAGTTTCTGGATTACAAGGCAGTTAAAAGTGAAAGTGATAGTTGCTTCAGTCGTGTCCAACTCTTTGCAACCCCATGGATGTAGCCCGCCAAGCTCCTCTGTCCATGGGATTCACCAGGCAAGAATACTGGAGTGGGTTGCCATACCCTCCTCCAGGGAATCTTCCCCATCCAGGGACTGAACCCGCGTCTCTTACATCTCCTACTTTGGCAGCTGGGTTCTTTACCACTAGTGCCACCTGGGAAGTCACAAGGCAGTTAAGTGTAGTCATTTGAAGGCAAGTAGCAGGGCAGGCGATACCTTGAGGCAGTTAAAAGACAAAGAAGCCTGACAGGCTACATTCAGAGTGGGACAGTATTGAGCAGCTAAGCACACACAAAGCAGTTCAGGACTCCAGCCTTACCTCCATCCTTCCCTAACACTGCCTGGTCCTACCCACACAATGACTGTTTCTGAGCCCATTACACAAAACTCTATTTTTCAGACTTTTCAGCATGTGTTTCTTTCCACCTTGAATATTCTTCCATGCTTCTCAAGGCCAGCTCTTTCTCATTTTTGTGATCTCAATTTATGTGGCACCTCTATTGAGATATTCTCATTCTCCATCTAAAAGAGCTTCCCACCCTCAAACGCTGTCTTTCCCAGTAATCTTTCATGGGCCCTCTCTGGCAGTCCAGTGGTTAAGACTGCATTCCCACTGCAGGGGACATGAGTTCTATCCCTGGTCGGTGAACTAAGATCCTGCATGCCTCCAAGTGTGGCCAAAAAAAAAAAAGCAACTCCTAGTACTCTCATTTTTTTTCAAAATGCACCATACCGGGTTATTTTTGTTTATCTGTTGGTTAACGTCTCTCCCCTACTCAACAGAATGCAGTGCCCATCTTTTTTCACTACTGTGTATCCAGCACTTCACATAGGGTCTGGCAGAGAATAGGTGTTCAGTATATATTTGTGGAATTAATGATCTGTATATCTGTTTATTATCATTATATATTATCATTAGCACAAATCCACAAACAAAACTAGCTTGCTTTACAACTGTGAGGTAGTGAAGAGGTTAGTGTTGGATTGCTTTTTATTAGTCATGTTTTACCAAATTAAAAGTTACTAGTAAATTTCTAGTAGTAGCTTTGTCAGTAGTAAATTACAGAGCATGCCGTGTTACTAAAGTGGGTTACCATTCTTGAGAAACCCAGCAGCAAGGGGTAAGAACCTCCCTGCACATTTTTATAATGACTTGGCAGAAGCTGTGGGATGGAGGAAAGAACTGTACTTTTCCTAATCATAGATCTTCTATTTCTTAGTCACTTATTAGTAACTTCTGTTTTTTTCTAAAGAGCCTCCATTTTCTTACCTGTAAAAGGCAAATGATTTGGTCTCATAGGAATAAGGTAGGTGATAACATACAATTAAAACCTGCCATAATATATAAGTGAAGCTGAAAGTCTTATTATTTTGAAATGAATGAAAAGGGAAACACATGCAGCTGACTGCCTGGGAATTCCAGACATGTGTGAGCCCACTGCCAATTGTGTTAGTTCCACAAATTTGTTTTTGTCTCGGAGTGGGTTGCCAAGGAATCTATGTAATGTTAGTAGAAGTGTTTTGTGAGTTGCAAAGTGCCAAATGAATTTATGGTCGCTTTATTATTATGTGGTTAAAAAAATAGATTCTATTAATAAGTAAGAGAAATCAGTTTATAGTGACTCTTAGTTTTTACCCGGAGAAGGCAATGGCACCCCACTCCAGTACTCGTGCCTGGAAAATCCCATGATGGAGGAGCCTGGTGGGCTGCAGTCCATGGGGTCGCTAAGAGTTGGACACGACTGAGTGACTGCACTTTCACTTTTCACTTTCATGCACTGGAGAAGGAAATGGCAACCCACTCCAGTGTTCTTGCCTGGAGAATCCCAGGGACGGGGGAGCCTGGTGGGCTGCCGTCTCTGGGGTCGCACAGAGTCGGACACGACTGAAGCGACTTAGCAGCAGCAGTAGCAGCAGTTTTTACCTTTTAAATTTAGATAGACTTACTAGAAGCATGGGCTTCCCTCGTAGCTCAGCTGGTAAAGTATCTGTCTGCAATGCCAGAGACCCTGATTCGATCCCTGGGTTGGGAAGTTCCCCTGGAGGAGGGCATGGCAGCCCACTCCAGTATTCTTGCCTAGAGAATCCCCATGGACAGAGGAGCCTGGCAGGCTACAGTCTATGGGGTCGCAAAGAGTTGGACACGACTGAGCGACTAAGCACAGCACTAGAAGCATCAGCTTAAATGACTCCAGTATAGTCAAAATAACTTGTAAAACCTGGTCAATGGTAATATTTCTTCATGTAATCAAGCAGGACCCTGTAGGGTCTTCTCGGGACAGACTTCCTGCCCCATACCCTCTGCTTCAGCTCCTCTCAGAGGTGCTTAGATAATACCATCTGATGCACATCAGAGGCTAAAACTACCACCAAGTGAAAGAAATTAACTACTTAATGACCATGAGCATGCAGCCCCAAGACTTCCTGGCACCTAAGACTCATCAAGTCTTGTGACGCTGCCCTATTACCTCACCATCCACCAATCAGAGAATCGTGCCTGAGCTGATCACTTACCTTGGGACACCCCTATCTCACCTTGCCTTTAGAAGTGCTTGCTGGAACCCACGGGCAGCTCAGGCTTTTTGAGCGCTGGCTGCCCTGGACTCCTTGTCTGGTACCTTACGTAAACTGCCCTTTTCTTCACAACACCCTGGTGTTGGTACATTGTATTGTGCATGGGCAAGTGGACCCAAGTTTGGTTCAGTAACAACAGTGAAAATGTCCTCCTCGCCAGGGAATGGAAGGTGAATTTGTTTGCTCCATTTCAGATTGACTTTGCCCTCTGCTGGACTTCCCTGGTGGCTCAGATGGTAAAGCATCTGCCTATAATGCGGGAGACCCACGTTTGATCCCTGGGTTGGGAAGATCCTCTGGCGAAGGCAATGGCACCCCACTCCAATACTCTTGCCTGGAAAATCCCATTGACGGAGGAGCATTGTAGGCTACAGTCCATGGGGTCACAAAGAGTCAGACACGACTGAGCGACTTCACTTTCACTTTCCAATGTACCGCCCAAGAAATTAGTCACAATGGTGCACTTTTTAAGAGGAGGCAGCCATAAAGTGCAAAATCACTAAAGGCAGCCAGCCAGTGCCGGGTTTATACTCAACCAAGGTAGATTTAATACCAGCTCAGAGTTAAGGAACCTCTGAAATCTAGTGCTGGAAGGAACTAAAATGTACTTATATTAACCCCAACGTTCTCTTGATTTCCAGTCTTCTAAGGAAACCAAAGAAACCAGTTTCATTGTATTTCTTGACCTTTATATAAGGCCAGATCATAAAATTTCCAAAGGTGCCATTTTCCCTACCAAACTTTGACTTGTGTCCTCAGGCTTCCAGCCAAGAAGAAGGAAAGAGCATAATTCTGAGTTTATGTGATTTCCACAGCTCTTTAAATGACAATGCCAGAAGACTGGATGTTTCTGTGATAAGGGTTTTTTTTTCAGACCTCTTTTCCTTCTTCCTTCCTACCTTTTCGTTTACTGAAATAATCATAGGCTTTACTCTTGCTAAAGTACAGATGGTATGCGTTCTTATTTTCTAAAGGTATAAAAACAGAGTTTCTAACTACTTGTTTTAGAGGCTTAGAGGTCAAGTTTGCAGAGTCATTTTAAAAAGTAGAAGCCCTTCCAGGAATGGTGTTTAGAGGCGTTCAGCATGGTGGTCCCAAGCTTGACACACCATCGCAGGCTCTCCTGAAATACAGCCTCTAATAAAACTAGGCAGTGTTCAACCCCTGGTAGTAGAATTACTTGCTTCTATACCAACAGGATTGGGGAAAGCACCAAAATCTGTATGTGGCGTGTGCTGAGAAGTTCATGCTGTGAGACCAGAAGTTCTTGAGAGGTTACCTAAAATGAAAAAACATGTCGGCAGGGCCTGTGGTGGGCCCATCTGTGCTAAATGGGTCTGTGACTGGGTCAGGCTCACTCTCCTTACTGAGGAACAGAAAATCCTGGTCAAAGTATGAAAGGCACAACCACAGAGTCAGAAAGTTTTTTTAAAAAAGTGTTTTGGTAATTAAAAAGCCTGAAAGACTTGTTTTATTTTAAAAGAAAAAACAGAACGAAACTAAGGCACTGTGCTAAATAGCTATGAGATGAGGTTTCAAAAATGTAGTCCAGAAACATTTCGGTTGAATTTGGTGTGTTTAACTCTTTCCTACCTTATTCTTCTTCTTGCAACACCAAAAGAGTCTTTTGGGAAATAAGGGCTTCTCAGCAGAGGACTTTGCTCCCCAGGCAGACATCGTTAAGATGGAGTTAAGTCAGGGTTAAAGAGAGAAAAGCTCAGGATAAGGAGGTGATGCTGCAGTGCCTTTTCTTCCTGTCCCCACTTTAATCTCAGACTCCTTCCTTCTGAAGCATGTCATCTCACCTCTTTTTGCTGTTCGCCCGAATGCAGCTTCCCCCAGTGCTTTGCATATGAATCAATTTCCATTCACATCTACAAAGTGCAACATTTGTAAGGAAATGGAAATGCTTTTGTTATGCTCCCAAAGTAGGATGATGCTGTCCTTTCAGGTTTATCTTTCCAGCACCTGGCACTCAGGGGACTTCAGTAAATATTGGAAGAAATGAATGATCCTTGCACAGAGGAGGCAAGCTTTTGGAACACTCTTTATCAGCACTTATCTGTCTTGATTGCTCCGGGACACTTGACCGTCTCTGCTGTGACCTTTTTTCCATGATACTCCTAGGTTTTCTTCTTACCTTTTGATTGTCTCTTGTTCTTTGCTACTTGTTTCTTTTCATCTCCGCCTTAAATGGTGATACCTCCCTCCCAGTTGGAGAAGGAAATGGCAACCCACTCCAGTATTCTTGCCTGGAGAATCCCATGGACAGAGGAGCCTGGCAGGGTACAGTCCATGGAGTCGCAAAGAGTTGGACACGACTGAGAGACTATCACTCACTCCCTCCCTCCCAGTTACCTTGATTTTCAGGACATTCCCCCTGGATGATCTCATCCAGTTTTGTGACTTCAGCCATCACCATGCAGACGTGGATGGCTTCCAAATAGATACCAGACCAGCCCAGACATTTCTAAGTCCCACGCCCTATGGGTCTCTTTTAATCTCTACCAGCAAGTCACATAATCTTACTAACTCTCTTTGTTAGTAAATATTAAAATGTCATTTCTTTACTCCCCACCCACAAAACTAACACCAGTTACCAAGTCACACAAACCAGAAACCTAAGAACCATCACCTAATCTCTCTTTTTTGCCTTTCTCCCCAGGTTAGCTTAGTTGCTAAGGGCTTCCCAGGTGGCACTAGAGGTAAGAAAAAATCTACCTGCCAATGTAGGAGACGCTAGAGACACGGGTTCGATCCCCAGGCTGGAGTGATCTCCTGGAAAAGGAAATGGCTACCCACTCCAGTATTCTTGCCTGGAAAAATCCCACGGCAGGCTGCAGTCCATGGGGTTGCAAAGAGTTGAACACGACCAAGTGACTGAGCACAGCCACATTAGATTAGTTGCTAAGACCTATCTGTTCCTCGTCTATTGAATTCACTTCAATCCACATAGGGAATGATTACTGTGGGTTACCATCTCCCAAATGGCATGCCCCTGCCTTCACCTGTCCTGGCTTCTTCTCTTGAGAACTGCAGTTCCCAGGCCTCTCTGCCTCCATCAGATTGCATTCCTCCCAGGTGTCCTCTGTGTGACTATGGCCTGCAAGCTTTCTAAAAATTGAATTTAACTCTGCCCCTCATGCCTCAACCCTCAGCTACCTCCTGTGCCTTCAAAAGTTCAAACAAGTCCCACATAGAAAAGTCATTCGGGACACCACTTCCCAACTCTCCCACCTCATTTCCGACTCCTCAGGTGTCCCGGTGAGTCCAAACTCCTCGTTCAGTTCCCGACAAGCCTCACCCAGTGCTTGTCCTTGCCGTGCTTCTTTCTGCCTGAGTGCTTTCCTCCCATTCTTTTGCTGTTCCACTCTTAAAACTAGTTCATGTCACAAGGGAGCTTAGTCTCACTTGTGCACTCAGTTTTATGCCTTCACTCCTCTCTGAATACTTTGAAGGCATTGGAAAATTGTTGTTTCTTTGTGTCTCTCACTAGTCTGAACAGTCTGAGCTTTGTATCTCTAGCATCTAGAAGCATATAGATTAGCTCAAAGGGAGATCTCAAAGGGAGGTCCGCAGGCCTTCCTGGGTCAGATTCATTTAGCTATTGTCAACGTTTATGTTGTTGGGCTCTCCTCTCCCCCACAGGACCCAGAGAGTCAGAATTTCTGCTTTTGTTTTTTAACAGGTTCCCCAGATAGTTTTATGAATATATGTATTTAACAAATATTTTAAAATAAATCAGCCAGAGCCTTTGAGCTTATATTTTACTAGTTCACGTACACTATAGTAACTTGGATTTGTTGCTGATCATTCTATAAATACTCATCCTGTTTCTAAAAAACCGTTTAATTTCTTAAAGAAAAGTTGACCTCTACATTATTAAATGAACTGGGGATTTGAAAGTCCCATGATCAGTTCTAATCAGTTTAATAAACAATTTGAACAGTTCGAATGAAATAATCCACACAACTAGATTTAAGCAGGCCAGATGACTCTTCTTGTTAATTACACAAGCACTTGGTCTCACCTCTCTGGAACTCAGTTTCCTTCTGTGCAAATTCAAATTCCTGGGCATAGCTCCAGATGGCTTATAGGAATTTGAAAATCATTGTGGCGGACACTTTATGTGTTCTATCATTTTGAGTTCAATGTCCAGGTGTAGCCCCTACACATAGTATAGTATTAATGCTTAGGAAACTCCCTTAACTGAAATTTTTATTATATGCAAAGAAAACTATAAAACAAACAGTGCAGCCGGAACTTCTATATATGAGTGGGAATGAGAAGTCTCTTGTGATGTTTAAACTTACATATTATTTCCTTGAACAGAAATATGTACTTACCAACATTTATTCCTTTTAAGTGCCAATATAAACACATAAATCCATAAGGATGACTTTGCTGTGTTCGGTATCTTATAAACATTTATTGTCATGTGGTTATAAACTAGCCTGAAGATCCTGGAGTCTGCCAGACAGGTTGCACAGTAGCCGGTAGCTGTTGTGAACTTTAGCTCACATGTTTGTGCAAAGAGAACCATCCAGTCCCTGGTGGCTAATGCTTTTGGCTGGTTTGCGCAGTGCTTACTATTGCATAACTTTAATTTTCCCCAAATTGTCCATAAAACATTTGGTTCTTGATTTTTTAGAAAGTTATATCCTTGGGCCAGTGCGTCTCTTCTGCTTTAGCATTCAGGGCTCAGTCATTTTTAATACTTGACCAATCAAGCTCAACTAAGTGAAGGTAATTGTGGCCAAAATGCCTTGGCAGAATGTAGAGAGTTTGGGGGTTTTGTTTCCCTGCTGTTTTTTGGTAACAGCACAGTAGATCAGGTAGCCCAGCATTTTTTCCATAAGGAGGCTCTACAAATGTCACTATATCAACATTTATGTTTTGGAGGTAACGTCTTGCTTGTTCCCAGCCAGTGTCATCAACTTGCCACAGAATTCCATATATATCAGTAGCAAAGAGAAGTTTGAATAGAAATTCAGGGTGCTGATTAAGAGTATGTTGGAAACTAACAGAAAAATCAATAAATAGAACCTTAATTAAGTATAGAGATTTCCTTGTTTCATTCAACAGAAATCCAGAGCGCACAATCCAGAGTTGGTAAAGCAGCCCAGTGATGCCATCTGAAAACCAAGCTTATCTCACCTTTCTGTGCTGCCAGCTTTCTCTCTCATGGCTACAAGATGGCTGCAACCAGGCATCTGCTCTGTGACAAGGCCAGAAAGAAGTACCCAGTAGCAAAACTCTGAAGGGGCATGTCAGCTTAAGCAAGAAACCCAGAAGTGCCTTCTGGCCACTTCTACTTTTTGTGTCATTTCCAGAGCTCCATCACGTGACTAGCCCTAGACCATTTGCCGGAAGGGAGACAGGGAGAACGGCATTGTGATAGGCAGCTCAGTCATACCGCCATCCTCAGACAACCTCCCTAAGGGTGCAGTCTGCTGAAACTAGGGTTCCAATCAGAGGCCATCTGCGGAGCACATCACTCTCTGTAATGTTTGCCCTGGTGGTGGGGCATCTCTTGAGAGATTAGGGACTTTGCAGGAAATGACACTGGGGACACTCTCCTCTCAGCTGGCGAGAAGCTGGAGCAGTCCAGCATAGATGGGCCTCACTTGAGAAAATACATAATACAATAACAAGATTTGATTCAGTTCCTCTTCAGTAGGGAAGCTCCCCAAAGTTTCTCAAAATAGTTTAAAATAATTTAGACAATTGTATATAATTAAACAATTGTACAATTAAACAATTTTCTGGGGAATCTGTTGTTTAAAGCAAGATAAACCTGTACTTTAAAAAGGTTTATTTTACTTTTGAGACATGACTATAAAATTCATAACAAAATCTTGGTAATCAGTCACCTGTGTATTAGATCTGCATAAGTGTGTTCCACATGAAGTTAGAACTTTAAAAGTTCTGCCTTGTTGGTTAGGAAAATGGGTGAATGTTTTCTTAGTCCTGACATCATTGCACATCACTGTTTGACACATTATAGGAAGGAGCAGAATTTTATACCAAGATCATGATAAGCACCAAAACCGTGAGGAAATAATATACTTTGCTGGGTTCCCTATACTCATGGATGGGTAGAGTGAAAATAATTTGCAGAAGTCACTTGACTAACCTCATACACCCTTCCTTACACTGAGGATTATTAAACTTTATGATCTGTTCCTATGAAATGACTCCCTAACTCGGAATGTCCACACTGGAGACTTCCTAAAACCATACTGCACTCTCCTCCCTTATCCTCAGCTCCAGGACCTGCCCTTATCTGAAATTTGTGCCAATCATTCAAGACTTAGTCAAGCTCCTGCCATCATCTTATCAGTGAGCAATCTTGACATATTCAAATAAGAGCATATTGACTTCATTTATTTAAAGTCTTCAGTGGCTTCCTGTTGCTCTTAGGATTAAAAAGAAACATTTTAACATAATCTGTAAGAGCCCTCATACTCTTGCTTCTACCTATTTCTTGGGCAGTCAGCTCAAAACTTTCAAAACCTTATCTTGGAATTTGAAGCTCAAGCCCACTAAACTTCTTATAGTTGCTTGAATGTGGTTTCTTTCTCTGCCCATGCTATTCCCACTCACTCACTCATTTGGTCTAAATATGGGTTAAAGAGCATCCTTATTATTTTTTTAATTGGGGTATAATTGCTTTACAATGTTGTATTAATTTCTAACATGAAACGGATCAGCTACATGTATCTCTTCCTCTTGAGTCACCCTTCCATGGCACCCACCCAACTAGGTCATCACAGAGCATGGGGCTGAGCTTCTGTGCTGTATAGAGGGTTCCTACTACCTAGGAGAATCCCAGGGACAGGGGAGCCTGGTGGGCTGCCATCTATGGGGTCACACAGAGTAGGACACGACTGAAGCAATTTAGCAGCAGCAGCAGCATATATATGTTAATCCTAATCTCGCAATTCATCCCACCCTTCGCTTCCCCATGTCTGTTCTCTATGTCTATGTCTTTATTCCTACCCTTCTAATAGGTTCATCTGTACCATTTTTCTAGATTCTATATATATGTGTTAATACATTTGTTTTACTCTTTCTGTCTTACTTCACTGTGTATGACAGACTCCAGGTTCATCCACATTTCTATAGACGACCCAGTTTCATTCCCTTTTATGGCTGAGCAATATTCCATTGTACATATGTATCACATCTTCTTTATTCATCTGTTCCTGGGCATTCAGATTGTTTCCATGTTCTGGCTATTGTAAATAGTGCTTCAGTAAACATTGGGGTACATGTGTCTTTTTGAGTTATGGTTTTCTCAGGTTATATGCCCGTTTGTGGGATTGCTGGGTCATATGATAGTTCTATTTTTTTTTTTTTTTTTTAAGAAATTTCCATACTATTCTCCATAGTGGCTGTATCAATTTACCTTCCCACCAACAGTGGCAGGAGGGTTCCATTTTCTCCTCACCTGTTACTGGAGTGTTTCCTTATCATCTATTCCTCCACTTTCCCATTCACTTGTCTATTACCCACCAAAAGCTTTAAAGTCTCCAAGGGATCAGGGAGTGTGTCTGTTTTGTCAACCCTTCTCAATGCCTTCATGTAGTCAGCACTTAATAAATATTTGTTGAATTGCAATATGAAAGAATGAATGAATCAGAACTCTCCATACTCTTGGCCCAGATAAACTCTTAGCAGTACAAATTCAGCAAAATTTAGTTCTGTAAGCCAAAAGACTTTGTAAATTGATATGAACTAGGAGATAAGTATCTTTGATCTATGTTATTAGACTAAATTATCCTCCTCCAAGGAATTCCTTAAAAAGTATATCTTTCAACTGAAATAGCTTATTATCTATGAAGAGAAGGTCCTATGTTTTAGTTATCTGTCTAAAGGGCAAAGAATGAGACTAATGTGTGTATTAAATTCTCATATAAAGGAGAAGCTTAGTGAGATGTAGACTTACCTTCTCATCATCAGAGTCCTAGGGCAGCTGCTGTGCAATATCCTGTCTCTATTATCAATGCAGAGTACAAGAGATGTGTGCCACTCTTCTTTCTTTGGGTCTTTCCTGGTGGCTCAGTGGTAAAGAATCTGCCTGCCAAGGCAGGAGACCTGGGTTCGGTCCCTGGGTCAGGAAGATCCTCTGGAGAAGGGAATGACAACCCACTCCAGTATTCTTGCCTAGGAAATCCCATGGACCAGGGAGCCTGGCGGGCTACCATCCATGGGATCGCAAAGAGCTGGACATGACTGAGCGACTCAACAGGAACAACTTCCTTTCTTTTTGTTTTCCTCTCTTTTGTCAAAGTCTTTGCTCTTTGTAATGCACTGATTTTTTTCTTTTTTGTAAATATGGTATTAGAAGTTTTTTAATTTGATTGTAGGATATAATTGATTTTGTGTGTATTGCTGCTGCTGCTGCTAAGTCATTTCAGTCATGTCTGAGTCTGTGCGACCCCATAGACGACAGCCCACCAGGCTCCCCCATCCCTGGGATTCTCTAGGCAAGAACACTGGAGTGGGTTGCCATTTCCTTCTCCAATGCATGAAAGTGAAAAGTGAAAGGGAAGTCGCTCAGTCGTGTCCAATTCTTCATGACCCCATGGACTGCAGCCCACCAGCTCCTCCGTCCATGGATTTCCCAGGCATATAATTGATTTTACTGTGCATTACAGTTGTGTTATATTTGAGGTAGGAAATCAAAGAACCAGGAGGGATGGTGTTGGCCAAAGACAGGAAGCTCAGTTTGATCCTGATGTGCATCGATCAAGGTTAAGTCTAAATGTCTCCTAAGAGGTGTACTGAAGTGCAGACTTTTAGGGTTACTTTTTATTCTCAGTCTGTTCAGGCTGCTATAACACAGTACCATAGACTGAGTTGCTTAAGCAACAAAGTTTTCTTACAGTTCTGGAGACTGAAAAGTTCATGATCAAGACAGTGGCAGATTCCGTATCTGGAAAGGTCCTTGCTCCTTAGATGGCCATCTTCTCTCTGCAACCTTATATGGAACTTTCTTTTTTAAGGACACCGATTCCATTCAGGCTATCTCTACTGTCTCCCAAAGGCCCCGTCTCCTACCACTGTCACACTGGAAGTTAGGATTTTGACACAGATTTTAAAGGGAACACAAACATTTGAACCATAGAACTCTCTAGATTCAGGTCTAGGTCTGGGGAGTTAGAATCTGCCACTGTAACAAGCACGCAGAGGCTCTGATGCAAGTAGTCACTGGACCACGTTGAGAAACACTTAGGATTTGCTAGGAAAAGGTGCATAGTTAGAAAATGTGCACTTGTACATAGATTAGAAGACCAGCACCCACCTCCAGATCTGCTTAAACTCTTGCCATATTCTCAGGGATCAAGTTAGAAGGTGGGAGAAAACTGGCTTCTAATCCCTCATCACCTTCCATAGAAACACTTGTTCCAAAGGCCTCCTGAGCTACCGAAGGGACAACATTGAGCCACTGTTTTGCCATTCCTGGAAATGCCAGGCCTTCCTCCAACTCAGACTAGGACCTGACATTTTTTGTTTAAGACTTTCACTTTTTGCCAGTTTTCCTCAATTCTCACTCCCAATCTTTAGCTCTCTTATCTCACTCAAATTAAAACTTATAAAATATATACTGTTTTAAAATACATCTTGCAAAACACAAGTAGAAAGTAAGTTACCCCTAAACCTACCATCTCAATGTTTCTTTTTAATAAAGAGTAAATAAAGAAAATTAACTTTTATCCAGTCTTTTCTTTATATATATTAATATAGTTTTAGTCTTTCATTTCGCAGGCAGCAATCTGAGTTCTATAAGGATGTGAAGATAATCTTTTGTGACATTAGAAAGGATGAACTAGACAAATACAGAATTTTTTAAGTAAGCTATTAGTTTTTGGCTTTTAGAGAAACAACTAGCCCTTATATTTGAAGTATTATGATGACTTCCTAAAGTTGGGATTAGGTTATAGTTATATTGTGTTATTGGTTGAAAATTTAAAACCTAACTGCAACTCATTTAAGCTCTAGAATAAAAAGCCTAAATTTTTTTAAAAATGGAAATAGTTGCTACAATATATTTTAAAAGAAATTCACTTAGTTCCTTTTTTTTAGTTTTAAAGTCATATTTTACTCATTTGCCTTTTTTTCTAAAGTTTTGATTTCTACAGTACCCTTGGGCTTTGCTTCTTAAAGGATGTTTAGAAAAATATACATTAAAAAGTCACTTCTGTCCTACAAGCCCCCTCCCTGCCCATCCCCGTGCTGATTCAGGAAGAAAACTGAAAACTTATTTCCTTGTCCTTGTCAGGAATTATTACCCCCTTTTTGCTACTTGGACCTAAAGCCATTTTGCTGGTAAAGCAGAATTAATGTGCTCACAGAAAATCAGACTCTGTGTTTAGTTGGGGAATAATCTTGGCAATTTTTTTTTTTTTTTTTTTTTAAGAACCAGCCTTTGCTTTTTTATATTCAGGTTTGGGTTTGCAGGAGGAAATCCTGAAAGAATAATATACATCTTCTTCATGAGAAAGATTAAATAAATTCATCTCTAGTGTCAAGCTACTTTAGATCTGTCTTAATTTAAGATTCTACTATGGTACCTCATAATCTTTTGTCTACAGACTACCTTAATTTACAAGAAATCAGAAACTCAAAAGTTTAGGGATTTCTTAGGAAATCAGATTTTCAATTATAATTATCTCCTAAATAAATATCATTTGCTTATATAAATGAATAACTTTCTTTACCATAGTCGAAATACTTTTATGCTCATTCTTTCTGAATGATATTTATGACTATGCAAACATAGCTGTATTTACAAGAAAAGTTACTGAAACAAGCGGAATTACTTTTTCAGATACACACTTAGAGATACATGCCCAAAGGATATCCCAGTATACTGAAATTTCCAAAGGCAAAACTGGCAGAACCTGGTAACAGTAAACATGGAAGACAGTTCTTGCCCTGGGATTTTTCTCAGCCTTACACAGCTTTTCTCAGAGTGATTCACTTCCTTTCTATAATTTTTTTGCTCAAATTCACCTTCTCAGTGTGTCTGCCCTGGCCACCCTATTTAAACTGTGGTCTGCCCCTCATTTCCTGCCTGTTTTTCCTGCACACTGCTTTTACTTTCTCTTTTTTCTACCATATGTATAATCTTCTAACATACTTTATCCTTTATATCTTTTGTAAAATTTATTTATGCATGTTTTGTACCAAGTCTTACTTGTAGCACGTGGGATCTTCCGTGGGACCGTGGGACCATTAAATCTATATGATTAAATGTTTATGTTTCCTTAGATATAGTCTTGTACATGTGTCCTCAATAATTTTTGAATACTAGATTTTAAGAACCAAAACACAGAAATACAGCATGTCCTTTTGGACAGCTAGAACTCTACAGAGTACATCATTCTAAGTAGGAGGACACAAAGGCAGAAAATTATTATGCCACAGATTACAAAGAAATCACATGGAGAATTGTGTAAAATCCCAAAGTATGTCCAACTATTAAGCGAGCCAGAGAATATCCCTGTCAACATACGAAAAAAGTAGGCAAACATCAGACTGAAAGAGTCAGCTTCTAGCATGCATTGGCTTTTTGAGATGCATTCGCTAGAGACTTTGACCTCTTGGGCAAGGGCACTGTTTTATCTTCTTCAAGCTATTTCTCTCTATTGAAATTAATAGCCTTGTTAATATGACTTAAAAGGAATACTTTTTTTGAAGAACAAGTGGATTTCAAGAGTAAGTGATCATTTACATTCATGAATGGTAGCATGCTGGAGAACTAGAAAAAGTTCTTTCTTTGAAAGAGCCAAAGAGGAAGTAGTCTAATATTTTGAATAGGAACCCAATGTAGTGGTTCAAGGCCCTGGGCTAACACTTGGCTGCCTTGGTTTAAGTCCCAGCACCATCACTGAAAAGTTTTGGGTTCTTGTACAATTTATGTAATCTTGTTCTTTAGTTTCTTTGTCTGCAAAATGGACATGTTCTCTGAAATGTAAATAAGACATTTTTTATAACAAGTCCTTGGAACACTAAGAATTAGGAATGTAGTAATGCTTGGTGACAGAGAAGGCAGTGGCACCCCACTCCAGTACTCTTGTCTGGAAAATCCCATGGATGGAGGAGCCTGGTGGGCTGCAGTCCATGGGGTCGCTGGGAGTCAGATATGACTGAGCGACTTCACTTTCACTTTTCACTTTCATGCACTGGAGAAGGAAATGGCAACCCACTCCAGTGTTCTTGCCTGGAGAATCCCAGGGACAGGGGAGCCTGGTGGGCTGCTGTCTCTGGGGTCGCACAGATTTGGACATGACTGAAGCGACTTAGCAGCAGCAGTGCTTGGTGAAACAAGTTATTATTACTCACCAAATTGAATCTTAGTGGTCTTATACCAAATATTCCATCTTAGTGGTCTGGAGCAGTACACAAATATGCGTTCTAGGCCAGTGTTCAATTCTGTGTCTATTGTGGAATAGTAAATTCATGTAATAGAGATTTATTGTGGGTGCTCAGTAAACACCCATGGTAATGTTGGTGTTTAATGTCATTGGTGTTTAAATGTCGTTATAGCACATAGGTGAGGCTTCCCAGGTGGCTCAGTGGTTAACAATCCTCCTGCCGATGCAGAAGATGCAGGAGATGCAGCTTCAATCCCTGGGTCTGGAAGATCCCCTGAAGAAGGAAATGGCAACCTGCTCCAGTATTCTTAGTTCATGGGGTTGCAGAGTCGGACACGACTTAATGACTGTGCATGCACATGCATGCTCATAGCACGTAGGCATCTAGAATTTTTCAAATTGTTTCAGAAATGCTTTAGACTGAAGGATGTATTTTGAATTAACACTTGCCAAATCATTTTTTAACTTTTTTTTGTTGGAGGTGGGACGTGGACCCTTTGTGTAAACATAGCTAAGTAAAGAATATTCTTTCTCCCAAATCTTGTTGCTTATTAAATTGGCCTTGACAAATAAGAAAAGCAAAGGCTGAGGATGACTATTTAGAGTGATGGCTCTCTTGACACAGCATGTGCATGCCACTGTGAATGATCTCAAGGACTCAGTCCCTCATAATGCACATTTCCGGGGGAATGCTCTTGGGAATATGGGAAGACCCATCAAGCTTCCAGCTTTCAAAGAAACTGTGAGTCAGATACACATGTGTCTCCTTAAGAAATTTTACTTCCTTCTGAAATTGTCTGATTGAAGAAAGGCGTGCTCTGGGCATATTGCTATTTTAAGAATCTCTTTTCTCAGAACACATACTTGATAAATCCCAGCTGTACCTTAGTCATGTCTCAGGATTCACCTGCCATGCAAGTGAAGTAGAAATTATTCTTGTCTTACAGCCCAGTAGTAAAAAGAAACTTTAGAAATGAGACAAATTCTCTTTTCACTTTCTGGAGAGTTGGGAGCTGTGCTTTTCATTTCTATGTTTGATAGACCTGGAGATTTTTCTATTAAACATTTTCCCTAAGAGAAATTGTTATCATTGTTCCTAGCTTTGATCTTATAATTGAAGGATTTTTTTTTTAAAAAAAAAGAAAAGTGAAAGCCTCTGTAGGAAACAATGAACACAGATATAAAGATAAAAAGCTCCTAAACCAGTTATTGGCCACTCTCTGGCAGGTTTTATTCTGGTTCCCCTGTAGAAATTGATGACACACACATAATAGAGAACAGCTTCCTGTTCGACTCGTTCAGCCTGGTACACAATCATCAGGAGAGGATCAGTATCTCTCGACATGGCAGAAATACAGAAGACCCAACGCCTGAGTGTGGCTAATAAAAATAATGATTTGTTCTAAGATTTAGAAAACAGTGCAGTTTATTTTATTCGTAACAATTGGCATTCTTTGGAATATGATAGCACCTACTTACATAGTTCTGAGATTTACAAAACAGAGTTATCTTAATTTTTAAAAAGTTGCAGCACAGAAACCTTTATTGTTATCAAATTGTCATACTTTGATTTAGAAGAAATTGGCTAAGAACGTTTAAGATCAGATTTAGAGGTTAAGTCCTGATAGTCTAACGTTATTTTTACAGCATTACCCTAGCCAGGGCTAGTAAAGTGTTGGCCATCATTGAATTTTTATACTCGGGGTGAATGGAAATACTTCAAAAGGAAGTTGTCTTGGCGATTACTGTTCTTCATTTCAGGTTATTTGTTTCTTTTGCCTAGAGGATGTTATGAAATGCAGTCTGGATGACCTTCTTGGCAAGGGAAGCATCGCAACAGGTGTACAGTTTGTAGCAATGGATCATTCCAGGCTTCCCATGGTGGCTGGACCATGACTTGATTATAGGCAGAAATGAACCTAATTCTAGAGCAGTGCAGGGAAATATTGCTCCAAATTGGTGGTTCTGTTTTAGTCTCAATTTTAAATGAAACTGCTGATTTGAAACCAGGTGCTTACTTTGTCTACTCTGTGCTTGGTTTGAAGCCATTTAACCCAAGGGTATCTGAAGGATAAGTGACTGTCATTCTAACCAACAAACACTTTGTGTTTTGCAAGCTGTATCACATTTCAGCATACACTCTTACATGTTTCAACTTCTCTGTTCTTCAGTTCAGTTCGGTCACTCAGGCCTGTCCATCTCTTTGCAACCCCATGGACCACAGCACGCCAGGCTACCCTGTCCCTCCCCAGCTCCTAGACTCTTTCTATGCTTCTTCTCAGCCTTGGCACTGTTGACCTTAGGTGTGGATAGTGCTTGTTGTGAACAGCTGTCCCATGCAGCACCAGCAGGCCCTCTACACACCACGCACCAGCTGTGTGGACGTCTCCAGACATTGTCAAATACCTTCTACAGGAGGCTTTCACCCCCTCTGAGAACCACTGGTGTGGATGAAGAGAACAGAGGTCCACAGACTGTACCCTGGGAGCCCTTCAAACTTTAAAGATTGAGGGAACTGAAGAGGGAGCTAGCAAATGAAAATGGAAAAAGGAGCAGTGGTGAAATTGAAGAAGAAACACGAGAATATAGTGCACCATAAATCAAGTGAAAAAAGTGTCGCAGAAAACAAGGGATTACCATTTGTGTCAAATGCTGCTGTTCATCAGGCCACTCGAGATGAAGACTCTTCCTTAGGTATTTAAGGGTTTTAAAGTTTAGAACAAATGGATTGCTGCGATAGGAAAATGTACTTGATGGAGCCTGCAGTGTGTGTGTTTCTAAGGCATTAAACAAAAGCTTGTTTAATATGTCATAGAAACAAGTTCAATTGCTTTTTCTCTTTTGGCCACACCAGGTGGCATGTGGGGTCTTAGTTCCCCAACTAGAGATTGAACCTATGCCCCCTGCAATGGGGGGACAGAGTCTTCACCACTGAACAACCGCTAGCGAAGTCCCTATAGTATATATTTTAAAATTGAAATTCAGAGGGTGGTCACAAGCCAAATAAACTTTGTTGTTGAAAAATAGTATAAGATGGCACTTTAGAACCTGTGACATTTGGGATAGACTGCTGCTGCTGCTGCTGCTGCTGCTGCTGCTGCTGCTAAGTCGCTTCAGTCGTGTCCGACTCTGTGCGACCCCAGAGACGGCAGCCCACCAGGCTCCCCCATCCCTGGGATTCTCCAGGCAAAAACACTGGAGTGGGTTGCCATTTCCTTCTCCAATGCATAGACTGAGTACATACTAATTTCTGATTGCACATTTCACTAGAAATCCTAATCTTTGGTGCCTTGTCCATTTATGGTATTAATAGTATATGATAAGTCATTTGTTACTAATGCAAATTCAAGTAAATTTGTGAATTTATATATTCATGAGTCGTTTCAGGACAGTCCTTAACAGTGTGGCTCTCAGCCTGTTGAATTCTAAAATGCTTTCTTGAGCTGGAAAGAAGAGACTGCTTTTGGATCTAGCAAACCAAGAATAAAGGTGAAAGGTTTGCCATCTGTAGGGGATTCCTCTCTGTCACAGTAGAAAAGGGGCTTTAGACTCTGCTCTGAGTCAGCATAATCCATGTGGTAAAATGAAAATAGTCCCTCCAAGATGTCCATGTCTTAATCCCTGGAAGTGTTGACTATGTTACCTGACAGATCAAAAAGAGACTGTGCATGTGTAAGTAAGTTTAGGAAATTAAGATGAGGAGAGTGGTCTGGAATATCTGGAGAGACACAAAAAGGCAAAGGAGCAGATTTCCCCCAGAACCTCCAGAAAGAATGCAGCCCTGGGAACACCTTGATTTTAATCCCATGAGACTCATTGGAGACTTCTGACCTTCAGAACTATAACATCATAAATGCATGTCATTTTCAACCCACTAACTTTGTGGGAATTTGTTACTGCCAATAGTAGGAAAGTAATACAATCCAATTTGTAAGGCAGGTTTTCTTGATGACCAGCCTTCTCAAAGCTACTGTCCTTGGGCCTTATCTTATGTCACTGAATGAGCATTCACATTTTGAAGTAGCAGTGTGAATAGCCTAATTAAAATCTTGCCTTATTATTATTTTCAAGAGTAAAATGAAATTGATAGTCTTTGCTTGGATAAGTGGGTGGTATCTCATGGGTGAAAAAATGTCTGTTAAGCTTTCTAATGGGCTTCCCTGGTGACTCAGTGGTAAAGAATTTGCCTGCCAATGCAGGAGATGCAGGAAATGCAGGTTCAATCCCTGGGTCAGGAAGATCCCCTGGAAAAAGAAGTAACACCCCATTCTAGTATTCTTGCCTGGGAAATCTCATGGACAGAGGAGCCTGATGGGCTACAGTCCATGGGATTGCAAAAGTCAGATACAACTTAGCAACTAAACAATTAACAACTACAGCAACTTGCTAATATGTCATTGCTTCTTCTTGTCATTGCTAATTTTTACTCAGTCTTCATTTCTTATGTAAATATGATTTGGTGACAAAAAGGGGTCCATGAGTTAGACCATGAAGCAATCTTTATTATTGCTGACTTATTTTCTCCCTAATCCAGAAATATATTTAATCACCCAATAGTTAACATGAAAACGTAATTTTTTTTTTCCTTGAGAGTATTTTCCAACTTTAAAGTTGCCTGAAGCAATGAATGTCAACAAAAAAAATGGTTTTGACTTGTTATTTTGTATTGGGATATAGTTGATTAGCAATGTTGTGATAGTTTCAGGTGGACAGCAAAGGGACTCAGCCACATATACACATGTATCCATTCTCCCCAAACTCCCCTCCCATCCCGGCTGCCACATAGCATTGAGCACAGTTCCCTGTGCTATACAGTAGGTCCTTTCAACTAAAACTCTTTGTAAATATAAGGAGATAGTTAACAGAAATGGATCACCTTTCAGTTCAAACAGTTCCTCCTTGATTGTAGAGAAAACGCTCTCGGATTTGGGTACATTTATGCATATTTACCAGAGAAGGCAATGGCACCCCACTCCATTACTCTTGCCTGGAAAATCCCATGGATGGAGAAGTCTGGTGGGCTGCAGTCCATTGGGTCTCTAAGAGTCGGACACGACTGAGAGACTTCACTTTCACCTCTCACTTTCATGCATTGGAGAAGGAAATGGCAACCCACTCCAGTGTTCTTGCCTGGAGAATCCCAGGGACGGGGGAGCCTGGTGGGCTGCCGTCTATGGGGTCGCAGAGTCGGACACGACTGAAGTAACTTAGCAGCAGCAGCATGTTTATTTACATAGTTATCTGTGTGGCTGTCATTTTGACTTAAATCTGGGAACATTTTATGTCTGAATTGGATTTAATCTTCTAAACCTGAAATCCTATTTCCATTCCATTGTGAACAATTATATGCTTTTCAGTGTTTTCATTTCTGGTTTTAGTCTCCAGCGCTGAGATAAACCTATTATCCACAGAACATTCAGGGCTTCTTCAGAATAAAGACTAACAGGAAACATTTTTAGTTTGACTCTGATTTTATTTTTATTTTTTATATATTTTATATTTCTATAGTCAGCTGGCCATTTAAGTGGATGACAAGATCTTTTTTTAAGCTTGCAGCCTTGAAACAAGCCCATAATTCTACATTGTACAACTTCTGGTCCAAGAAAATTTCATATTCAGGGGGCAAAAATCATCAATACCTCATTTATATTACTTGGTAGGTTTTAAGCCTGTGAGAGGTACAGTTTAATCTGTTCACAGGAGTGTCCCTCAACTGCTTCTATTTAATAGCCATTTCAGAATTCTGGTATGCTTTCTTTTTTTTTTTTTTTTTTTTTTTATGCTTTCTGTATTACCTTTATTATTATACTTTAAAATAACCAACAAGTGAGCATTTCTTCATTGGAAATTAAGATGCAAGCTTTCTGTTTCTTAGAACAAAGGGTATTTCTTTGGCTTTAGCACAATGAAACGGAATTGTTGATGAAATTACTTTCTGGATTCTCTTTCTGCTTGGTGCCTCTCCTATTAGGAAAGTACTGTGTTTTGTTGTTTGTGTTTTTGGTAATGGCCTCTAGAGTTTAACGTTGTACCATGACTAGTATCAGTAGCTTATGTATTATATAAGACAGTTATTTGAAAATTCTAACTTGAAGTGATGATCATTAGCAAAGAATCAGGATGATTGAGAGCAATATTTGCAAACAAAACAGAAGCTAGAAATTGTTTTGTCAATGCAGAGCTCATTGTAAGATGGGAGGAGATGTGTCTAATTAAAACCACTGACACATTTTTGGCTAACGTGTTATTCAGAGGTTTTGGCATGTGTTTACCCTTTTTAAGGAAATAAAACTTTGTCAAAGAATTCTTTTTCTTTTATTTACTGTCCTCAAAAATCTCTGATGCTCACTTTGACATTAATTCTTTCTGATTGGTTAGGTTAAACCATGTCTTCCAAAACAAAAATATTCTTGTATCTCTCGAGGATGCAGTACTTTAGGATTAAAATTGACCTTTACTCTATGTGACAATTCAGGACACAGCTTGACTGAAATAATGCCATGATTAGCCTAGCCATCTTCAAAAATTTTCTCAGAACAGGAGGATATCCATTCTTAAGTGATAAGTTAAATAAATGCCTGTGAAGAGGAATAATTCATTAAAGAAGATCCTTCAGTTCATACATGTGCTTTAGTAACTCCTGTAGCTATAGATGCTGACAATATAGATTGTGAGGAATATGCCAGAATGTACTAACTTAGAGTACTAGGATTAAAGTTCAGCCACATCTGCCCACTAGAATAGACGTATTTAATGCCAAATTTCTCTGTGAGCATATCTTTTCTTTAATTCTTTGTTGTAGTTGTTCAGTCTCTATGTCATGTCTGACTCTGCAACCCCAAGGACTGCAGCATACCAGGCTTCCCTGTCCTTCACCATCACCTGGAGCTTGCTCAAACTCATGTTCATTGAGTGATGCCATCTAACCATCTCATCCTCTATCGCACCCTTCTCCTTCTGCCCTCAAGCTTTTCCTCAAGCTGCATTTCTCAAGATGCAGCATCAGGGTCTTTTCCAGTGAGTCGGCTCTTTGCATTAGGTGGCCAGAGTATTAGAGTTTCCGCTTCAACATCAGTCCTTCCAGTGAATATTCAGGGTTGATTTCCTTTAGGATTGACTGGTTTGATCCCCTTGCAGTCCAAGGGACTCTCAAGAGTCTTCTTCATCACCACAATTTGAAAGCATCAATTCTTTGGCACTCAGCCTTCTTTATGGTCCAACTCTCACATCCATACACAACTATCTTAAAAACCATAGGTGTGACTAGATGGGCCTTTGTCGGCAAAGTAATGTCTCTGCTTTTGAATATGCTGTTTATGTTTGTCATAGCTTTTCTTCCAAGGAGCAAGCGTCTTTGAATTTCATGGCTGCAATCACTACCTTCTGTGATTTTGGAGCCCAAGAAAATAGTCTGTCACTGTTTCCATTGTTTCCCCACCTATTTGCCATGAAGCAATGGGACTGGATGCCATGATCTTCATTTTTTAAATGTTGAGTTTTAAGCCAACTTTTTTCACTCTCCCCTTTTACCTTTATCTAGAGGCTGTTTAGTTCCTCTTTGTTTTCTGCCATTTAGGGTGGTGTCATCTGCATATATGTGGTTATTGATATTTCTCCCGGCAATCTTGATTCCAGCTTGATCTTCATCCAGCCTGGCATTTTGCATGATGTACTCTGCATAGAAGTTGAATAGGCAGGGTGACAATATACAGCCTTGATGTACTCCTTTCCCAATTTCGAAGTAGTCTGTTGTTCCACGTCCAGTTCTAACTGTTGCTTTTTGACCGGCATACAGGTTTCTCAGGAGGCAGGTAAGGTGGTCTGGTATTCCCATCTCTTTAATAATTTTCCAGTTTATTGTGATCCACACAGTCAAAGGCTTTTTTATTCTGCCCCCTCCCATCTCTAAGTCTTTCATTGCTCTCCACGACTTAAACCAGCATTCTCCATCTCTCTCTTTCTGGAATCATTATCCATCATTCTTCCCTGCCTTCTTCTTGCATCCAAGTCACATAATATATTTTAAGAAGGAGGAAGGAAAAGAAAATTAAGTCACAAATTTTGGTACTGTACTTTAATTATTAATGGTAACAAATTACTGGCCCCCTGCCTTAAAACCTATTGCAACTTTGAGCTAAGATCCAGGCAGAGTTAGCTCTGCTGTTTTCAGAACGCTACATACTTTGACTTTCCCCTTTATTTCCAAACTAGCTTTCTCTACTCCACTTAGCTCATGCCAAACACCACTGCTTCTTCCCACCCAAGTTCTCTTGCCTCTGTCCATCCATCCAAAGCCTTAAGCATCCACCTCAAAGCACCAATACATTTTTTCCTGTCAAAGGCAGAATTTGTCCTACATAGCAATTTTTTTTAAACCATTCAATGGCATACTAACCACACTGCAAATGAAAAAAATGATTACATTTTGAATGGATGGATAGATGTCAGCATTTTTCATCAATAGGTGAAAATATCTAGGGAAACAAAGGTAATTAATTGGTATCTTACCAATTTAAGTATTAGGTGGCATTTTTTAGGGGGCTGTGTGTGTGTGTGCATTTTACACATTTTGAAAGTATTTTTCCCCAAAAGATCTTATTTCCAAATGTAAAAAGAAAATAACAAAACAGTTTTATCAAGTTGGGTTTTTTTTTTTTTTTTTTTTTTTTTTTTTTTTTTTAGCAAAGGGAAAAAAGACGTTGACAGATAATGTACAGACAATATTCTACAACAGATCTGTCCTAAGAGGAGTGGTCTTCCCAGGAAAGGGATATATGACCATGTCATTGAATCCATTGTATTAATGTAACTACTTTGATCATGACCTACTTTGACAATAGAATGATAAAAAAAAAAAATGGTTTTCTCACCTTAAATAAAGAGAACCTGTGATCTTTAAATTAGAATGTGAGGGGAAAGCAGAATGAGAAGCAGAGGTGTTTGCAACTCAAAGCTCAGAAGTCACACAATATGTGCTGGGTCAAACAGATTAGAATAACACCCTTTTCTTCAGTAATGGTTTGTCTTGCCGTTATAAACTCACCATTTGTATTAATTATGGACATACTCCATTATTCACAAAATTATTTCTCAGAATTTCTGGGCACAGAGTTAATGCCCAGTTACAATTTACTTAAGGATAAAAACTGCTGAAAATTTCCCATCATTTTTAATATAGAAAAATGCTTGAAGTCTTGGTGGAACTCTCAAGAAACTGACAGTCCTGCCCTGGCTAGACGTGTGCATAATTTCAGGATCCCTCACCAGAAAACCTCCTTTTATACCCTCATCAAATTGTAACCATGATACACATCCCCTGAATGTCTTGTTGGGGGAGAAAGCAGTATATTTCCTTCAGTCTCTGGGTCTTGTTTGACATCAAACAAATAGATGACCAGATGTTTCTCTAGCAAAGATGAATTTATTGGGGATCAGCAGAGAACTGCAGTTTAGGGTGTTACAACCATGGTGAACCTCATGCAAGGAAAGGACAATGCTTTTATAAGGAAGTACAGAAGGCTATAATAAACAGAATCCATGACTTTTCATTGGCTGTGCTGTTGCCAGGCAAAAAGAGAACTCGTTCTTTTTCCTGTTGGTCTCTGCTGTGGTCACAGGGGCTTCCCTGGAGGCTCACTGGGAAAGAATCTGCCTGCCAATGCAGGAAACGCAGGTTTGATCCCTGGGTAGGGAAGATCCCATGGAGAAGGAAATGGCAGCCCACTCCAGTATTCTTACCTGGAAATCCCATGGACAGAGAAGCCTGGCAGACTACAGTCCATGGGGTTGCAAAAGAGTCAGACACGACTTAGTGACTAAAACAACAAAGAGAAGATGGCTGCGGGACGGGAATTTCCCCTTCAGGTCTCCGGACTCTATTTAATTGAGGTTTCTGTTCACTGATTTTTAGTCTCCAATTCATGTGTGTCCTACAATTACTTTTAGAACCTTGAATTATTTTTCTGACTTGAATCAGCAACCAAACTAAAGGAGAAATCTTAAAGAACATGTGGCCTTACTGAGCAGCATACTTTTTTGAGCTTCACACTCTTCGGCTTAGAAGGTAGAAACTTTCTATGTACCAGATAGATCAGCCGAAGTCCTTTTAGGTCTCCTTTTTGTTCCTTTTCTCCCTCACAGCATAATTTTCTATTTCACAACTCCTTGTGTCTGACATGTACATAGTAGCCATTAAAACAAGATTGCTGATATAAAGACGCTCAGGTCATCTCCCCATGGGGTTCATTAGCAATTATCCTGTGTGAAGTGCTACCTACATGGAAGTTTTGCCATTTTCAAACCTGTCGGACTTCCAAAGGAGTGCAAGTCATCTGGCAGAGATTTTGACGGGCAATTCAAGCTACTAAGTGCTGGTTCAGTGTAATCCCAGGAGTTGAAAAGAAAAAAAGTTGAATATATATATATATATATATATATATACACACACACACACACAGATACACACATATGCTCATTAAGAAGTTTTGTTAGATAGAACAATAAATATCAATACGAATCATAAACAGATACACAGACTAGGTCAGAATAGGAAAAACATGTAGGAATGATTTGGAACAATATAGCATGATGACGAAATCCAGATTTCTGAAGACAAAAAGTAAAACTATTGTTTTGATTAATTATGGGCTATTTTCATTAATCATAGGGACAGAAATAAAAGGGGAAGAAAGGGTATATACAAACATATCCGTATTGCATTTGGGTGGTCCTTATTTGGTTGGTTACTTCTTATGTGTGCTAGGTCACTTCTGTTGTGTTTGACTCTTTGCAACCCCATGGACTGCAGGCCACCAAGCTTCTCTGTCCATGGGGTATCCAAGCAAGAATACGTGAGTGAATTGCCATTTCCTTCTCCAGGGGATCTTCCCAACCCAGAGATCAAGCCCACATCTCTTATGTCTCCTGCATTGGCAGGTGGGTTCTTTACCACCAGCACCACCCGGGAAGTCCTATAACTAATGTAACTGGGCTGTAGAATGACTGTCTCAAAAGTATTCAGTTCAGTTGCTCAGTCGCGTCTGACTTTTTGCGACCCGCATGGACTGGAGCATGCCAGGCCTCCCTGTCCTGCACAAACTCCCAGAGTTTACTCAAACACATGTCCATTGAGTCGGTGTCATCCAACCATTTCATCCTCTGTTGTCCCCTTCTCCTCTCACCTTCAATCTTCCCCAGCATCAGGGTCTTTTCAAATGAGTCAGTTCATATCAGGTGGCCAAAGTATTGGAGTTTCAACTTCAACATCAGTCCTTCCACTGATTATTCAGGACTGATTTCCTTCAGAATGGACTGATTGGATCTGCTTGCAGTCCAAGGGACTCTCAAGAGTCTTCTCCAACACCATAGTTCAAAAGCATCAATTCTTCGCTCAGCTTTCTTTATAGTCCAACTCTCACATCTATACATGATCACTGGAAAAACCATAGCCTTGACTAGATGGACATTTGTTGACAAAGTAGTGTCTCTGCTTTTTAATATGCTGTCTAGGTTGCTCATAATTTTTCCTCCAAGGAGCAAGTGTCTTTTAATTTCATGGCTGCAGTCACCATCTGCAGTGATTTTGGAGCCCAAAAAACACAACGTCTGTCACTGTTTCCACTGTTTCCCCATCTATTTCCCATGAAGTGATGGGACCAGATGCCATGATCTTAGTTTTCTAAATATTGAGCTTTAAGCCAACTTTTTCACTCTCCACTTTCACATTCATCAAGAGGCTCTTTAGTTCTTCTTCACTTTCTGCCATAAGGGTGCTGTCATCTGCATATCTGAGGTTATTGATATTTCTCCCAGCAATCTTGATTCCAGCTTGTGCTTCTTCCAGCCCAGTGTTTCTCGTGAAGTACTCTGCATAGAAGTTAAATAAGCAGGGTGATAATATCCTTGACGTACTCCTTTTCCTATTTGGAACCAGTCTGTTGTTCCATGTCCAGTTCTAACTGTTGCTTCCTGACCTGCATACAGATTTCTCAAGAAGCAAGTCAGGTGGTCTGGTATTCCCCTCTTTTTCAGAATTTTCCACAGTTTTGTTGTGATCCACACAGTCAAAGGCATAGTCAATAAAGCAGAAATAGATGTTTTTCTAGAACTCTCGCTTTTTCAATGATCCAGAGGATGTTGGCAATTTGATCTCTGGTTCCTCTGCCCTTTCTAAAACCAGCTTGAACATCTGGAAGTACACAGTTCATGTATTGCTGAAGCCAGACTTGGAGAATTTTAAGCATTACTTTACTAGCATGTGAGAGTGCAATTGTATGGTAGTTTGAGTATTCTTTGGCATTGCCTTTCTTTGGGATTGGAATGAAAACTGACCTTTTCCAGTCCTGTGGCCACTGCTGAGTTTTCCCAATTGGCTGGCATATTGAGTGCAGCACTTTCACAGCATCATCTTTCAGGATTTGAAATAGCTCAACTGGAATTCCATCACCTGTACTAGCTTTGTTTGTAATAACACTTCCTAAGCCTTGCTTGACTTCACACTCCCCATGAGTGACCACACTATCATGGTTATCTAGGTTATTAAGACATTAATGATCTTCATGATCATTAATGATCTTCCTTAATGATCTTCCTCAGTGATCAGTGCAAAGAAATAGAGGAAAACAACAGAATGGGAAAGACATTGTACAGGAGACAGGGATCAAGACCATCCCCATGGAAAAGAAATGCAAAAAAGCAAAATAGCTGTCTGAGAGGCCTTACAAATAGCTGTGAAAAGAAGAGAAGTGAAAAGCAAAGGAGAAAAGGAAAGATATAAGCATCTGAATGCAGAGTTCCAAAGAATAGCAAGAAGAGATAAGAAGGCCTTCCTCAGCAATCAGTGCAAAGAAATAGAGGAAAACAACAGAATGGGAAAGACTAGAGATCTCTTCAAGAAAATTAGAGATACCAAGGGAACATTTCATGCAAAGATGGGAGTGATAAAGGACAGAAATGGTACGGACCTAACAGAAGCAGAAGATATTAAGAAGAGGTGGCAGGAATACACAGAAGAACTGTACAAAAAAGATCTTCACAACCCAGATAATCACGATGGTGTGATCACTCACTTAGAGCCAGACATCCTGGAATGTGAAGTCATTTAACGTCATGAGAAACGCTGGGCTGGAAGAAGCACAAGCTGGAATCAAGATTGCCGAGAGAAATATCAATAACCTTAGATATGCAGATGACACCACCCTTATGGCAGAAAGTGAAGAGGAACTCAAAAGCCTCTTGAGGAAAGTGAAAGTGGAGAGTGAAAAAGTTGGCTTAAAACTCAACATTCAGACAACTAAGATCATGGCATCTAGTCCCATCACTTCATGGGAAATAGATGGGGAAACAGTGGAAACAGTGTCAGACTTTATTTTTTGGGGCTCCTAAATCAGTGCAGATGGTGACCGCAGCCATGAAATTAAAAGACTCTTACTCCTTGGAAGGAAAGTGATGACCAATCTAGATAACATATTGAAAAGCAGAGACATTACTTTGCCAAAAAAGGTCTGTCTAGTCAAGGCTATGGTTTTTCCAGTAGTCATGCATAGATGTGAGAGTTGGACTGTGACAAAACCTTGGCACCGAATAATTGATGCTTTTGAACTGTGGTGTTGGAAAAGACTCTTGAGAGTCCCTTGGACTGCAAGGAGATCCAACCAGTTCATTCTGAAGGAGATCAGCCCTGGGATTTCTTTGGAAGGACTGATGCTAAAGCTGAAACTCCAGTACTTTGGCCACCTCATGTGAAGAGTTAACTCATTGGAAAAGACTCTGATGCTTGGAGGGATTGGGGGCAGGAGGAGAAGGGGACGACAGAGGATGAGATGGCTGGATGGCATCACCGACTCGATGGATGTGAATTTGAGTGAACTCTGGGAGTTGGTGATAGACAAGGAGGCCTGGCGTGCTGCGATTCATGGGGTCGCAAAGAGTCGGACATGACTGAGCGACTGAACTGAACTGAACTGAAGCATGGCCCAGCCCATCAGAACAAGACTCAGTTTCCCCTTCAGTCAGTCTCTCCCATCAGGAAGCCTCCGTAAGCCTCTTATCCTTCTCCATCAGAGGGCAGACAGAATTAAAACCACAATCACAGAAAACTAACTAGTCTGATCACATGGAACACAGCCTTGTCTAACTCGATGAAACCATGAGCCATGCTGTGTAGGGCCACCCAAGATGGACAGGTCATGGTGGAGAATTCTGACAAAATGTGGTCCACTAGAGAAGGGAATGGCAAATCACTTAACTGTTCTTGCCTTGAGAACCCTATGAACAATATGAAAAGTATTAAGTACCTACAGTTAAAGGTTGTGCGGTATGATTGTGCATTTAAGAGTACATTTAGTAAACAAGAGTCCATACCATCTAGAAATTTCTAGTTATCTGGTGATAAAATAGTGCAGTGTTACAATTATACCCAGCTATGGAGGCCTGTCAGAATATGAAGTATTATAGGATTACTGTTGAAGTTTTAGGGAAGTCATCTATCCACATTAAATAGTAAGTTGGCCTGCGGCAAGTCATTATTCATCTTGACTGTAACTGAAACTTTACCAGAGAGATACCAGGATGGAAATACAGTTTTAATCCACTTAAATCACCCTTTTGGCTAAAGGTGGCGCTCATTATTGACTGCCTGGGACCCAGATAGAGCCTAGACAATTGATTTTTGTTTACCTGCATGCTTGATCACAGCCATTTCCATTTTTGGTAGTTTTGACCAATATGTGTGAATGCAGCCACGTGACCCTGAACAACCAATGTCATCAGCACGCCCCACCTCATTTCCTTTTCTGTAGAACATTTGTCCCTCACAGTTCTCAAATTCTGCATGTTTATACTGATCAACTTGGTTGCCCTAGCTGTGGACTTGAAGATTCTTAAAGAGATCTTTAGTAAACACGTGGAAAAGGGAACAGCCCCAGCCAGGAACCTAGCAGTACCTTAGGACTAATTCTCATTCTAGAACTGAAGAAATTTGAGGAAGGACTACAGAGGGAGGACTTTTATTCTTTGGTTCGTTCTTCAAGGCACATTATTTTTCCCTTAGGCTAGAATGATAGGATCATATAGACATTCTTTAACTTGGTTCATAATTGGGAGTAATATAATTAATATAACTATAACAGAACTTGGAATTAGAGTGAATGAGCAAGAGAAAGAATAATAAATCATTGAAAGGAAGAGTTTTCAGGGATACATATAGTGAATTTGTTCTGAAGAGAATTTGGATCAAAGACTTCCACTGCCCAGAAAATGTGGCAGTTGAAACAAAGGTGTAGAGGTTTCCTCTTCATCTTTTCACAAACAGGGTGCCACAAAGTTACAGAACAGCCTTGTAGTTCTGTAAAGGGGTTTAAGGAATTCTTATAACACAGCAGATAAATTCTTCTTACCATAGAACTGAGGCTACTTAATCTCTAAGTCAGGCTCCTTGGCCATAACATGAAGAAAATGTTTTACCTACATTAAGGATGATTAAGAGAATTAAATACCAAAGTTTTTAGCACTATCTCTACCCCCAGGAATCACTCCTTAAATCATAATACCTTTAATTTAGAAAAGAATATATGCTTTTGCTTATGACTACTGTCTACATTAACTTAATAAATTTTGTTTTTCTTGAGTGAATCCTTATGTGCACATAAGTAGAGTGATTCTGATTTTTAAAGTAATGCCATACACTTTCAAACTTAAAAAGAGTAAGGCAATAAATGTATTTATGGCCAAAACTGCTTTATTCTTCAAATGTTGAATAGTTAACAGTTTCCATAAATTGTCTCACTTTTCCGCTTCTCTTTGAAATACAGAAATAACCTCTTTCTTTCTGGAGGAAGAAAATGCATCATTTTTTTTTCTAAATATTTTATTCTTTTTAAGACATTAACTGGGAAAGGGAAAGTGAAAAAGTGAAACTGTTAGTTGCTGAGTTGTGTCCGACTCTTTGTGACCCCATGGACTGTAGTCTGCCAGGTTCCTCTGTCCATGGAATTCTCCAGGCAAGAATCCTGGAGTGATTCCCTTCTGCAGGGGATCTTCTCAACCCAGGGATCGAACCTGGCTCTCCCACATTGCAGGCAGATTCTTTTCCATCTGAGCCACCAACTGTTGATTTACACAGTGTTCTCTGAGTTTCCATGTGTCTGAGTACATTAATTATATTTTCTCTTATCAGAAAATTCAATATGACAAGAGCATGATCATTCAATAAGCATTTATTAAGCACTAGTCTGTGCCAGGTCTTATGTTTCCAGAGTTTGTGGAAGTGATTTATTTAAATCTATTTACCAGTTGATTTCAGAAATCAGCACTTTATTTGGTGGTGTTCACCAAGTCAGTCACTGGCAATCACTGGAAGAAGAGTGGTGCTGTGTGAACAATAAGATCTCTCATGAGTCAGCAATTCGTGGCAGTCGTTGGGGAAAAAATACAAAGCCCTTTACAAGCAATGCTCTTTGGGTGAATGCATTTTTCTTTTTGTATTACATCTCAGAACTTACTTTTCAGCCCTTGAGTGAGGAGTACCCATTTTAAAAGAAACATTGCTTTATCATATCAGAAAGTACTCAGTTGTTTCAGTTATTTGTAATACATGGCCTCTGTTACTTTATATTGAATTGTACTCAATGAAAACTGTGTTTTTGTTCTTTATGGCATTATCGATACTATTGTTCACTTCTCCTTGGTACACTAATAAATGTGCAGGACATGCAGATTCTATTCTATTTACCTAGACCTTCCTGACTAAAAGTCCCACCTAAACCTAACAAAAAGAAAAAAGGACTCATAAGATCCTGTGTTCCATCATTTTTTTTGTTACTCTCCTTTCATCTCTCCATTATTTTTTCTTTTTTATCTTTTTTATTTCTGAAATTTCATTTATTTTTCTGAAAATTTTTTTAGACTTGTTAAAAATTACCACTTTTAGATTTTCATTAAAAATAACAGTGTAACAACTAGGACCTATTGTATAGGATGTGGAACTCTACTCTGTGTTCTGTGCCAGCCTGGATGAGAGGGAGGTTTGGAGGAGAATGGATACATGTGTATATATGGCTGAGTCCCTTGCTGTTCACCTGAAACTGCCACAAGATTGTTAATAAAAATAATTTATTTTGTTAATACAAAATAAAAGGTTTAAAGTTTGAAAAATAATCAGCTTGCCAACATATGAGGAAGCCAATTAAATAATTATTATGCTATTTGACATAATTCAAATGAAGGTGGACTTTAGCTAAAAATTTCCTATGGGTTCTTATATAATTTAGTAGTAAAAAAAGGTGAAGTTCTATTAGATCCAACTGTTCTTAAAACTTAATTGATTCTCTTGAGTTTGCCTTTTGGTTTAGAATGCCTGAGCTCTTGGTTGTTTTCCTAATTTCATACATTATGTTGATAAAACAGTCTTCAAAAACAAAGAAGTTCTTTAAAAGTGTTTGTTGGTGGGTAGGTATTTCCTGAAATGTAAGGGTTTTTTTTTTTACTTTATTTATTTTTTAATTGAAGGATAATTGCTTTACAGAATTTTGTTGTTTTTAAACCTCAGCATGAATCAGCCATATGTATACAGCCCCTCCCTCTTGAACCTCCCTCCCATCTCCCTCCCCAGTCCACCCCTCAAGGTTGATACAGAGTCCCGGTTTGAGTTTCCTGAGCCATACAGCAAATTCCTGTTGGCTGTCTATTTTACATATGGTAATATAAGTTTCCATGTTACTCTCTCCATAATCTCACCCTCTCCTCCCCTCTCCCCATGTCCATAAGTCTATTTTCTATGTCTGTTTCTCCATTGCTGCTCTGCAAATAAATTTTTTGGTACCATCTTTCTAGATTCCATATATATGCATTAGTATATGATATTTCTTTCTCTTTCTGACTCACTTCACTCTGTATAATAGGCTCTAGGTTCATCGACCTCATTAGAACTGACTCAAATGTGTTCCTTTTTATGGCTGAGTAATATTCCATTGTGTATATGTACCAAAACTTCTTTATCCATTCATCTGTCGATGGACACCTAGGTTGCTTCCGTGTTCTAGCTATTGTAAACAGTGCTGGAATGAACAATGGGATACATGTGTCTTTTTCTCAGGGTATATGCCTAGGAGTGGGATTGCTGGGTCACATGATGGTCTTATTCCTAGTTTTTTAAGGAATCTCCATACCGTCATCCATAGTAGCTGTATCAGTTTACATTCCCACCAACAGTGCAGAGCGTTCCCTTTTCTCCACTCCCTCTCCAGCATTTATTGTTTGTAGACTTTTTGATGATGGCCATCTGACCAGTGAGAGGTGATATTTCATTGTAGTTTTGATTCACATTTCTCTAGTAATGAGTGATGTTGAACATCTTTTCATGTGTTTGTTAGCCATCTGTATGTCTTCTTTGGAGAAATGTCTGTTTAGGTCTTTTCCCACTTTTTTGATTGGGTTGTTTATTTTTCTGGTATTGAGTTGTATGACTGCTTGTATATTTTGGAAATTAATCCTTCGTCAGTTGTTTCATTTGCTATTATTTTCTCCCATTCTGAAGGTTGTCCTCTTACCTTGCTTATAGTTTCCTTTGCTGTGCAAAAGCTTTTAAAGTTTAATCTTGTTTACTTTTGTTTTTATTTCCATTACTCTAGGAGGTGGGTCATAGAGGATCTTGCTTTGTGTCATCCAGTGTTTTGCCTATGTTTTCTCTAAGTTTTATGGTTTCTGGTCTTTCATTTAGGTCTTTAGTCCATTTTGAGTTTATCTTTGTGTACGGTGTTAGGAAGCATTCTGATTTCATTCTTTTACATGTAGCTGTCCAGTTTTCCCAGCACCACTTATTGAAAAGGCTGTCTTTGCCCCATTGTATATTCTTGCCTCCTTTGTCAAAAATAATGTACGCATAGGTCCAGTTCAGTTCAGTCACACAGTCATGTCCCACTCTGTGAGACTCCATGGACTGTAGCATGCCAGGCCTCCCTATCCATCACCAACTCCTGGAGTTTACTCAAACACGTGTCCATTGAGTTGGTGATGCCATCCAACTATATCATCCTCTGTCATCCCCTTCTCCTCCTGCCTTCAATCTTTCCCATCATCAGGGTCTTTTCAAATGAGTCAGTTCTTCACATCAGGTGGCCAAAGTATTAGAGTTTCAGCTTCAGCATCAGTCCTTCCAATGAATATTCAGGACTGATTTCCTTTAGGATGGACTGGTTGGATTTCCTTGCAGTCCAAGGGACTCTCAAGCATTTTCTCCAACACCACAGTTCAAAAGGATCAGTTCTTCGCTCAGCTTTCTTTATAGTCCAACTCTCTCATCCATACATGATTACTGGAAAAACCATAGCTTTAACTAGAAGGACCTTTGTTGGCAAAGTAATGGGTTTATTTCTGGGCTTTCTATCTTGTTCCATTGGTTTATATTTCTGTTTTTGTGCCAGTACCATACTGTCTTGATGACTGTAGCTTTGTAGTATAATCTGAAGTCAGGAAGGTTGATTCCTCAAGCTCCATTCTTCTTTCTCAAGACTGCTTTGGCCATTTGGGGTCTTTTGTGTTTCCATATGAATTGTGAAATTTTTTGTTCTAGTTCTGTGAAAAATGCCATTGGTAATTTGATAGGGATTGCACTGAATCTGCAGATTGCATTTGGTAGTATAGTCATTTTCACAATATTGATTCTTCCTACCCAAGAACATGGAATATCTCTCCATCTGTTTATGTCATCTTTGATTTCTTTCATCAGTGTCTTACAATTTTCTGCATACAGTTCTTTTGTCTCCTTGCCGCTTCTGCTGCTAAGTCGCTTCAGTCGTGTCCAACTCTGTGCAACCCCATAGACAGCAGCCCACTAGGCTCCTCTGTCCCTGGGATTCTCCAGGCAAGAATACTGGAGTGGGTTGCCATTTCCTTCTCCAATGCATGAAAGTGAAAAGTGAAAGTGAAGTCGCTCACTCATGCCCGACTTTTAGCAACCCCCATGGACTGGAATCTACGAGGCTCCTCCATCCATGGGATTTTCCAGGCAAGAGTACTGGAGTAGGGTGCCATTGCCTTCTCCCTTAAGTAAGTTTATTCCTATATATTTTATTCTTTTTGTTACAATGGTGAATGGGATTGATTCCTTAATTTCTCTTTCTGATATTTCATTGTTAGTATATAGGAATGCAAGTGATTTCTGTGTGTTGATTTTATTTCCTGAAACTGCTAAATTCGCTGATTAGCTCTATTAATTATCTGATACTATCATTAGGGTTTTCTGTGTATAGTATCATGTCATCAGCAAACAGTGAGAGCTTTACTTTTTCTTTTCCAATCTGGATTCCGTTTATTTCTTTTTCTTCTCTGATTGCTGTAGCTAGGACTTCCAAAACTATGTTGAATAATAGTGGTGAAAGTGGCACCCTTGTCTTGTTCCTGAACTTAGGGTGAATGCTTTCATTTTTTTCCATTGAGAATGTTTGCTGTGGGCTTATCATATATGGCCTTTATTATGTTGAGGTAGGTTTCCTTCTTTGACCATTTTTTGAAGCATTTTAATCATAAATGTATGCTGAAGACCCTGTGTTTCATCACTTTTTAAAAAAATCTCCTTTCATCTCTCCATTCTTAATATTGCCTGAGTTCTGTTTGTTTCCTAGAGTATTTTAAAGCAAATCCAAGACACATAATTTCACCCACAAATATTAACTGATAAGAACTTTTAAAATTGTGACTGATAGTTTTCTGATTTTATTAAAGATTTTTTTAAACATCTGTTCAAATAAGGATCCCCAAAAGTTCAACATGTTATATTTAATTATGTCTCTCAAGTTGCTTTTAATATAGAACAGCCCTAGATTTTGATTTCTTACCACTGACATTTTGAAGAAAGAAAGTCAGCTGTCCTACAGAATGTCCTGGACTTCCCAGGTGGCTCAGTGATAAAGAATCTGCCTGCCAAGATGGAGACGCCTGCTCAATCCCTGGGTGGGGAAGATCCCCTGGAAAAGGAAATGGAAACTCACTCCAGTATTCTTGCCTGGAGAATCCCATGGACAGAGGAGCCTGGCAGGCTACAGTCCACAGCGTTGCAAAGAGTTGGACACAATTTAGCAACAGAATGTTTCAGTTTGGCTCTATCCCCTATCTTTTCCTATCAGTTCAGTTCAGTTCAGTCGCTCAGTCATGTCCTACTCTTTGCAACCCCATGAATTGCAGCACACCAGGCCTCCTTGTCCATCACCAACTCCCGGAGGTCACCCAAACTCATGTGCATTAAATCAGTGATGCCGTCCAGCCATCTCATCCTCTGTCATCCCCTTCTCCTCCTGCCCCCAATCCCTCCCAGCATCAGAGTCTTTTCCAATGAGTCAACTCTTTGCATGAGGTGGCCAAAGTATTGGAGTTTCAGCTTTAGCATCAGTCCTTCCAAAGAACACCCAGGGCTGATCTCCTTCAGAATGGACTGGTTGGATCTCCTTGCAGTCCAAGGGACTTGCAAGAGTCTTCTCCAACACTACAGTTCAAAAGCATCAATTCTTCGGTGCTCAGCTTTCTTCACAGTCCAACTCTCACATCCATACGTGACCACTGGAAAAACCATAGCCTTGACTAGACGGACCTTTGTTGGCAAAGTAATGTCTCTACTTTTTAATATGCTATCTAGGTTGGTCATAACTTTCCTTCCAATAAGCAGGTAGAAAAATCAGATATTTGCCGAGATTCAACCTCAAGGTTTTAGGCCAGTGTACTGTAAGAAGTTCTGTGTTCTTCCTATTGCATTGTATGATGTCAACAATTAGGCTTATTATTAATGATTATACTGACATTTAATACCTGCCTCCCCTGCTTCCCTGGTGGCTCAGATGGTAAAGCGTCTGCCTACAATGTGGGAGACCCAGGTTCGATCCCTGGGTCAGGAACATCCTCTGGAGAAGGAAATGGCAACCCACTCCAGTACTCTTGCCTGGAAAATCCCATGGATGGAGGAGCATGGTAGGCTACAGTCCATGAGGTCGCAAAGAGTTGGACACGACTAAGCGACTTCACTTCCCCTGGTGAAGGTGTCAGGAATCCATCTTTCAGGAGCCGTAATTCATGTAGCTTGGTTTTAGTGTTTTAAATCATGAAGTGTTTCTCCAAAGTCATTCTTTAGTATCATTAGTCTGTTAGGAAGATGGCATTTTTAAAGGCTTTCTTGTCCTAGACACAGGTCTGTCACCTAGTTTTTCTATTTCCAACAAAATGGTCCTTTTAAATTAATCTATCTAAATTGTCCAGCAAACTCTGAAAATGGGTGCTCTTGGTAAAAAGATTTCTTTTTGTACCTCAGTACCATGTTGATGAAATGTTTAGAGTTACAGAGCCTCAAAAGGAAATACATCTATCCTGACAAGAGTTAACCTGGATGGCCTACTTTATCAGGGGAGGAGTCACTAGCCACCCTGTTGCCAAATAGACTCAAATTTCTCTCTTTAGGGAAGGGGGCACATTCCCAAGAGTATATTTTCAGTGAGTACAAAGAGAAGAGGGGTAGAAAAGTTGTTGGTGAAGCAATATACATTTCTAATGAATAAAGATAAATTGCTTAAAGCTCTTTATTTCATAAGATTTTGCTTTTCTGTTTGTTCCTAGGAAGAAATCTTTCCTGTTTTCCGCTCTGTATGCTGCCTTTGTCTTTGGTGGTCGGCACCTAATGAACAAGCGGGCGAAGTTCGAGCTGAGGAAGCCTTTAGTGCTCTGGTCTCTGACCCTTGCAGTCTTCAGGTAGGTTTTTTTTGTTGTTGTTTTTCATTTTCCAAATAAAATCCATCTATTTCATCAGATTAGCTGAAAGACAACGACGTTTAATCCTGCATCTCATATTTTTTATCCTTAAGGATGTAAAATAGCACCACATCCTGAGGGAAAGGCTTCATGCAGCCAAGCTTGCCATGCTCTCTTCATTTTGAGAACACTCAGGCCATCTCCTCTCTTGTCCAGATTGTTCGTGCAGTAACTCAGTTTATGTCTTAGGACTAGAAGCAGTACATCAGTTCCATTTTTTGGCATATAAATAAAGATGTAGGGGTAAACTGTAGCAATAAACTGTTGAAGTGTATGGTAGTGTTCAGATGGGGTGGGCATACTCTACCTGACTGGTACATAGTCAAAAATAGCTTTCGAGCGTTTGATGAGACACTGGACCAGAAAATGCTTCTGTTCTGTATCCCCAAAGCATCCTCCACCTGAACTGACTCACAGGCATATGCTTATGCATTCAGGTCTTACTTTGCGTCAGACAAAACTCGTCATAGAGGCTGGTCAGGATCAGGCCTGGTCTCTCCAGGAATATCTGCCAGCCAACATGCAAACACATTCTTGGAACCCTGGAGGACCATGTCTAGCTTTGTAATATTTGGTGATTTGACAATCATAAGATGAATTAACACACAGCTGGTATCCAAACAGGTGCCAGAACTTACCTACAGTGCTAACAAAGGCACCTATTCCTTTTGTGTTTTGCTTGTCAAAACCAGCAGGTTGATAACTAGGCCTGGGGATGGGTAGGAAGCAGATATAAATATGCTACAGAATAAAAACCTATTCTTTCTAATATATGGGAGTATTTCTACTTTTCTTGTATTACATATTAACAGTTCTACTTTTCCAGTGGTTCAGTGGTAAAGAATCTGCCTGCAATCCAGGAAGCACAGTAGACACTGGCTTTGATCCCTGGGTTGGGAAGATCCCCTGGAGGAGGGCATGGCAACCCACTCCAGTATTCTTGCCTGGAGAATTCCATGGACAGAGGAGCCTGGTGGGCTATAATCCATGGGGTCACAAAGAGTCGGACATGACTGAAGCAACTTAGCATGCACCACTAGTGAGAAACACATGGACTCATTAAAAGCCTCTTTAGTCACTTAAGGCTTTTTAAAGATGATCAGGCAGGAAGAGAATTTGCACAAACTCTGATCTGTACATTTCCGTCAGGCTGGCTCCCTGCGTCTGAAACACTGATGTTCTTGCTACTGCAGGCACTCTTTATTTTGGTGCATTTCATAAGGCACTACATGTGAGATACTTGTGATCTGAACCTATCACTAAAGACGCCTTCCGTTTCATATGCATCAGGTCCTAATTCTCTAATACAAAGCAGAATTTTCATTTTTATTTACATGGAAGGTTCACAGAGTCTGCCTCACCTTAAGTACTTTGATATTTGAGGGAAAAATTATCTTGATGATGCCTTTCAGCATTTTACAGATCTTTCAACATCCCCTGAACCTTTATCTTCTGTTTTTTTAACCGTAGCACATATAAGAGGGAAGAAGAAAGTCCAGGGACCCCCACGCACCTGTTCTCCGGCTTAAACAGTTATCAACACTGTTTCATCTATGTTCCCACCAACTTCTCCCTTGACCCAAATTATTGGGAACTATTACAGACTCAACTATTTCTGAATGAAATGATACCATTTCTAAAAGTTAAGTAAGTAGTCTCACTAGAATGGTCAGTGTCCTTATCTCACCTAAATTAGTAATAATTCTTTCTTATTGAGTGTTCCATTTTCTCCAGGTGTTTCAAATTTATTTTGTACAATTCATTTTTAAGAATTTTGACCCAATGGACTTATACACACTGCTGCTGCTGCTAAGTCTCTTCAGTCGTGTCCGACTCTGTGCGACCCCATAGATGGCCCACGCTCCCCTCTCCCTGGGATTCTCTATATATAAAATAGTCAACTGATAAGGACCTAAACAAAAGTAAAGAATCCTCACCCAAACGGGTCCACGCTTTGCCATTGGTTGATTTAACTTATAGGTTTTGTCTTTCCTTCCACTTCCAATCCATTCTTTGGATAATCCAAATTGTTTCTGTTTTAGAGTTTCCCCCAGACAGGATGTTACTGATTGCGTTCTTCTGAAACCCTGTATTCTTTGTTAGTCAACAGAACTAGAAATTTTATTATATTTAGATTTGATAGGACTTTTTATAAGAAGTTAGTGAAACAAAAGCAAGGATAAGTACTTGATTCTTTAATCATATTTAGCAGTTTCAAAAAAATTAATTTGATTACTTAGCATGTAAATAATAATGGGTGTTTTTAAGTATCATTATGAACTTACAGAATTATACTTTTTTACATGTCAGTGAGTGTGAGGTGAATTTGGATATGATGTATTGTAGCCCAATGCTATTATTCTTTTTGATGTTAAGTTAACCCATGTTTAGCCAGAGGGAGTTTCTTCAGATTAGCTCCTGAATCCTTTTCTCATCCTGAGTAGTGCTCATAGCTTGATTTTGTGTATGTGTGTGTATTTTGGGGTGTGTATGTGATGGGGGGTAGGGGTGGGGATGACAAGCTGTCCCAGGCCAAGCATGTTGCATATCCTTGTCCAGAACTGAAATCAATCATTTCTCAAAAGATCCCAACTTCCTTTGGAAGAAGGAGTAGTATTTAGAAATAACTCTAAGTACCAGGGGTGGTTGTTGTCACTAAGTTCTTATTTTTAGGCCTCTTCAGTTCAGTTCAGTCGCTCAGTCATGTCCGGCTCTTTGCGACCCCATGAATCGCAGCACGCCAGGCCTCCCTGTCCATCACCAACTCCCAGAGTTCACCCAGTCTCACGTCCATCGAGTCAGTGATGCCATCCAGCCATCTCATCCTCTGTCATCCCCTTCTCCTCCTGCCCCCAATCCCTCCCAGCATCAGAGTCTTTTCCAATGAGTCAACTCTTTGCATGAGGTGGCCAAAGTACTGCAGTTTCAGCTTTAGCATCATTCCTTCCAAAGAAATCCCAGGGCTGAGAGCAGAAAAAGAAAATTATTTGTTATTTTGAAAGAATGTATACAGAGTTTTTACTTAATAGATTTATCTTTCCTCTTATGCCAAAACCCAAGTTCCCAAGGTCAGTACTTACACCACAGAACATATGCAATAGTCGTTAACACTACCATCTTTTTTAGATTGACAAGTTCCTGTTTCATCTTCAATTTCCTTAATTCTGTTGGTTACTTTACTTTCTTCAGAGCCATGTTTTGTATAAAATTGTAAAAGCTGGAACTACAGAAAGGTGTCCAAGCATGGACTGTCTTGGGTCTTATAAAAATTGATCATAATATTCTAATCAGTTATTTGGAAACATTATAATGGAATTCTGTGGTTGTATTAATTGAACATGGTCCCATGTTAGGAAGAGTCTATTAAGGTTTCTCTGTGCTTAATTCTGATCAACAGTGCATTGAATGAAAAGGCTTAATACAGAATGAATTTTTTAATGGAATGTTTATGTAAATTTTACTCCTAGACATAAAACACATGTTGTTCATTAATACATTTAAGTATTTGTAAAAATATCTAAAAATATAATAGAAGAAAATATACTCAATTCTTACAGCTACGGTAAGAGAGAGGAGACAGGTTTTTTTTAAATGCCCACTATTTACTGGAAAATAAGCAGAAAAAAATTTCAGAGCTTATAGAGGTTGGTTCTAGTGGACCAGTAATCTAGAGCAAAAAGGATTTAAATTTTTTTGTGATGCTTTATCTTCTTATTCAAAAGAAATGAAACAAGCATCATGTTGACAGCTTAATTCTGGATATTGGGTGTTTATTATTCTTTGTGCTTTACTGCATTTACAGCATTTCCTAAAATATACACACATGCATACACAATCTCATACACAGCTTAGAGAATCTCAAGTGCTCTTTCTTTTGGAAAAATAGCTTTCAAATGAAATTGACATAAAGCATAAATGTATATAAAGCATCAAAAAGATAAGCTCACAAACAGTTGTTTTGATGAGTATTAATAAAAATTCTATCTAGGTAATATATTAATAAAATAACTTCATTATTATAAGAATATGTTTGTAGAAGATTATGACTTATTTTATTATAATTCACAAATTTTCAAATTCACCTATAAATGGTGTTTGATATATAAGTGTATAAGGTCCTTACACAAGAGATTCCTGCATGAGATGGCATGCAATTATGAAGGACCCTTAAGAGCCACTGCTTACCAGTAATAGGATATCATGGGTTTGGAAAAAAGAGGAGAGAGAACCTAACTTTTCTGTTAGAGGAATTAGAAATGAGGGAGAGGAAGAGTAAGATTTTGCTTTTGGAAAATCACTGAAAAGAATTTTTAATGTATATTACTGCTTAAAACGAAGGTCTTTTCCCCAGTTTTTCAAACTTGCCTGTGAGCTCCTTTACAGTAACTAGAGACCCAACTTAGACTTATTTCCAGATACTCCAAACTGTGTTTACTCATGAACTGAGACAACTGGGTGGAAATTAAATAAGATATGTAGGCTCCCTAAGCAAAAACAAACCCCTCTCTTTTTACTGCTCTGTTTCAGAAGGAGGGAGGGGATGTTATATGATTTGGTGAGCATTACCTGTTTTCTTTCTTTATCTTTGTATTTTGACCGAAGTTTTCATATAGGTCAAATGCATTGTAATTTATTGAAGGCTGTCATAAGTTTTGACAGAGTAGATAAGATATGATCAAGTGAGGTTTTTCCCAGGTCCACCATAGATTTATTTCATTGAAAAATGACTTCTCTGGGGTTTTCTTGACAATTTCTTCCCATTAACCTCAAGCCATGCCTCCCCTTTTAGACCCAAGCTGTCAGCTTCTGTATCAGTCTTTACGGATAAGATTAGGACATAGCAGCCTACAACCCAAGGATAAACATTTTCTTATTTGATGAGACAATTCCAGGTGGCATTTGGCCCTAGATATTTGGATATTTCCTTAGAGTAATACAAAAAAAAATTCTGGCAATTTGAACTAGTAAATCCTGAGATTAGTGCTTATGGCAGACAGCCTCAAGCCCTTCAAGATGCCAGCCACCCATTCTTCCTGAGTCATTAAATCATGTTGCTATAGCATCTCAGCGGGGTTACTTCTGTTGATTTGCAAAGGACTTTCTATGTACTGATTTAATAACTTTAAATCCTTCTAGATTGGGTGCAGATGTGCATGCTTCTGATTCAAGCAGCCTTCACCAGGTCTCTCTCTGGCAGAGTTCTCTTCTTACTAGCAGAATAAGGAGCCTTCTTCTAGGTCTCTGACCCAGAGCAGATCAAAGGACAGGTGTCTAGTCAATGCACATTAGAATAAGTTAATTACTTTGTGCAGCATATTTGTAGATGCCAGTATCACACCTGCTTCAAATTTGCTTATTCCTGTCTCCTGGTGATTCACTCTGGCCTCAATTGCTTTAGGCTTTATTTGTTCAAAGCCAGATACCCTAACTTTACAGTTGGACTTTTTGCCATGTTATTATCCAGCAATTTTCTCTGTTGAAACTCATTTTTATTTGCTGGCCTTATTTTTATTTAGTCATTGAATTTTATCTTAAGCTTAAGTATAAAATATATTCAAGGTGAATAGAAAATTACTCTTTTTCTTTAGTAAGAGTTCCATGAACAAAGGGCTTATATATACCATAGGACATATTCAGAAGAGTGTGTTTAACAGAGCAAAGATGCACATGAATGATATTTGATCAAATCTACTTGTGGTTTTATTCACCCATCAGTATTTAATATTGGAAGAATTATTGGCAACTGCCTTATTTTTAAAGAAACAGACATATAATAAAACCAATTGTTCAGATGAGAAAAATATAACATTTTAAAAACCCATATTGAAGGAGTTAAGTACATCATTGACCTATAAAGTGATGAAACATTGAAAATAACAAATTTCAGAACTGAATTTATACTCATGCGCCTTGTATCTAGTGCTTTGTTATGGTTTCCAGAAGTGGTCCTTCTTAATCCACAGAGAACATTACAGACAATGATTACAGTGATATTAATATTATGAAGGAAATGAATATATAAACTGTAAATGTCATAGGGGAAAAGCTCCTAGTTTTTCAACAACAGGTTATAAACTTCACATTTTTTAAGACACAGCTTCAAAAGGCCAAATGTAACAAAGCAGAAGGCATTTCTAGAAAGCATATACTAAGTAGCAAAAAAAGGCAAGCTGATAAATAATTGTGGTAATGTGATACCTTTTGTGAAAAGTTTCCGTTCAGTTCAGTCACTCAGTCCTGTCCAATTCTTTGCGACCCCATGAATCGCAACATGCCAGGCCTCCCTGTCCATCACCAACTCCCAGAGTTCACTCAGACTCACATCCGTCGAGTCACTGATGCCATCCAGCCATCTCATCCTCTGTCATCCCCTTCTCCTGCCCCCAATCCCTCCCAGCATCAGAGTCTTTTGAGTCAACTCTTCGCATGAGGTGGCTAAAGTACTGGAATTTCAGCTTCAGCATCATTCCATCCAAAGAAATCCCAGGGCTGATCTCCTTTAGGATGGACTGGTTGGATCTCCTTGCAGTCCAAGGGACTCTCAAGAGTCTTCTCCAACACCACAGTTCAAAAGCATCAATTCTTTGGCGCTCGGCCTTCTTCACAGTCCAACTCTCACATCCATACATGACCACAAGAAAAACCATAGCCTTGACTAGACAGACCTTTGGCAAAGTAATGTCTCTGCTTTTGAATATGCTATCTAGGTTGGTCATAACTTTCCTTCCAAGGAGTAAGCGTCTTTTAATTTCATGGCTGCAGTCAGCATCTGCAGTGATTTTGGAGCCCCCAAAAATAAAGTTTGACACTGTTTCCACTGTTTCCCCATCTATTTCCCATGAAGTGATGGGACCGGATGCCATGATCTTCGTTTTCTGAATGTTGAGCTTTAAGCCAACTTTTTCACTCTCCACTTTCACTTTCATCAAGAGGCTTTTGAGTTCCTCTTAACTTTCTGCCCAACCCATAAATTAACACTACATTGTATTTATTAATATGTGTGTACTAAAACATAAAAAGAACATTTCAAAACTTCAAGCTAGTGATTCTTTTGGGGACGCAGGGAGCCCAGTGAGATCAGAGAGGGTCTGATGGAGGCTTGCCCTGATTTTGTATGACCTTGTTATTATGAAAAAGTTAAATAAGAAAAACAATAACTGTTCGAAACAAATATGGATAGCAATTTTTTTTAAGTTGAAAGCACATAATGAAAAGAAGTCAGTTGTTTAAAGGAAAGATAACGATTGTAGTCATTTATAAGATTCTGGCAAAATGCTGCTGCTGCTAAGTCACTTCAGTTGTGTCCGACTCTGTGCCACCCCATAGATGGCAGCCCACCAGGCTCCTCCATCCATAGGATTCTCTAGGCAAGAATACTGGAGTGGGTTGCCATTTTGTTCTCCATTGGTGTACATTAAATAAAGCAAGTTTATATCAAAACACAAACTTTGTGCCCTATTGATCCAAACACACACCACAATAATGGCAGATTTATGTTAGAATTAAGAATGGTTTTTTATATATTGTTGTTGTTCAGTTGCTAAGTTGTGTCCAATCCTTTGTGACCCTATGGACTGCAGCACTCCCAGCTTCCCTGTCCTTCACTATCTCCTGGAATTAGCTCAAACTCATGGGACTGAGCAACTTCACTTTCACTTTTCACTTTCATGCATTGGAGAGGGAAATGGCAACCCACTCCAGTGTTCTTGCCTGGAGAATCCCAGGGATGGGGGAGCCTGGTGGGCTGCAGTCCATGGGGTTACACAGAGTTGGACATGACTGAAGTGACTTAGCAGCAGCAGCAGCAGCAGCATGTCCATTGAGTCAGTGATGCCATCCAACCATCTCATCCTCTGTCATCCCTTTTTCCTCCTCCTTTCTATCTTTGCTGGCATCAGAGTCTTTTCCAATGAGTCGGCTCTTCACACCAGGTGGCCAAAGTATTGGAGCTTCAGCTTCAGCATCAGTCCTTCCATTGAATATTCAGGGCTCAGTTGAAGTGGAACCAGTACACTAAAATCCATACATATTGGTTTGCTCAGGATAACCTTAGTTTTATACCCATTGCCTCAGCATAATTATTATATAGCTCCCCTTTCACTCTCAACAGTGACCCACTTTGAATGGTAAAAGATAATGGTTAATCTAGTTATAACCCAATGAGGAAGTGAGTTGGCTTAATAAAACAGAAAAAGGGTAAATTGCAACTATCATTTGCCAAGTTGCCCCAACAAATCTTTATTTTTAGTATTTCTCTCCTCTCTGAAACTTGCTCTTCTGTCCATAATATTCCCAAACATTTAACATACTGTCACTCAAATTTAAAGTATTCAAACCAGATGTCTTTTTGATAGCCCTTTAAAATTTTTCGGAGAAGGCAATGGCACCCCACTCCAGTACTCTTACCTGGAAAATCCCATGGATGGAGGAGCCTGGTAGGCTGCAGTCCATGGGGTCGCTAAGAGTCGGACACGACTGAGTGACAAAATTTGTCACTATTTTCCTAGTTAACATCTTTAAGTCATTCAAAAATAAAAGCTCAACTAGTCACTGAATTGTAAAGTGAAGTGTTAGTCGCTCAGTCATGTCCAACTCTTTGCAACTCCATGGACTGTAGCCCACCAGGCTCTTCTGTTCATGGAATTCTCCAGGCAAGAAGACTGGAGTAGGTTGCCATTTCCTTCTCCAGGGGATCTTCCTGGCCCATGAATCAAGCCTGGGTCTCCTGCATTGTGGATAGATTCTTCACAATTTAAGCCATCTAAGTGAATGCTGGAGACCATGTCACTTCTCGGGAAGATGAAGCTGGTTTGAGACCCATGGTCAAATAATCCGATGGAGTGTGAGTTTCACTTTTCAGCTCATGAGCTTGGTGCCAGGTAGCTGTATTCTTTGTTCACAACAAGACAGCCATACTTATACCAGTAATTGTAAAGGATGAGGTAATGAAGCTATGCAATAGAAGGAACTATGAACTGGGCTAATCTAGATTTTACTGATCCAGCTCATCTTTTATGGATTTTAAAATCTTATCTAATATGCTCTCTCAGGGAACCTGAGAGGCAGGAAGGACTGAGAAGATGGGTAAATTCAACACAGTTTTTCTGAGTATGATTCTTATTTCTTTGCCTTGCACTATACTAACCCACCCCTCCCCCAAAAAGATGAACACTAAAGGAGAGAAATAAATGCAGAGTGAAATAGAACCTCAACCCAAGTAAATCTCCTCTCATTGCTACTGAGCCGTTTTTAAAGGTATCGATATGCATTCCCAGACCAATGACAAGAGTCACTTCCTATCTCAACACTCTGGAGTTTGGGGTCAAACTGCCTTCAATACTCCCTGAGTTGATTCTGGGGACACCTAAGGACCTTTTTACACTGTGTCTGGGAGATGATATGCCGTGTACATGACAAGGTTATGGCCAAAACCCAGGGAGACTGAAAGATCTGGAGAAAAATCTCTTTGGGAAAAAATCATCATAAGGTGATATTATTTAAAATAAAGCTGTAAATCAATAATCAGTTGCATCATATGATAATCTGTTGCAATAAAAAGATATTTCTGGTTTGAATAGCAGGAAGTATCATCCATCTGTAACTCCTCTCCCTCTGTTAAATGGTTCCCGTGGGTCATATAACTGCTCCAACCCCACCTCTCTGCCCTAATATTGTTACTGATATAAAGCTAAGTCCACCACAGAAGGAACAGCTAGAACCAACATTACTGATTTGGTTTGGCTTGTTTGTTTTTAAAGGCTGTATTTAAAGACTCACCAATTGCTGGATTCTGAATATCCAGTGTTCTTAGTGTCCAAAAACTCCTCTGAGTTATAAAATTCTTCTTAAATATGTTGAGTAGCTGTCTCATCTCCATTTCCATGCTGGAATCTCTGGTCTGGCCTTCATCACTTCACATCTTAGTACTGCAAACCATCAGTTCCTGTTTCCCAAATGTTTTCTCCATCAAAGCTACTCTACATATCTTACTTATTTCCCTGCTTAAGCATTAATTGAAATGCCTTTGCCTTTAGGTTGACACTTCAACCTGCCCATCAAAAATTAGTCTTTCTTTAATGGATCTTTCATCACTGCCCTATGCAAGCTTTCCATTCAAGCCAACTTGCCTCATCGTTGCCCCCCAAAATACATACTTTTGCCCATGCTCATTTCCTATCTTTGAACCCAATATCCCTCCTCTTTCTCCATTCATCCTCCATCTCCCCCCCCCCCTTTAAATCTCATCCATTTTAGAGTGTCTTCTCTGTAAAGGATTCTCTGATCATCTCAGCCCATATCTCAGCTTCTGTCGACCTTGTTGCTCATGGTCACATAGCCAGGCTATATGCGACCTTATCTGTGTACTTCTGAGGGGCCATGTGAGTTCCTTGGGGCCAGAATTGTGTCCGGTTGTTCCTGGAACACCCTGGCATGCACACAATTTCTGAATTAATGAATAAAAATCTCACACTTAGCTACTTCTCCAGTCATGTGTAATCAATGTTTTTATTCATTGCACTTGTTCATCCTTTATATTTCTTGTATCAACTGCCACAGACAGACCCCAGTCCAATCTTCCTTTGGTATCATCAGGCTTCACCTGGGAAAGTACAGATGCACTTCAAGAAATCCAGGGTTGATGTCCTGGAGTTGGAGGTGCCTTGCAGAGGCCTGCAGAGCCTGACTTTGTTCCTGTCTGACTTCTCCTCCTCTCCCATCCCTCAGGCCAGAGTGGCAGGCAGCTCTGTTCTTCCTCAAACCTATTAACAAGGTTGCTGCCTCAGGACTCTCACACTGGCCGCTCCCTTGACTGGAACATTCATTGCCCATTATTCTAACAGCCTGTCCTTCACCTCCTTCAGACCTTGGCTCGGATCTCACCTTCCCACCTCCCTGTCCAAAATCACACTAACACCCACCCTCACTCCTCATTGTCTTGATTTCTTTTTCTCCTTGACAGGGATCACCTTCCAGCCACTGTGTGTATTGCTAATCTTGCTCATTCTGGTCTGTAATTCAACTCTGAGTTCCATGAGGGGAAGGATTTTGTCTGATTTTTTTGCTGTGTCTCTAGTGTCCGCCTAGGCATTGAAAAAAATAGCTTTTCAAAATGAAAAAAGGAAATGAAAAGAGATTTGTAAATAGTTGTTAGTAAGTCTCCTTGCCCTTTATGAAAAGTCTTCTTTCCAAAGAGGGAAATAGGGTATTTTTTGTGCTTTTCCCTTGACTCTGGGAACAATGTGGATTTTCTAGTATTCCTAGGAAAATAGTAATTAGATTGATTAACTAAATGCTTAATATTTTGCTTTAAAAAAATTAAGATGTCCATTATAGAGGAGGATTCGGAGCTGCTGTAAGAGGCGCTTTCTGAGGAAGGCCAGGAGAGCAAACCCTGCTTTGCAGGTGGAATCTGGTCGCTGGGCAGAGCCCTGGCCTCTTCCTTGGGGATGGCATGGACCTGCAGGTCACTCTGCTGCTCCAGATTAAGAGAAAAATCAACTCATAGTGTCGTGATCTGGTCCAAATAGGAGAAAAGTGTATCATTTGTTGTAAACGTAAATTATGAGAGGACCTAGACTGTCCCCAGTGTGTACATGAAGGGAGCTACAGGTTAATGAGTCCAGGCAGCAGTGGCCTCCTGCTCCCACAACTACAGTCTGCCTGCCAACCTTTGCTTCTTTACAGCTGGAAATGGGATCCAGTAGTCATTGTTTAATTAAATGATTTTTTATAGTCATAAAAATGAGAATTTGCTGTTCGTAAAACTGGTAACTGCGGAAAAGCATGAACACAAAACCTTTCCTTTCAGAAATCCACATATATTTGCTATTAATATTTTGGTGCATGCCCTCTCAATAATGTTAAGCTTGAGATTCTTTCCTCATAATTTTAATTTTGTGTAGTCCAATTAATATATTTGAGTCTGGATGAAAATAGGACTTCAGTAATATGTTTGTATTACAGGTGCTGGAACAATGTAAAACAGTGACACACAGGGAATTTTAAATCCTTTTACCAAAAGGAATTAGTATGTAAATAGCTAGAATAACAGCTTTTCTGAAACTTGTGTGAGAAATAACATGAGCGTTCTTGAAGAGATTTCACAGTCATTTAGGATATAAGTGTTATAATTCTGAACCGTTTGTTAAGGATTATTTTGAGTTAAAGCTGAGTTAAGGATTACTTTGCTTATAAATTTGCAGTATTACTTCACAAATTCTTAAAGAATCCTTGTTTAGTAGGGTTTAAAAAATATATGATATTGAACAAAAAATTGAATCCTCAAAAGACTCTTCAGACCTAACTTTTCATAAAATCCCCTAACTGCATAATCTAGAGTACATCAGGTGATGTGACATCCTTATTAAGATGAAGTAACTGGTTGGACTGCAAGGAGATCCAACCAGTCCATTCTGAAGGAGATCAGCCCTGGGATTTCTTTGGAAGCAATGATGCTAAAGCTGAAACTCCAGTACTTTGGCCACCTCATGCGAAGAGTTGACTCATTGGAAAAGACTCTGATGCTGGGAGGGATTGGGGGCAGGAGAAGGGGACGACAGAGGATGAGATGGCTGGATGGCATCACTGACTCGATGGACGTGAGTCTGAGTGAACTCCGGGAGTTGGTGATGGACAGGGAGGCTTGGTGTGCTGCGATTCATGGGGTCGCAAAGAGTCGGACACGACTGAGCGACTGAACTGAACTGAACTGACTGAACTAGAATCACCACAATTGTAGACTGGCTGAAGAAAACAAAATGAGTAACATGGAAAAGTACTAGAAGCTTGTTCTGGAAAGGCCTGTTTGCACAGAATTAACTGAAATTTGGAGAGAGAACACTTCCTTCTTCTCAAGGTCCACATGTCCTCAAGGCATGAGTGTGAGTAGAGGGTGAACTATAGGAAAGACGTGAGATGAGGGTTCGGGAAAGAAACATCGATAACTCATGCTAGGGTTAACCACAGCTATCAGAATCAATGGAAATATGAAATAATTCTTGCAGGAGACTTCTGACCTCCATCTTGAAAGTATCAGCAGTCCTTTCATGAGAACTATCAATTTTTATTCTCTGTATTTCAACCAAGAACTCCACAGAGTAACTGCTCATCTATTTTTGATGGTGCTGTAAAATTGACAAGCTGCCCACATCCCACTTGATTTCGCATGTGATAGAAGGACCCAGTTTTCTCCCTGGTAACTAACGAGCCTTGTAGTCCATGCTACCAATAGATGGATTACTTTAATCAATTGCTGGTTCTCCTTGGAACTTCTTGAGTGAAAATTGATGGAGGCTGTTGGATACCTTCTCATCACTTAGGACTGGATGGTCGTTTGTGGTGGAGGCTGTGGTACCCCAGCAGTCCTCACTGTACTCATTGCAATCCACTATTTCCTTTATAGTTTCAGAGCCCTGGGGTTTACAAACAAATTAATATGACCCAAATGGTTGGTTTGGAGCATAATACTTCATAGCTCTCATGCTGCATTTTCCTAACAGCATGATTTTCTTTTATTCTTTTTTATTTCATTATTAACAGTACCATGGTGGACAGACAGGTGGCTTTTGTTTTCTTTTGTTCTGAGAAGCAGACGAGCAGGGTGATTACAGTAGCTGGAGGAAAGCTGTCCATTGATTCTAGGTATATATGTGTTAACCCACAGCAGAAATTGTCAGTACAGCTTAGAGAATTGCCTATCACTTGAAGAAATTATGAATCATTAGCTATTCAGAGTTCTCTTATGCAGGAGGCAGGGATTCGGGTTCTCTGAAAGGGTTTAGCTTTAAATTATAGTTTATACTGACTTGGTGAAAAAAAATTTTTTTCAAAAAGATCCAGGTCAAGTACACAGAGATCAGGAAAGAAGTGCTGAGGAAGGAAAATAAAAATTTTGCCTTTAAAAAGAACGTAATTAAAACTCTTAAAAAAGAAAGAAAAACCATCTAGAATTTTTCCAATTTTGAAGGGACAGCCTGGCCCAGGAGGTTGCATCTAAACTTCTCAAGATGTTCTCACCACCACTTACATTCTTGCTGAGACCAAACCCATCTTTTGCCACACCCAGCCGTGAGGGAATCGCACTTGAGCATGCACGAATCCGCTGATTGACACCTCTAGGATGTAAATGTATGACATTTCCTGCCCTCCTTAAGGACTTCTCTCTAAATGCATTGAGGAGAATGGGCTTAAAGTTTGAAGTCATTAAAAGTTAAAGCAAAGACCCATTTTCCTGCCTTGTGTATTTCTTTTCTTTCTTTCTTTATTTTATTTTATTTTTTTTGGAGGACCGATGCTTTTTTATTTACTTTTGCCACTTTATTTCTTTAATTGAAGGATAATTGCTTTACAGAATTTTGTGGCTTTCTGTCAAATGTCAACAAGAATCAGCCATGGATACACCCATGCCCACATTTTTTTTTTTTAAGTTAACATTTTTTTAATGGCCATGCCCTGTGGTATATGGGATTTTAGTTCCCCAGCCAGGGATCTGACTTTCACAGCTGCCTTGAGGTATATGTTGTCTCCTTTTACAAATGAGGAAACTGAATCTCAGAGAGGTTTAAGTAATCTTCCCTTGCTTACTGCTAGGCAATAAACCTAAAGCCTATTGTGTTTTACAAAGAAAATTGCTGTGAAGCACCTACTGCCCTTTGGGCTAAATTACTGCTCTCTTCCTCCTCGTAGTCTAGTCATCATCATGACTGTGCTCTTCTGCAGCCCACGGCCCTTTGGGTAGGAACACTACATTGGTAATATTTATGACTTGCTGTCCTGATGCAATGATACCACATCAGAACAGTGAGCAGCTCTGAGGAGAAAAGATGGCCCATCTGAGTGCAAGTTCTCATCGGGCAAGAATCCCGTGTAGTCCACAATGTTAGCACCCAGTGCCCATGTCTAAAATTTTTTTTAAAAGGCATGTGATCTGTTAGTGATTTCAGTTATTGAGAAATGCAGAGATGCAGTGTTGATCCATTTGTGAGACTGCCAGTAGAAATGGACACCAGGTGTGTAGGCAGCCTGTAGAGTTTTATATTCAGCCAAATGCATGTTTTCATACACAGTGTCCATTATTTCTTCATGAGGAAAAGACTGAA